>NW_024423897.1:1835745-1836245 GCF_017311325.1 Ursus maritimus | reverse complement strand
ATTTTTCCATCTTTTGTGTCTTCCCCAATGTCTTTCAAGAGTGATTTATAGTTTCTAGAATATAGGTCCTTTATGCTTCTGTTGGGTTAATTCCAACAAGGTAACGTATGGTTTTGGTGCTATTGTAAATGGATGGATTCCCACTTTCTCTTTCTTCAGTTATTCGTGTATAGAAATGCAACTGATTTCTGAGCATTGATTTTGTATCCCGCCACATTACTGAATTGCTCTATAACTTCTAATAGTTTGGGAGTGGATTCTTTTAGTTTTCCATATAGAGTATCACCGTCATCTGCGAAGAGAGACATTTTGATCTCTTTCTTTGCCGATTTGGATACCTTTTTATCCCTTTTTGTTGTCTGATTGCTATTGTAGTGTTCTATATATACCTATGAGGTCCAACTCATCGAGTGTGGCATTCAAAGCCCTTGCTTCTTTGTCGATTTTCTGCATGGGTGCTCTGTCTGTTTCTGATAGAGGGGTGTTGAGGTCCCCTACAA
>NW_024423897.1:1824317-1834935 GCF_017311325.1 Ursus maritimus | reverse complement strand
GCTAGATTAGGGAAGTTTTCAGCTACAATTTGTTCAAATATCTCTTCTAGACCTCTGTTTTTCTCCACCCCCTCGGGGATGCCAATGATTCTGACATTGGATTGTTTCATTGAGTCAGTAATCTCCCGTAACCTACATTTGTGGGTGTGGATTTTTTTAAGTCCAGCTTCTATTTTCGTTTTTTCTTCTACTAACCCATCCTCCAATTCACTGATATGTTCTTCTGCTTCATTCACCCTGGCCGTCAGAGCCTCTAGTTTTGCCTGCATTTGGCTCATAGAATTTTTAATTTCTGCCAGATTCTCTCTCATTTCCACCCTTAGAGATTCTATATTCTTATTAACATTTTTGTTAATACTTTTTTCAAGTCTACACATCATCTTGACCATTGTTACTCTGAATTCCATTTCTGATAATTTGGTTATATCCATATCCATTAGTTCTGTGGCAGAGTCCACAGACTCATTGTCTTTTCTTCGCTGGGGGGATTTCGCCTTCTCATCATTCTGACGAGGAGAGGGTGCGGGGTTGTCCAGAGCCCAAATTATTGACCGGCACCCAGGCTGTGCGCCCCTTGTTTTATAGGGATCTTAGGGATGTGGACTTCTTGATTTTTCCGCCTGCCTTCTGGGGGAGGGACCTGCCGCGCCAATACTCAGGCAACCCTGTTTGGGTAGAGTCTCCGTGTCCCCTGTGAGGGGGGATGGGGATGGGCACACTGTGTGCCGGTATTACCAGGCTTTTGTTCTCTGGCTGCTTTCCCTGGCGGTTTGCTGTGCCTCTTCTGAGAGTCTGAGCAGCAGCGGCCGAATCTCAGCCTCTGTCTCAGAACAGAGGGATCGCGGACCGTTCTCCACTGATGTTCTGGCCACTTTAACTCTGTTTCTGTTGGTGCTGCTCAACCCTGCAGCGTCCCGGGATGTGCGCCCCACACCTGGCGTCCCAGCCCTCACTTCCAGGGCCGGCGCTGTCCTTTGTGTTTCTAACGCCGCCAGCCGCCCCGCGCGCTCCCGGAGCTCCCGGTCTCAGTCTGGTTCCAGTGAGCGCACCAGAGCTCCGGTTTTTAGTCTGGTGGCGCGCGCGCTCCTGGCTCATGGTCTCAGTCTGCTCTCTCGCGGGTGCCGGTCCGCGAGTCCGCCCGCTCCCCCGTGCAGGTGGCTGCCGCTTCCCAGCACCCGAACGCGGCGGCTCCCTCCCCCTTCCGTTTATCTTCCGATATCTGTGCGCGGTTTCACGGCTCCCCGCTTCATACCTCAATACTCAGCGCTGGAGATGTTCATTTGTAGAGATCCAGACGCATCTTCCTGCGTCTCAGGCTGATTCCGTGGTTGTTCAGGCTGGTCTGGTACCTATCCAGCTCGACTCAGGGGACCGGCTGAAAAAGGGGTCCCCTACTCCTCCGCCATCTTAACTCCCTCCCCGATGACCACATTTCGCATTTCTTATGGCACCTTCACCACAACCCTGGGAGAGCGGTCCCATCACCAGCACCAGTTCTGAAGGCCACGATAACTCTGTGAAGAAATCAAACGTGGGTTTAAAGGAAATGCTCCTAGTTTCTCTTTCCTCTTTCCATATGACTGACAGTCATTTTAAATAAAAGCAGATAACATTCTCCTCACTCCAGCAAGACCATGTGGGACAATTTAATTCATGTGTATGAAGTTATAGTTTTTTGTTTTGTTTTGTTTTTGTTTTGTTTTTTAGGTAGGCTCCACATGTGGAGTCCAATGCAGGGCTTGAACTCACGATCCTGAGATCAAGACCTAAGCTGAGATCAAGTTGGACACTTAACCAACCGAGCCACCCAGGCACCCCTAAGTTATATTTATCTTAATAACCACAGTCCTTCCTCAGGGCACAGGGTTGGAGCTAAATGTTTTTCTCCGGACATCTTGCTAAGTGGGTCTTATTGTCACTTGATCCTGAGATGAACACTTTGCATTCCAAAAGCTTGTTTTAAGAAGCCCAGCAGTTTTCACTGAAATGATTACAATTAAATTGCAAATCATTATCTCCTCTATTACATTTTGCTGGATATTCAAAACATGGGCCATAGAAATCTAACCATACTGGGAAAACTTCCTGTGTCATCATTGTCTGCATGCATTCATTCATTCATTTAATCTTCCTTGAAAGTGTCTACTGTGTGACAGATTTTGTAATGCAAAAGCATCTCCCATATTCCAATGTCTCTAAATTTCTCTCGTGAGCAATCCTTCAAACAGCATTACCACGGAACCGTTGACATCTGGAAGGTTATTTTGATAAAATCGTCACCATCACTGCTGGCAAACACATCTTTCTCCACCCAGGGCTGTTGCAAATGCCCAGTTCCTCTCTTCAGGTTTGCAAGTCCATGGCTCTGAAGTCTGACAAAGCGATACTGAAGACTGACCAAGTTACACCTGATTTCCCTAGCTTGCTGCTCTAAGAGCTACCTTTCTAAGTGCCTGTCCATTGCTCCCCTGATGTCTCTATTAACCGGTAGTTCAGTGTCTCTGTCTTTCGGCCCTATTCCACTGGGCCAGAGCAACTGAGGTCAGATGGGGCTTTCCAACTGTAGCCATGAGCTGTGCTAGCAGTGGCCCAGCCCTCGGACTCTTGGAGCTGAACTCAGGTCACTCACCCACCTAGACATTCCCTTTCTTCCTGGTGAGTGGCACTCTAGGCTCTTGTCTTTTCCTACTCGTGGAACTCTGATAGCATTAAGCCTCAAAAAGAAGGGGGATTTCACATCTTTTTCTTCTGGGAGACTCCATGACCCCTAGACATATTTAATGCTTCTTCCCCATGACCATCCAAAACAATTTTGAAAAAAAAGAACAGAGTTGGAGGGCTCACACTATCTGATTTTTAGGCTTCATATAACACTACAGGGAATGTGATAATGTGCTTATGGCATAAAGATGGATACATAGATCAATGGAACCAAAACAAGAGCCCAGAAATAGACTAACATCTATATGGTGATTGATTTTTGACACAAGTGCAAAGTTAATTCAATGAGGGAAAGAATAACCTTTTCAACCAATGGTACTGGAACAACCGGACATCCACTTGTGGAGAACAAAACTTGACCCTTACCTCACCATGCATAAAAATTAGTTCACAGTGGATCAAAGACCTACATATAAGAGCTAAAGCTACAGAATTAACAAAGTTTCTGAGAGAAAACATGGAAGAACATCTTCGTGATATTCAAGAAGCCAAAATTTCTTAGCTAGGATGCAAAAAAGAAACCATAAAATAAAAAGTTAATAAAAACTCTTATAAAATTAGACTTCAAAAAAATTTTAAATTTTTACTTTTCAAAAGACTACTGAGAAAATGAAATAGTAATGCACAGACTGGAGATGATAGATAGATAGATAGATAGATAGATAGATAGATAGATAGATAGATAGATAGATAGATAGATAGATAGATAGATGAAGGCCTTCTATAAAGTATCTCTACTACCCCGTAACTATAAAATAAACATGCTAATAAAAATGAATAAGATATTTAAACAGACATGTCACAGAAGAAGATATATGAATGCACAACAAACATGTAAAGGTGTTCACTGTGTTTAGTCACCAGGGAAATTAGAGTTAACATCGCAGTGGGGTACCACTACACCCACCAGAACAGCTAAAATTAAAAAGATGGACCTTAGCAAGTGCTAGCAATTACTTTAGAAACCAGCTTGGTAGTTTATTGTTTTTAAAAAAGTTAGCCATAGAGGCGCCTGGGTGGCTCAGTCAGTTAAGTGTCTGCCTTCAGCTCAGGTCATGATCCCAGGGTCCTGAGATTAAGCCCCACAGTAGGCTCCCTGCTCAGTGGGGAACCCGATTCTCTCTCTCCCTCTGCTGCTCCCCCTGCTTGTGTGCTCGCATGCTCTCTCTCTGTCAAATAAATAAACTCTTCAAATAAAAAAATAGATAAAAGTTAGCCATAAATTTAAGAAACACAACCAAAGAACATGGGCAAACCAAGAAACAGACTCTTAACTCCAGAGAACAAACTGATGGTTACCAGAGCCAGGGGGTGGAGGATGGGGGAAATGGGTGATGGGGATTAAGGGGTGCACTTGCTGTGATGAACGCTTGTTCTATGCCTGAAACTAACATTACACTGTATGTTAACTAACTGGAATTTAAATAAAAACTTGAAGAAAAAAAATTTTTAATAGAAGTTGCCCATATACAGGTCATTTGATCTAGCTCTGGCTATTCCACTCGTGAATATTTTCCCAAGAGGAATGAGAACCTCTCTCTAGACAATGATTTGTAATGAACACGCATCAGCAACAATTGTGTCTATTCATACAATGGGATGGTCCTCCTCAATTAAAAACAACAACAACCATGACTACTGATTCATACCGTGTCAGTATGTATTTTTGAGTTGAACTTCAAAATCATTGTGCTGAGCAAAATAAGCCAGACATATAAAAGTATTTATTATGTAATTTCACTTCTACGGCATTCTGAAAAAGGCAAATCTCTTCTATAGTGACAGGAGGCAAATCAGTGGTTGCCTGGGGTCTGGGTGAGCTTGGGGATTTACAGCAGAGGGGCCTGGTGGGTATTTTGGGGGATGAGAGAAATGTTCTACGTCTTGATTCTGGTGGTTACACGAAGTGTACGTATTAGTTAAAGTTCATCAAACTGTGTACTTATAAAGGCGATTCTATTTTCTTCTCCCACATGTCTACGTTGTCTCTATAGCTTCTAACGATCATTATTTACTGCTTGCAATTTGTTGTACAATTTTTTAAAACTCCACCACACTTGATTCTCTAATAAGCCCCCCTTTCTCAAGGAGCCCACCCTTAGACAGTGTTCCTCTTCTCATCCCTCTCTAGACCGGTCCTTTCCTAGCCCAGACACTCTGAGACTTCCCATCGTTTCTTCCCTGGGTTGGACCTACCGTTTTCTACATCCCATGTCATCTGCACTTGGGGTTTGTTCCCTTTGGTTCTGAGTCCTATAGAAAAGTGTGAAGATTCTCGTCTCTCCTGAATCCTATGGAAAACTTAGGTGTGTAGAGGATATCACTTCTATTAATTACAACAATACTTTCACTTATGACTAATTCAAAGCAACTCTATAAAGTAGTTTGGTTTTTTTTAATTGTATAGAGAAGTAAACTGAGGTGAAACTCAACTAAGTAGATTGCCCTGAGTCTCACATCTAGAAAGTAGTAGAGTTGGGATTTGCTCCCAGGACTTTCTAGCCCAAAGTCTGATAAGCCACCATCTACCGAGGTCTTACCACACATCAGACACTGTGCTGAGCTCTTTACATTATCATTACTACACATGAACCTCACCACATTCATCCAGAAGGTGTTGACATGAAAGCTGTTGTCAAATATTGAAGGACTGTCACAGGGAATAAAGAATTAAAGTTACTAAAATAACTATAGAGCTCATAACTTGGATCAGTGAGAAGTCACAAGGAGACAAATGTTGGCTCCAAGTAAGGAGAGAATTTCTAACCATCTGAGCCGTCCCAGATTGAGTTGCTTTGTAAGATAGTGAGCTCTCCAACCCTGGAGATACACAAGAAGACACTATCTGCTTAAAGAGATGGTAAAATCAACATCTTTGTTTTGTAAGCTGATAACAGGGAGGGTATCAGGATGAACTCCCACTACGGCCAGACATAGGCCTTGTGTAGGAAATCTCAGGGGAAAATTCGATGTACACACACTTATCAGTAAAGAAACCAAGCTCAGAAAAAATCAGATAGGAGCACCTGGGTGGCTCAGTCATTAAGCGTCTGCCTTCGGCTCAGGTCATGATCCCAGCGTCCTGGGATCGAGCCCTGCATCGGGCTCCTGCTCTGCAGGAAGCCTACTTCTCCCTCTCCCACTCCCCCTGCTTGTGTTCCCTCTCTCTCTGGCTGTCTCTCTCTCTCTGTCAAATAAATAAATAAAATCTTAAAAAAAAATCAAATGATTAACCGAAGACCATAAGTTATTTTTTTTAAAGATTTTTTTTTAATTTATTAATTTGATGGAGAGAGACATCCAGCGAGAGAGGGAACACAAGCAGGGGGAGTGGGAGAGGAAAAGCAGGCTCGCAGCGGAGGAGCCTGATGTGGGGCTCGATCCCAGAACGCTGGGATCACGCCCTGAGCTGAAGGCAGACGCCCAACGACTGCGCCACCCAGGCGCCCCCAAAGATCATAAGTTATTGTGTAATTTTAAGTACAACTCTATCTGATTCCAAATCTCACAAGGTAGGTCAGGCTAGATGAGGGATTCAATATCCTTTCATCCTTTCAGCACCAAGATCTCCTCTGAGACCCCTCCCACCTCCACAGATGTCTTTAAAAGACCCTATTCATCCATTCAATTGACTGCTTCTCCCGAACATCGAACATCGAACATCGGTTGTTCATCACAGGACTGCCTGTGGCGCTGTTCACTGGAAGAAAAGGGCTGGTAGAATTCCATGCGAAAGCGGAGACACATACTTGTTCTGATAGCCTGTTCAGATTTATAATCAATGTATGTTAATATTAAAAGCAGCACACAAACCCTGCTGACTACCTCCCAAGATCCTTCCTGAATCAGGAACCTCAAAGAAAGATTAATTTATACAGTTCGTATTGATGTTATTGCTTAGGGAGAAGCGTTACTTTTGACTGAACATCTTTTGATGTTCAGTGAGCTCTTTTTTCTCCACCTCCCCCTTTCTTGCTTGATGCAACCCCAATCTTGACCTTTATTCAAAATCCAACTAACACCAAATCTCCTCCCTGACATTTCTCGCCTTGGAGTTTCTAGAACTTGCATTAAAGCAACAGTCTTGAACTCCTCTCTGGTAATCTTCTGTGTCTTGTCTTCCCTTGTTTTCTGACAAAAGCCTGTAGGGTCCTGTGAGAAGATTCCAAACCTTGAATTTGGTGCCATGTACTCAAGTGCCAGAAACCTACTCATTCGGCTTCTGCAGAAAAGGAAAAAAACGTATTGGTTTAAATGTAACAGAAAAATCCACGTGTACTCAGGTGTCAGACATGGCTCAACCCATAAGACTAAAAAATTATACCAAAACTTGATGTCGTTCTCCACAAAGGTGACCAGCCGTCTTAGTCTGCTGGGGACTGAGGGTTTCCCATGATGGAGGACTCTCAGTGCTAAAGTCCCAGGCAGACGGAGACAAGCTGGGCAACTTACTCCGTTCACCTTCCGGTTCCACTTCCCCTGCACTAGTGGCATCTTCAGGCAAGTCCCCTGTGTGGTCTGGCATCTCAAGGCTTATAGTATCTCTACAGCTAACAATTCT
Source organism: Ursus maritimus (assembly GCF_017311325.1). NCBI lineage: Eukaryota > Metazoa > Chordata > Mammalia > Carnivora > Ursidae > Ursus > Ursus maritimus. Next base: position 1,827,653 of record NW_024423897.1, on the reverse strand, counting down.
AGTGGGAAAGAATGTCTCTTTCATAGTGGTTTCACTAAAATCTCAGAACCATGTCACAGTGGCCTGGCCCAGATCGCGGGGACAGATCCTGAGCCAATTCCCGTGGCTGAGTGAAATATGGGACACTGACTGACCAGGCACGGGATACATGCCCACCCGTAGGGCTGAGTGTTATAATCAGCTGTATCCAAACAAACAGACTTGAGAATCAAAGAGAGATGGGTCCCCAGAGGGAAATCAAGTTTCTGCCATCAGAGTAAAAGAGATATTGGGGGCAGGCAAAACAATGCTCACTACAAGAGTGATGTGTTGGAAAGGGTACTGGTCATGGTGTCGCACAGATCTGAGTTCAAGTCCCAAATCTACTATTTCCAAAGTGACCCTGCTGAGCTCCCCGGAGGTGGGGATGTTGGGGGACGGGGGAGACAAGCGGTTCCAACGGCCACTGTGAAGATGAAAAGCACAAGGTTTTGGGGCGCCTGGCTGGCTCAGTCGGAGGAGCAGGCAACTCTTGATCTCGGGGTTGTGAGCTCGAGTCCCATGTTGGGTGTAGAGATGACTTAAAAGTAAAATCTTAAAAAAAAAAAAAAGCACAAGGTGTTGAAGGGAACTGGCAAGGAGCAGATGTTTGCTCAGTGCTCTTCCTCGCCACATTTGCCTGGAAATAAGCAGCTTGAACCAGGCATCCCCCGTGGCAGAAACCAAGGGCATGTTTCATAATATGTAGCTGAATAGGCAATGGTTTCTGTCTTAAAGCATGTGTGATTCTGGAGTTATTTTGAAAGCATTAGCATTCAACACTTCTACTTACCCTGAGATCCTGGAGCAAAAATGCATAATCTCATTTTTAGGGGAAAAAAACCCAGTCTAAACACATGAGATGGGGTATGAGAACGTGAATGTTGGTGAGAAGTATTTCACTTCCCTCAGAATGTTTAACTGGACCAGTCCTCTAAAGATACTCAACTGACTAATCCTTAAAACAAGATTTTCAAGCTCAAAATCTGAGAAAGGTGTCTGGAGCGAAGCCCCGTGAGAACTTTGCTAGGATATTTGTAACAGATGGATGTAAATAGCCACTTCTCTCTATAATCCACTTTGAACTTGAAATCTCAGTTCTTATTAAGGGGAGAGGTATATGAAATGCCCTCTCTATCAGATCACAGTTTTTCAAGGCCCTTTGGACATTATCTGGTCCACCCTTTATCACTGTTAGGGAAACCAAGACCACATTTAGCTACCAGGACTTCAAATGCACCAGGACGATTTACTCTCCAGACCCTCCTCATATGCTGTCGTCTCTGCTTCACGTGTTCATGGACCCCTCCCCCATGAACCTCCCCAACACAGTCTGCTCCTTCACAATCCATCAAAAGGCCACCGCCCCTGAGAATCTTTCCCGGACACCTCCCACCCTAGGTTGGATGAGGTGGCCTGTCACGGTGCGCTCAAAGTCACACTGGACAGTAACCATTGATTTTCTAGTTCCTTCTGCCAATCCCACCCACCACCCTCTCACCCTGAGCTCCTCGGAGGAAGAGACCATGTATTACTCATTGCTCAGTACCCAGTAAGTAACACAGGGCTTGGAACACACCAAGCCGCAGTCATCCCTTATTCTCAAAAAGACCAATCTGGCTGGATCCATTTTATAAGTATGTGTCAAGTCTCAGTATTTCCACCTTACAGGACAAATTTGGCCCCAGTAGCAAGGAAGTAGGTGAGCTCAGCCACAAAGACAGAATGTGGCGTTTTATATTTATCTAACGCACGCGGCCTTCTGTGTGCTTGGCAAAGGGTACTGAACACATCTGTTACTCCAAGAAATAAACAGGTGGGCAATTTAAGCATCCATAGTCAACAATAACAAGGGGGAAAGTGACTTCAGAAGGGGACAGAAAAAGGTTCAGGAAAGGGCGGGCTCCTTCTGCCCTGTGGTGTTGCAACAGATAGTAGAGCGAGGAGGTCATCTCAGTGGTGGGAACAGCATGATCCGAGGACTGGAGGCGGGCTAGCGGCGTTGGATTAGGCCCGTTTGCGCCCAAACCTTGGCTCTCCCTGTGGCCATCTGTGGGGTTGGCAGGCAGGTGAGAGACGGGAGCGCGCAGTTCTGGAGGGCCGTGTACGGGAAGTGCTGTGCGGGGAAGCGAGCTGTGGAACACTCGAAGGTTGGGAGAGCTGTTGAGGGACCATTGCTAGTCTTCTGGTGTTAAGTGGGGGGCAGAGAGGCAGCTCGAGGCTCTTGGGAGCGGTTAGAGGGTCCCCAGTCGTTTCTCTGGCCTGTTCTGACAACCTAGACTATCTCCTTTGTCCCCCGCACGACCACGCCATCAATTCCATGGGCAGCCGCGGGGAAAACCGTGCAGCATGTCTGAGCTCAATTTATTTATCTGCGGAATGGGGTGGAAAACATCCACCTTGGAACGTAGTTAAAAGGATAAGAAACTCTGTTCATAAAGCACTGAGCATGGGCCTGGCAGGCAGCAGATACCCCATCTAGAAAATCGTTATTCACCAGCCAAGAGCAGGCTAGCAGCTAGTGTGAGAACCATATGGGCAAGTCAAAGTAAATTAATTAAACTGAGTACGAATTGAATCCCTTCCAGTTTGTCCCCAATAGTAATAAATATTCACACTGTTGGAGAATCTTGCATTTTTCAAAGTACCTGTCTCAATTTATCTGAGCAACAGAGGAACAAAGTGGGCTTTGCTAGGATTTTCAGAACCGATTTTTAAGTATTTGGAGCCAGTCAGCAGTTCTCCAGAGGGGTTCCGGTGGGGGCGGAATATTATTGTTATTATCGCCACATTAGCAGTCAGGCCCCCAGCTCCACCCCAGGCTCACTATAGGACATGGCACTGATTGCTGGACCTTTTCTGTCTGTTTCCTCATCTGTAAAATGGGATAACAATCGTGCATATCTCCCACTGCCCTTGGTTCTGTCACCTCATCCTTTCACACTCAGCCAGAAGCCTTCACTCACTGTCCTTTTCCGCCTGCTCAGGGCAAGTGCCATTTGCCCCTTTCAGGGCTCTCATGACCCCCAGGCTTGCCTCTGGTGTGGTGTGAATCACAATCACACCCTTTCACGCACCAATTCCATTTGCAGGAATCTGGAGGACCGACAATCTGAAATGACTCAAAGATGTTCATGGCGGCACTGTTCCTATTAATAACTTTTGCAAATAACCTAAATGTAAATGCTGCAAGCCTGGTCAGTGACTAGGCCACCTAGGAGTGGGTCGTGTTTGCTTCACTCACTAAGGCCTGCATCGTGTGTGAGTCCTCTCTCGCATCAGCAGCTCAAAGCGAGCCTTGAACGACGTAGTTGCTCC
>NW_024423897.1:1707693-1824308 GCF_017311325.1 Ursus maritimus | reverse complement strand
TAAACATTCCTGCTCATGTATGCAATAAAGATTTACTGGGCACCTCTGATGAGCCAGGCACTGTGCTACTTGTTTTATGAGCACTACCTTATTTCCTTGGTAGAAGGACAGAGTAGGTTAGTCCAGTTTAGTCCATTCCTACGGTCTGTGAAATACGAAACATGACTACACTCACTGCTACTCTCACTCCAGCTTTGTAGATATTCTCTCTTAACCGCCCAACTATTGCAATATTTTCTACATCAGTTGGCTGATGATCTTGATCTGGTTTTTCTGGAAATAATTTCTAGAAATATCTCCTTCATGAGAGTGAGGGTCCGAAGTGTCTTCAGCTGCTTCTACAAAGGAAAAACCAAGTTGAGAGTAAAGTAAGCCCAGGATCATTTCAGTAATAGTAGTAATAATAAGACAAGGTAAACAGTCAGTCCAGATCAGATAAAAAGTCTACATTTCTCCAATTCCTTAAGAATTTGTTCAATTCTCCTCTCTACTTGGAGACATGTAAACGCCGCTTACAATGGAACAGAACTTTTAAAATGGAGAATCTCAAATGGGTGTTGACTCAGAGTCACCATTTAACAGTGCTATTGGGGAAGGAAAATAAAGATGCAGTTGCCATGGAAACCTCTGCAACACCTGGCAGAACACCTCTGACTCACACAGCTGTATCTTAAAGACACATGGATAGACACTAATGATTTTACTCAATCCCTGGGGCCAACGGTGCCTTCCTGATACTCAGTGAGGGGACAACTATTGACATGCATTTATCCTTTAATAAGGGAGAAGTTATGAGAGCAACGTCGTCTCTCCAAGTTCAGAGCACCTTTATCTTCAATGATCTCTGTATCCCAACTTGTGAAAATCGATTTCTTCTTCCACAATTATTTCTGTTTCTGGTGTAACATAGGAGAGATCTGTCCCCTCATTCAATCCTTGCAGCCTGCACAGAAGTTGGTGTGAGCAACAGGCAACCTGTTTAAATGTGTGGAAGGTCGAGTTTGTCAGTATAAGCTGCACAGACGCCAGAAAGGCCTCTGGACTGGGAGTCAAACCCAGATTTGTCCTGTGTCGCAAATCTGGGGCTGACTCCTGGGTTCCCCATCAGCTGGGTAGTTTTTTCTCCTCTCTGACTTTCGGCATCCTCCTCAACTACCTCCATTACCTGTGAAAATACCTGCATCGCCAGGTGAATGTGGCGATTCCATTAGATCACTGGAGGAGAGACATCGCCAGGTGAATGTGGCGATCCCATTAGATCACTGGAGGAGAGACATCGCCAGGTGAATGTGGCGATCCCATTAGATCACTGGAGGAGAGACATCGCCAGGTGAATGTGGCGATCCCATTAGATCACTGGAGGAGAGACATCATTTTTGTCAAGTGCGGGAAGAAAGAGAACTGCCACTTCTTGAGTGCCTGTGAGGTGCTTGGCACACAGAAGCAACTTACCATTTTCTCAGTGTGAAGTTCAAAGCAAACACGAATCAAAGATGAGGCTGTCCGGGTCAACAAGGTCAGGGAACACGGAACCTTGAAGATCAAACTAAAGAGCGTGGGCTTCATGACGTAGGTACCTGAAAACCGCTGATGGGTTGTGAGCGGCATAGTTACACGATCAAAACTGGGTCTTAAAAGGGTTCCCTGGGGTAATGAGGAGGTAGATGGAGACAAAGGGACCAGAGGGAGAATGGCAGAAAGGCTATTAAGATAATCCAGGACAGAGATGGTTAGGCCTGCTCAAGGACGGCGGAAGTGGAGGCATCTTTAATGACATCTCCACGAGCAAGATGAGCTGATGTGGTCCGGATGATGGCTCAGTAGATGGATTTAGATATCTACTCAAATACTGGCTGCTGTGGGTTGAGTTGAGCCCCCCACACAAAATATATTGAAGGAACCTATAAAATATTACCTTATTTGGAAGTTGAGTCTTCGCAAAAGTAATCAATTAAAATAAAGGTCATACTAGATCGGGGTGCAACCTAATCCAGTGACCAGGATCCTTGCACAAAGAAGGAAATGTAGACACAGAGACACACAGGGAAAATGCCGTGTGATGACACAGGCAGAGATTGGAGTAAAGAACTACAAGCCAAGGAACAGCAAAGGTTGCCAGCAACCACCAGAAGCTAGGAGAGAGTCTAAAGACTCCATCCCCCGGAGTCTTTAGAGAGAGCATGGCCTGGCCAACACCTTGATTTGGGGCTTCTTACCTCCAGAACTGTGAGACGATAAATTTGTTGTGTTAAGCTGCCGAGTCTGTGGTTGTTTCCGCAGCCCTAAGAAATGAATACAGTCACATGGAGAGGTGAAGAACTCAGCCAACATTTCCAGCAGTTCTGATGGTGTGATAAATACTAAGAAAGGCCCCACATAGTGTGTACGGGGGTGCTCCATCCAGATCCTCCCTTCAGGACCACGGCATTCGTTCCCCCCAGCTGGGAATGACAGACACTGAGGGCTCAGAAATGTGTTCCTCTCCAGGAATTGTTCTTAGCTGGCAAGAGCCACTTCACCTGACGTCTCATCTTCTTCCTTAATGCTGGCCGTAGCTAACTGCTGGTTGATGCGGAGATCCAAAGACCCTTTCCCTCAGTTGAGGACATCTCTGGAGGGGCCATCCCGGCTCCCAAACTCTCTGTGGGATCGCCTGAGGCCACCATCCTAACTGTATTGCATCCCGTCTCCCCTCTCAGCCCAAGCCAGCCTCCCTTGCTTCCTTGCAAATTTGCTCCTGAGAGCATTACCCAGTTTAACTCCTGCACAAAACGTCCATCTCAGATCCTCCTCCAGGGACCTCAACTTAAGAAACCCCACAAAATTATTTCCAGCCCCACAACTGGAATGTGGGCATTTAGCCAGAGTCTCAGATTCGCATCTGTAAGAACCTATAGAGCATCTCTGAGCAATAAAAGAAAACCAATTCATACACGAATTCAAGAAAAAATTCCCTCCGCATAGGTACGTTTCCATACAATTTGAAAAATGAAGACTCTGATGTGAAAATAAAGCTGGTCCCACCCACATTAAGAGCCTATTAGATAATACATACTACATTCCAGTGTCAGACACGAGGTAACCTTGCAGCCCATCAGACTCTATCCCCCCCAAACCACCACCATCAGCAAATGTCATAATAATCAATTGCAGAATCTATGGAAAGACTGTGACCCGGGCCAACCTGAGAAGGTGGAAGGAACTAGAATTTATTATGATAATGAAAACCAGTCTAGTGAGAACGAAAATAATAAAAAGTTTATTAAATTTCCAAGGACAAATAGAATTTGAACCACAGAAGGGACAGGAGGCAGAAAGATATGAAGAAATGTATTAGCTCTGTTCATCTGGACTAAGCCACCAAATCTCTTTATCAACAGGAATTTGATTTTTAGGGACAAGAGACAAAAAATAAGGAGACAAGTTGAAGTCAGGTCATGGCCTTTTAATTTTAAGGAGTCCAAATATCTTCATACATGTTGAATCCAAATCAGTTGTAACTTCACTATGCAAAACTGTAATTGTCAAAACTGTTTATCGAGGACTTAATATGTCAGAGACGATGCTGAACGCGTGCCCTAGATTTACTTACTTATTTCTCAAGACAAGGCTATCATCCAGGTTCTATTCACCTTGCTTTCATTCTAAAGTTGGTCAACGAAGCAGAGGAAAGTAAAGTAATTTGCCCAGGGTCTTACTCCTTACCCTTTTGGAATTGAAGCCTAGGGTAGCCTGGCTCCCCAGCTCCTACTCCTCTCTCCCACATTCCACTCAGTCAAAAACCTTTCTTCTAAATTCTTCCTTTTCTCCACATTAGTTTCTGGTTTTTTTAATCTTTTTTTTTTTTCCCTGTCCTCTGTTCACACCTTCTTACTGGTCTGCTTTTCTCTTTTCTCTCTCTCTCCTTCCATTCCGTATTGGAGTTTGAGGAAGCCCCTTTCTTCTCTCACTAAGTTAGGAACCCATGAATTGAGAAATAGGTTCAAAAGTCAGATGGTGATTAACACATCAGCTTTGTTGCATTTGATAAAAGATGGGCTGGAGGACATGGCTTGGACCTGGGGACAAGTAGGCTGACAATAATCCCCTAAATTGTATCGACCCTCCAAACTGCAGGGTAAATGATGAGAGGGAGTCTTTTTGGCTAATCTTGCCAAAAAGCAGAGAGCAGATAAATATTGTGACTTTTATGCAGGCAGACAGATCTAAAAAGCAGAAAGAGAGAAAAAGCTTGTACAGAGCAAAGGAATGAATGTTCTTCTCCAGCCCCGTACCATGAAACCACAGTTCCAAACTTGGCTCTCCCACTTACAAACCTTGGCTGGTTCCCCTATTCAAGATCAAATCCAAGTGTCCTAGTGAGATATTTGAGGTCCTTCCTCCCTGTGATGGACATTAAAGCTATTCACCAATGTTTCCAGTTCTTCTCCTTTGGGGCCTATTTTACTTTCCCACTGTCTTCAAGTCATTCATGGCCGTGTGGCTGGCTTTGGCCAACGAAATATGAACGGAAGTGTCACAGAAACCTATAAAATTCAGTCCGTTCATCATTTTCCTGTCCCCTTGCCAGGAATGATGATGATCTGGGTGGTACAGGGTCCAACACCTTCAGGACAACATAGAGAAGACCTTCCCCCACCATTGACCCATGGTGGGTCTTTAGCACAGGTAAGAAATAGACATGCGTTGTGTTTGGCCACTGAGATTTGAAAGCTATTTGTTACTGCAACATGGCCTGACCCGTTCTGACCCATGCACTACAGGCCTCCCAGTCACTTTTCCACATGATAGGATTTCTATACATACCATGGGACTGTTCCACTCCAAGCTTCTGCTCATGCTGATCCCTCTTGGTCTTTATTCACATGTCCTCCAACATCCAGCCAACCTCCAGTACCTCCTCCAAACCCAGACCAAGTGTCACCTCTTCCGTGAAGGCTCTTCTGTCTCCTGGAGGTAAATGCCCTCCCCTCTGAGCTCAGTTCAGAAGACATTTCATGAATGGCTGGGGGTAGGGGTGCAGTCTATGGCCAGACATGACTTGTCTGCCATCTTTTGCTATGTTAAGGACCCTCCGGCTGTGGATTGTTTCTCTTTCACTCTCAGTTATGTTGCTTCTCCCTACGGAGCGAGCAGAAGCGTGCTCAGCGTGTTCCCACTGCACCATGGAATGCCAGATTTGGCTTTAGCCTAAAGAAGGCACTTGGAATTTTCCTCAAGGCATTCCGTGAATGTGCCAAGCATCTTGCTTTAGGAGCTCCGGGAGGAGCTCTAGAGGCAGCAACAGAATGGAGAAGAGGAAGCACATGGTGTGGCATATGGTGGCAGCGGCACCATGCCAGGGGAATTGGCCATGGGAATAACTTGGAGAACAAATTACAGAGGACCAGGGAGGATAAAAGATGAGCCTGGAATGTTGTACCAAGCACCATGGTAGAAGGCGAAGGATTGAGAGCCCTGTGTCTAGAGCAGTGGTTCTCTACCCCAACGGCACATCCAAATTACCTGGGAACATTTTAAAATGTCAGTGCTGAGGCACTGTCCCAGACTGTTTAGATCAGAACCTCTGGGGGGTGGGTCTGGACATCAGCATGTTTCTCACACCTCCCCGTGTGACGCACGCGCAGCCTTTGCCTGGTCCCAGGAGACCCCAGGAGGCTGAGAGCAGGTGTAGCGTGGGGTTTTTTTCTGCTGTGGTTCTCACATCCTGAGCAATACCTCTATTGAAAGAGATGGAGATTTTCAATCAGGGAGAGACAGGTTAGCATTTGCTGGGTGCCCTCTCTCTGCAAGACTTTGATGGAACACATGCCACACATGTTGCTTTCATTGAATCGCTGCATTAACCCCAGGGAATGGCTGTCCCCGCTTCGATGTGAGAAAACTAAGGTTTAAAGAAGTGGAGTCATGTTCAGACAGCTCACAAACAACAATCAGGATGCAATCCAAGAGTCCCTTTCCCTTTAGGCCAGTGGCTTCCAAACGACGGTGGTGTCAGAGATGTGGCCCAAGTCTGACCCAGATATCATTCTTAAATGCACATTTATAATTTTCGAAGCCATGACAGAGAAGCATGCTCTGAATTGTCCCATACACCAAACAGTAGCACACAGGACCCTTCTAGTGCTTCGCCGCACCCTTGCACGTTGACTCACGTCGATGCAGACCCCTAAGGAAGGCTTCTTCTGCCACCTCTGTTTTTACTATTGAACATCTGGAAAATGGGTGCACCGATTAGAATGAGTAGAATGATGAAAATGCTCCTCTTTAAAAAATCAGGCTTGGCATGGACATGTTTATATTCACATGAAATTGTTCAATTGAATATATTACGGCAAAATACATGCATCCTTGGGTAAAAGCTGAAGAGATCTGCTTGGTGTGAATGTCATGAAGGTGTCTCATCAAGGCACCAAGCCACATGTGCAGCCCCAGAGGGAGGCCCACGTGACTCCATGCGTGCGCACCCTGCTAGGGCAACTGTGAGGTCTACAACAAGTCTGGGGGCCTCCCTTCCCATTGTGATTCAGTTCTGTTGCACAGGTCATGGGGTTACCAGGCTTCCCACTGCACATGAAGTGTCCACAGTGCAACAGTCATGGGATGGTCATTATTTTAACAATGAAATCATGCTATAAAATACTAAACAGTGGGGAGTCTACGTTGACCCAAGTATCTTTGCATTGACTCCTTCACTCCGTACACTTGCAATTCAGAAATGCCAACACGCTGTCGATGATTTAATGTTGAAACAGAAATTGCGCAGTACTGTGCTGTCCAGGTGCTTGATCGGCTTACCTTGACAAATACAGATTCCGTGAACTGTCAAAAACAAACCTGTGCAGGGAGCGGCAGCAGTGCGGCGGTCCACTGGGCAGGGGCCGCAGCCTGAGGAGCCTGGGGCCAGAGCCTCCCAAGCCAGGGCAGACCGGCTGGATCCTGAAGAGGCCCCAGCAGCCTTGGGAGAGGGGGCCTCCCACAGCCCACCCCCGGGGCCCTCCAGGCGGCTGAGGGCTCTGCAGGCACAGCGGAGGCCGCTCCTGGGCTGCAGGTGCAGTAAGAGGCCCACTGAGTCACGCCGCCCATCTCTGTCACCTCTGAAGCAGAATGTGAAGCTGTGGTTGGATATTCAGACAACACCAGGATGGATGCAAGTTCCAGATGTTACGGTGGAATATCATGGACGAGTACTGCCAGAGCTCTGAGAACAAGGAAGGAATCAGCTCACCCACCTGTCTACCTTTAACAAATGGATCTCTTTGGTAGAAAAGCAGATTGAAGAAGAGGGCCTGGAGCAGTTGCCCCAACATGGTGGCCGTCACAGCCACCGACGGCAGCGTGCAGATGACGTGGCTGGGGACGCACTCGATGTGCTGCTCACATTTACTGAGTTTCAGGCTTTCAGAGGCATGCTTCTGGACTACAGAACAGAAGGAGGCCAGGGACAAGACATCAGCAGTGGCACGGTGGTGACTTCATTGTGCAAATCATCTCCCACTCCAGCTTCACAGAGATATCTGTGGCCCCAACTCCCCCCCGCAGGCAATGGTACCGTGGCAGACATCCCACTAGGAGGTTCCCATTACCGATGACAGGAGAAGACATCGTGGAAAGGCTGACTCTGTCTGCAGCTCTTCATCAATGTTAACTATCGATGAGTCAAAAAGAAAAGTACTTTGTATTCAATACTCCCCCCAGGGTTGAAACCCCTCTCGGCTGCTTCTGAGTCAGACTTCTGGGGCAAGATGATGTTGAACACTCCCCCAGGGGCCCCCCTCCAGCAGCATACATGTCTGTGTGTCAAAATGTGGAATAACCCATCATCACGAACCCACCTTGTCCCAAAGACCACAGCAGGCGTGGCTCACAATCTCTCGGCACCCCAGCTCTTGCCCCTGGGTGGGAATTGCAGTACTTCGGCCCGAGTGGCCCCGCTGGGTGAGGGTGGCGTGAGAGTGATGCTCTGGGGTGACTCAGACCAGCTCCCCCCAACAACCATGAGATTCTGAAGCCCCTATTGTCCCAGCTACTGTTGGCTGCGGAACGAGCTGGAAGAGATGCCCTCTACTGACCGGCCCATAGGAAAATGAACCCCAGTGCTGTGTCTGCAACCCTCTTCCTGCGCCTCCTGCCCATGCTGAGGGAGCCTCCTGTGCCCAGAAGCCTCTCTTGAGCTATTACTTTTACCCCCAAAAAATGCTTTTATAGCTGAATATTCAGCTTCACCTAGTGGATCTAACTTGGGAATTTCTTTGAGTACTCCCCTAAAGATCCGAGTATTTTCTACTGTGTGCTTTTCAGTTGTTAGTGCTACGAAAGCACAGATGTTTTCTGCACTGGCTTCCCTACTTTCCTGGCTCCAGCGGTGCACTGGAAGCCGACTGAAAGGTCTCCCTGACTTATCACATGTTAGGTGTGTTTGTGCAGCTTGGCTTAAAATCCTTTCTGCATAACTGACTTTGATGGGTTTTCTGTTGGGGTGGGGGTGAGTTTGGTTTAAAAAAACAAAGATGAGGGGCGCCTGGGTGGCTCAGCGGGCTAAGCATCCAACTCTTGATTTCGACTGAAGTCATGGTCTCAGGGTCATGAGATCGAGCCCCACATGGGGCTCCACGCTCAGCAGGGAATCTGCTCGAGAGTCTCTCTCTTCCTCTCCCTCTGCCCCTTCCCCCTCTTCTCAAATAAATAAATAAATAAATCATAAAAAAAGAAAAGATGAGTCCAATCCCTTCTTCCTTTCAGAAGCTCCTGTGCTAAGTTGGTGTCGCCTTGGTCGGCCTGCGTGGGGGGCAGTACAGCTTTCTGGCCATCTGTCTGGCTTTGTTTTAGTGCGATGTTGTGTAGAACATTATGGATGAAAGCATGTAGGTCACATCTCTAGAAAAAAAGAAAAACATCAGAGCTAAAAAAAAAATAGTCTGCCATTTGTAGCTCCTTCTCCGTATGAATCGAAACATTCTCGACATTGAACAACCAAACTATAGAACCAAATACGGCACTAGACGGGATGCTCGGACTACTGCGTGATAGCCATTCATAGGCCTCAATTTCAAGTTGTGAATTCACTGAAACCGTCTTGCTGTCCTATTGACTGACTTTAGCATAAGCAATCGTTATCATTGGACGTCGTAAGACAAATTGGAGCTACCCAATTACCACCAAGTGTGTCGTACAGTTTTCTGTTGAGCATGTTTTCCATAGGAGTTCCCATTTTCTTTAAAGAGTGTTGAAAATTTAAGTATCACTGTCCTGTGTTAGGCTCCTTCCCCCCTGAAAAACTATTAACTAATGAGAATGGAAAGCACCTGTGGAAATAAAAATAAATAATGTATAAGCAGTTTGATTTGATTATGAATGTCCATCACGCACGTGCACGTGTGCGAGTGTGCACGCGCACTTGGATTCACGTGTATCCATTCACGGGCACGTGCGTACTGCGGACACTCCTCAGATTACAGACCCTGCTTTGATAGAACTGAACCCTTTCCGATGGCATGTTGCCAAAGTGGAGACCGTAACGCAGGAGAACCGCAGGTGCTCCGAAGCTCTCGTTCCGACCCCTTGCCTTTGCCCGATTCTCACATCCTCTGAGTCGCTTCCACATTCCCTCTGGTCCACGTCCCAGATGATGCAACCACCAAATCCACGCTGGGAGCCCAGAGTTAAGGACTGGCTCTATCCCAGGTGGCCCATGACACTTCAGACCCAGTCTAGTGAAGGAGCGTCTCAAACTCTGGCCCTGCTACATATTAACTGTATGTCCTCAAGCAATCACTCCACATCTCTGAGCTCAGCTCAGAGAGAAATGGAGAGAAGGATCCCTACTCTGCCAGGTTATTGTGCCCATTGAATGAGTTTTGGAAGCAATGTGCTAAAATACAGAATTGCCTGATAACTGTGCTCCGTTCAAATTTTTTTTCAATCTCAGCTTTTTTTCTCAAGCATTATCAAATCTGTTGGGGTATTTTGCATCCCCTTCAAAGTTTCCACTTTTTGTCTTAAAAAGGCAAGTAAAAACATTCCATGATTACTTACTAAAAGTTTTTTAATTTCTTTCTTGACAGATAGCATCATCTAATGTCTGTTCTTGACACAATATATAGAGCACATAGTTTTTTTCCACCTACAAGAGTAAATGGGAGGCAGTTTTCGGGCTTTCAACATGCACTCTTTTTCTTACACTTTAATATTGAAGTGAACATTCTATTTTCCCTTTCCTTTCCCTGTTCTTACCTTCCAACTTGGACACACACTTAAGCAAGTTCCAGGTTCCACTTCATGCCAAGAGATGGAAAGTCAGGCGGGCAAGTGTGGGATTTAGAGTCAGAGGTCCACATCGCCACCTGCTTGCTGTATCACACGAACGAGTCACCTCGCCCTCTGCGCAGCAAAATGGGTAAACCTACCCTCCCTCCCAGGGGTGGCATGCGGAGCCAGTGGCATTCGGAGGAGAAACCAAGTTTGGAAACTGTAATGATCAGAATGCGTGCTCGTCTGCACTTACGGATGTCCCTGGGAGGCCCGAGGAGTAGGCGGAGAACAACAGGTTTTACTCAGAAGCGTCATGTAGGCAAGGCAGGGTCTCTGTCCCCGTGGGTATTTATAGGCCTGCCTTTAAGGACAGAGCGTTGGCCCAACTACAGAGCCAACACACATGCTAACGTCACACCCAACACCTCTCCAGGCTGCTGACCTTTGTGGAGAAGGAGTTTACGTGGCAACCAGTTAGGAGGGAGACCCAGTGGCCGCCATGCAAGAATTTCATTCCAGGGGCGCCTGGGTGGCACAGCGGTTAAGCGTCTGCCTTCGGCTCAGGGCGTGATCCCGGCGTTATGGGATCGAGCCCCACATCAGGCTCCTCTACTATAAGCCTGCTTCTTCCTCTCCCACTCCCCCTGCTGTGTTCCCTCTCTCGCTGGCTGTCTCTATCTCTGTCAAATAAATAAATAAAATCTTAAAAAAAAAAAAGAATTTCATTCCATAGGATTTCTTTTTTTTTTTTTTTTAAGATTTTATTTATTTATTTATTCGACAGAGATAGACAGGCAGCGAGAGAGGGAACACAAGCAGGAGGAGTGGGAGAGGAAGAAGCAGGCTCACAGCGGAGGAGCCTGACGTGGGGTTCGATCCCATAACACCGAGATCACGCCCTGAGCCGAAGGCAGACGCTTAACCGCTATGCCACCCAGGCGCCCCTCCATAGGCTTTCTGAGCCCCGGCTGGAGCGGCCAATCTCTGGGCCTGGCTCCGAGCTATGGGGGGGAGGGGGTGCAGAGGAAAGACACAGGCACTCAATCATTTCATTCCCTCTTGGGAGAGCACTTCCGTATGTCAGGCACCCTTCCAGGTGCTGGGGACACAGCAGAGAATAAAGCAAACAGGACCCTGCTCTCATAAAGCTTACGTTTTCAGACAGGGATACGGACAGTAAAAGGGGAAAACACTTTAAAGATAAGTTTCGAAATTGGAAAGTGCTAAAATGAAAATCAAATGGGATGATAATCCAAAGGGAGCATCTGCTATTCAGATGGGATGAGATGGGATGGGCTCCCTCGGGAGGGGACATTTAGAGAGGAGAAAGAGGATGGAAATGAGCTAGTGATACTATTGAGTTTGGCTAGAAGACTAAATGTGGGCAAGGAATCCACCCTTTCTAAGCACCCACTCCGTGCCAGGCATGATCCTGTGTTAATACCTTTCCACCGACTCCGTCTCCCCAGGCCGCGCTGCAGGAAGCACGCTGACTCTGGCCGCCAGTGCCGCAGGCAGCGGACGGCACAGGGGTACTCTAACAAAAACAGAATGAATGGAAGCAATGTATTCGTCCCATCTTTTAACCGAGGCTCTGAGAGATGGCTTCCTGAGGCCACACAGCTACACGTGACAGAGCTAAATAACTGATCCTGGGCCTGTTTCCAAAATGTCTGATTTTTAAATGTGATTTTAAACAATTAGAATTCAGACACAATATTTTGTGTGGGACTATTTCCATGTATGTTTATAAAATGAGGCCAGCGAGCCTGCAGTTTTCTTTTCTCAAACTGCTTTTTTCAGCTTGACAGCAAGGTCAGTCCAGACTCATAAAATGCATTGATTTTCTCTCCCTGTATCACTGCACTCTAGAAGTTATTGTACAGAATAGAGACCGTCTGTTAGTTGAATATTCAGTACCTCTCACCCATAGAACCTTTCCAACCCGTTGCTTATTAAGAAGCAGGGGTAGTTTTACTATCGCTGATGTAGGAGTGTGTGACACTTCTGAGCCACGTTC
Source organism: Ursus maritimus (assembly GCF_017311325.1). Classification (NCBI taxonomy): domain Eukaryota; kingdom Metazoa; phylum Chordata; class Mammalia; order Carnivora; family Ursidae; genus Ursus; species Ursus maritimus. The sequence continues at coordinate 1,812,037 of NW_024423897.1, read as the reverse complement.
TGTGCTTTGAGTTGGGGACACATGAATGTAAAATTGAGTTTCTTTCTGGATCCAATTTTGAAACAGTGATCCGTTTATTAAGCTAACATTTATTGGACATCTCTGACATATCAGGCATTCGGCTAGGTGGCAGGGATGGAACAATGACTAAAACAGAAACCATCCTGGCCGTGGAAGGCTCTAGAAGGGTTGAGATAAGCCCTCTACACATTGCTGGCTGACTGAAAAAAATTATACATACGTTCAAGAGACACCAAAAAAGCACAGCAGAAAGTAAAACACAAGGGAAACTTGAGAACTGCCTGCAAATCTGAGTGCATTCCCCAACCCACACACGTACCAATCAGCATAGCTTGGGGGCTCGGGGTGTCTGAACACAACCTGTCCCCAAACCACTGACCACTCAGCTATGCAGACACAGGCGTGCCCCTGTAAACAAGGCTAATACATGAAAACAAGAAGAGAAAGCAGTAGTGGTCGTCCGTTGCAAGTGAGATGGATTCCATAGCGTAGGTCCAGGGAAATCACTTTTAAAAAATTAGCAACTCTCCAGGAAATAAAACAGAATTTAGAGTCATGCAATATTTTATCTCAAGTGTTTAGTTTCCACCAAATACTGAGACATGCGAAGAGCTGCAGAATATGACCCATATTCAAGGGGAGTAAATGGTAAGTAGAAACTGACTTTACGTGTATTTACCTAAACATTGCAAAGGCTATTCTAAAAAACATTGAAAGAATTTAATGAAACTGTGTACAAAAAAATTTAAAGGGAAATATGAGGACAGTAGCTCAACAAATGAAGAATCCCAACAAAAAAATTAACCCAAACAAGGTACAATAACTGAAAAAAGAAAAGAAAAATACAATGAATCGAACTCTGTTGGCAGCTGCTGAAGCAGTATTTAGATGGGCATTTATAACGAAAAATACAGAGAAAGAAAAATACACCAAAAATCAATAATCTAAGGTTCTACCTCAGGAAGCTAGAAAAGGAAGAACAAACAAAAAAAGTAATCCGTAACTATAAGAGCAATAAACTAGAAAAATAGTCAATACCCTAGAAAAAAAAGAGGAAATCGATGAAACCAAAGTAAAGATCAACAAAATCGATGCACCTTTAGCCAGAATGACTAAGAAAAAAAAAACTTTTTTAAGACCCAATTACCAGACAGGAATAAAGAAAGGAAAATCACTGCAAACCTACAGAAACTAAAAAGATTGTAATGGGACATTTGTCAACAATTTTATGTCAACCAAGGAGGCTCAGATGAAATGAACAAGTTCCTAGATAGACACAAATTACCTGAAGTCACTCAGGAAGGAGTCGAAAATCCGAAGAGACATGTATTAAGTAAATAAATTCAATTAGCAATTAAAATAGAAAAGCCCGGGCCCAGATAGCTTCTCTGTTGAATTCTATCAATCATTTAAAGAAGAAGGCACTACACAAACTCTTTCTGAAAATAGACAAGACTGGAAAACTTCATAATTCATCTTAATGAGGCTGATGTCACCTTAATACCAAAGCAAGACAAACACAACTACAGACCCATCTCTCATGAGCACAGATAGGAAAAATCTTCATGAAATATTGGCAAACGGAATCCTGCAACAAATAAAAAGCTATTTTTACAGATCCGTGCTTCCTTCCTGCCTACAGACACAGCAAGACTGTTAACATGGACCACCTGAGCCCCCCTTTAGCAGCCGTGCTGCGGACCTGTCATATCCCCGCCATACAAGCACTCCCTTTCCCTGTGCACGCTGTCGGACTTCCTACTATCCCTACCTGCCTACGATGCCACCTTCCGCTTGTCCTACACGTGGGCTGCAGAGCCATGGAAAACACACCCTTGGAGGCTTCCCTCAAGCGTCCACGGACAAGAACTGGTGATAAACACCCCTGCTTTCCTGCCCTTTGACTGAGACAACTCTGAGGCATGTTCAGTTCCCCAGGGTTACCCGTGGTAACCCACAGACAGTGGTTACCGGCTCATAAATGCACCCATATAAGCATCTTTCCCTCCCCTGCCTCACTTCCCCACTCCCCTACTGGTGCTTCCTGGGGTCACCTCCCCAAAATCATGTGTACTCAAATCCTTATCTCCGGCCCTCCTTCCAAGACACCCCTCCTCCCCACGCCTTTCCCTCTGCTACGGTGCAAGCCGAGAACAGAGCAGGAAAGCCTCTCCCAATGTTTAATGAAGTTGTTTGGCTTGAAGCCAGAAAGACAGATGGCACCTCAGATTATAACTGACTTTCCCAGGAAGGGCTTGCAAAAAGAAAAATTAATTTGGGTAGAGAAGAGGGAAAATCAACAACAGAAGGAATTGGGTTGCCCTGGGCATCTGGGTTTTCATATCTCAACAGGAAGAGCTGATGTGTAATTGTGGAAATCCACTCTAATCATCGTCTTCATTACAGCAACGGCACTGACCGCACACAGAAGTGCGGCGAAGTTAGCGGACTCGCCCTCATTGCCTTGGCGCTTCCCTGGGCGGGGCAACAGCACTCACCGTGCAAGGCCGTCTACACCCCGATCCCCACCCCGAGGCCTGGCTGCCCAATTTTGTGCATGATTATCCTATATCCAGGGAGAAACACAGGATGAGAATCAGTATCCGAGAACGTCAGAGTCCATTCTCTTATCTCCCTTTTAAACAAACTCATATGCCCACGTGAATCCACGCTGCAAAGGTATGAAGACACAAGTCCAGGTGGGTTTCCCTAGACCTCCTTTCACCAGATCCACCCCTTGCCATCTACTTCAACAAATATTTATTGTGCACCTACTATGTGCCGTCGCTGTGACAGAGTGTGCTGGATACACACTGAGTGGCCACCCCATTGAGTCACACCCGTGTAGAGTCCCCTCCCTTCGAGTACAGAAGAGCCTATGACTTGCTTCCAACTAACAGGACATGGCAACGGCGATGGGACATCACTCACATGACCATAGAAGATGTGGTTTTAGCCGACTGGAGTGGGAGAGACTCTCCCTACATGACGTTACAGGAGTAGGCTGCCGTGTTGTGGAAGGGATCCCTGTGGCCGCAAGCTGAGGGCAGCCCTCAAGGGACCGTGGTGGCTTCTGGAAGCTGAGGGCACTGGGGCCCCTCAACAGGACACAGGTGGGTTTTCTTCTCATCGCTCTCTGATTTCACAACACGTTACCCTGAATGTGTGTCAGCATCGCCGTGGCCATGGCCCTGCCCCACATGAAGCCACTCCATCTCTCACCTGCGTTGATGCCGGGCTCCTCCCTGGTCCCCAATTCCGGTGTATCCTCTACACTGCTACAGAATGAGCTTTCCAGGCCCAGATTTGATCATGCTGTGTCTCTGGTTAACCACTCCCATCATTCTTCTTTTTTTTTTTTTTGTCTCTTATCAAACCCAAAACTCTTATCTCAAAAGACACTTGAGACTTAACAACTTAACACGTTTAGCTTCATCTTCTGTCACCTACTTCCTCCGACCCGGAGCATCGTGACTTACGTTCATTCTCCCCGCACACAAATCCACTCCCTTTTCCTAGTAACACCTTACTCTATTATACTTATGTGCCTTTATTAAACGTGATTTTGGTCTTTTATTTTGATGGTTCAAGGGACAAATAATATGTATTATGGACTTTTCTTTTCATAATGCTCCTTTGAGGTTGAAAAACCACCATCTTCCCTGGGAGGAGCCCGAGACCCGGGGACTGAAGTGACTCGTCCAAAACTCCCCAGCTAGTCAGCATCAGCTCCGGGTTCAAAGCCGAACCAGCCTAACTCTAAAACCTAAACTCTGAGCCGCCAGACCAAACTGCTTTTCAGGTCTTCATACTTGCCGTGCTCTGCCCGGAACTCCCAGGCTCGCCTCCCTAAATCTTACCTCTCCCATCTGGCAAACTCCTCCTCAACCTTTGAGGCTCAGCTCAAACATCAACGTGGACAGAGCTTTCCCATCCGCCACAGGCACCTGTACATCGTCCTCCCGCAATCTGCTGGGCTTCCCATCGTAAGAACACCTGTCCCACACCAGCCTGGCTTCTCCTTCCCTGATCAGACCTTGACGAATGTGCAGTCCATCAGCCTACCAATCCAGAAAGCAGTCACAGCCATGATATTGCTGTATGGGCCTCTGGAAAACTGGCCACCGGAACTACCAATTAGGCTGCTGATTCACCAAGATTTCTGATGCTTTGGCACCTAAGTCCTCCCTCTTCTCTGAAAACCATAGGTCAAATGGATACAAAAATTACATAAGTCTGACACATCAACTCAAGAGAGAGTAAAGTGATAGGAGTGCAGGGCACTCCCTGGGAATGCCCTGTGATGTGAATAAAGAGTCAATGGGCTTACGAGTGCCCAAATCTAGGTGGGAGAAAGCCAGGGAATGCAAGTCAAAGCAGTTGACTCTACCCCCTCCTTTAAGGAGGGTCTCAGTCCTGCTTCCCAAATTCCAAAAACATATTTCTCAAAAGAAGTACTGAAGGGAGAGACACCGAACAGAAAGAGCCCTGGTCCTGAAGAGGTGAAAATGCCCTTTCACAAGGCCATGGGAGTATTAGATGGCATTTCTGTTCACTCCATATACTAATTTCGCCCCCACACTTACAGTGGGAGTGCACACCTCCATCGTCCTCACACCTCCATCCTGTTGAACAGAGCCGTGTCCATTTAACTTGCTTTTGACAATGAAATGTGGGCAAGAGTGATATTTGTCCCTTCAGGCAGAAGTTCTGAGACTCACGCGACTGCCTGTGTCTCCTTTCGCCTCGGCCACAAAACTGGAGCCCTTCCACGGGCTGCTCCGTTACTGGGTATCAGAGTGAGGATGCAGCTGACCCGGGATGCGTAAGTTGCAGGGGCAGGTAGTAAAACTTCCTTGTGGCAAGCCACTGAGATTTTCAGATCACCTGTTACACTGCAATATACCCAGCCTGTTCTACTAATAAAGGAATCTGTTCCCAAGTGGGCTCCCTGCTACAAAACCTAGAACACACGGCATCGAAACCGGGAGGGCGACGGTCTGTGTAATTGAGTGGTGAACCAACTGGTGAAACTTTCACCTGCAATAACTTAGAAGAGAGGGACTGGGACTTTAGACTAAAAGGGAGGCAGATGGAATTTCAGCAGTGTGCCGCGATGACTACGCATAGCAAGTGACAAAATAGTATGAAAAAGAGATGAGATCACAAAGGATCAGCCAACTTTTTGGCAAGACCAACCCATAATAAAGAGACTAGAAACTCAAGACCTTGTATATTTGAAGCGTTGCTCCTTGTCAAACCCAAACAGGAAAAGATAAAGCTGAGGTCTTTGAGCAGCTAAGGCTGAAGAAAATGTAGCCTTCCCAGGAGGGCCAACCCAAGAACAGAGCCAGCACACCGTCATGCTAGGCCCTCCGAATTAGGCTGACATGCTGATTAAGCGGGCGTGTATGCACACACATTGCATAATCCCCTCTGCTCCGATGTGAGCAGAAACTGTGAGTCTGAGGAGATCCCACTCCCAAAATTTTCACAAATCATACAACAAGAGAAGTTTTACCCATGTAATTAAGGTCCCTTACCAGAAGACTTTGATTTCATCAAAAAGGAGATTTTCCCAGGTGCTTCTGCAGGTAAACCCTTACAGGGGATTGGAGAGATAGAAAAAGAAATTCTGTTGCTGGCTTCGAGGAAGGCAGCTGCCATGTGAAGACCTGAGGACAGTCTTTAGGAGTTAAAAGCGATCCCTGGGTAATAGCGTGCAAAAGGATGGGAAACTCCCTCCTACAACCACCTGGAACTGGATTCTTCTCCGAACCACATGAGCTTGGAAGAGGACTCTGAGTTGCAGAAAGTGCACAGTCCTACTGAAGCGTTGAGGTCAGCCTTGCGCGACCCTAGGCGGAGAACCCAGCCACAGCACGCACGGACTTCTGGCCTACAGACCTATGAGATGACGTGTGCTGTTCTAAGCCAGTAAGAGTCTGGTCATTTGTCCAACAGCAACAGAAAACTGACAGGGCGTCTAATAAATCTCTTCAGTTGGACCAAATGGCTCAGGGAAAAGATTGGAAGGGTGTGGCTTTCGCTCAGAAAACTGACAAACTCAAGACACCCACAATTAAATTTGGAGTGAAAGTCATGTCTCAAAAATAAATGTGGATGCCACCGGCACATGATGTCGACCAAAAGATACCAGCTAAGTTTTTGAGAGAGTTTGAAGTCAAAAGAATCATCATTGTAGACAAAAAAAAAAAAAATTGTGACAGGGCCAGACCGAAAATGACCTGTGGGACCTCAGTCTTCCACCGGAGGAAGCAGGGAGAGAGCCGCTCAGCCCTGAGAACAGATTCTCCAAAGCCCTCTTCGGCTGCACCTAAGACAGAGAATATAAAAGGAATCCTAGAAGGTCAAGGAATAGGCAAGGATTGTCCCACCCCCGCTAGGAATTTGATAACACTTGTCATCCAGGGTCACAGAATGGCCACAGACCAGCCACTGCTGTGTGTCTCACTTGTCACCCAGGATCACAGAATGGCCACAGACCAGCCACTGCTGTGTGTCTCACTTGTCATCCAGGGTCACAGAATGGCCACAGACCAGCCACTGCTGTGTGTCTCACTTGTCACACAGGGTCACAGAATGGCCACAGACCAGCCACTGCTGTGTGTCTCACTTGTCATCCAGGGTCACAGAATGGCCACAGACCAGCCACTGCTGTGTGTCTCACTTGTCACACAGGGTCACAGAATGGCCACAGACCAGCCACTGCTGTGTGTCTCACTTGTCATCCAGGATCACAGAATGGCCACAGACCAGCCACTGCTGTGTGTCTCCCATTCTTTCCCTTCCAAATGAGAGTATTTACTGGAATTATCCATCCCTGTTTCACCACTGCATTTGGGGTAGAAATAAACAATAACTCGTATTTCTGGTTCACCGATATGTGATGCTTTTGGTGTCCCATTCCTGTCCCATCACCCCTAACTTTTTAGCACAAAGTCCGGCTTTATCGCCTGAAGTTACTGGCCGGAGGGCTTGCTCTGCCCAGCCAGCAGTCCAGATGTACTGAGGAATTCAGCTTCCCTGAGAGGAGCCCTCAGCCAACACTGGTGGGAGTTCAGGCTCCTTGTCCCTGAAGTGGGGTAATCTGACGTGTATGTCCCTTCACTGGCTCCCATAATTTCTCCAATGCAATTGAGCTCCATTTTTCCGTGCCTTTTGTTGGCTGTCTTCTGGTCCTTGGCCCACCTCTGCAATCGTCTAGCAGTTTCCCTCACTTCCAGATAAATCATGAATCCCTGCCCCAGGGTCCCATTCAAAAGAAACCCGACTCCAACGAGTGCTCCCTGGACCTAGGAGTTCCGCATCCGGTGGAGACCACGCACAAACTCCCACACATCCTGCACGGATCCCGAACTTTGAATTTGAACAGTGACTGGGGTGGAGCACTGGGGGGCCTTGAGGAAGACTTGAGTGTTTCTGCTTGAGGCAGAGTAAAGGAACTCACTGCCAAGTGGCTGGAAGAACGGACCTTCTGTGTGCGCGTGTCCTTCCCTGGGGGACGACGGTATACCTCCTCTCCTTTGAACTTAGGAGTAAACCCCGTGACTTCTCTGGCCCGTGCCCGCGGGAAGGAAGCATCCAGTCATTTCCTGGGAAAAGCTTTAAGAATCCGCACACGACTTGCTCCATCTCTTTTCTTCCCGCTCTGCCTCTGGCACTGTTCCAGCCAGAGGTTTTCCACCGGCTGGGCCTCAGCGTGAAGGCTGAGTAGAACTGTCCTGACTCAGGACAGATGGTAAGAAACCTTTGTTTTCATAAGACATTGGGATTTTAGGACCGCTGCTTACCGTAACGTCATCTAGCCTGTCTTGACTGGTACAGCGCTCCCAGAGGATTTTTTTTTGGTGGAAAACAGAGTCACAAATATCTAATGAAAGAGCACGCTGAAGCTATGCACCCGTCCACCGCCTCTGAGAATGAGGCGGCTTCAAAGAGGAGACTCAGCCCCTGTGATCTGAAAAGAAAGACATCAGTCCTGCGTGGCTATTTAGAGGAGCAGTGACCAGAAGAACAAGAGGGCAAAGCAAAATTATGCAGAGGCCATCACTCAAGGAATTCGGGAGGGTTTTTTTTTCTCCCCACAGATGGAGTTGTAAATAGGCAGAATACATTATCACAGGCAATCAGAAGACTGTTGTCAGTAATTTCTAAATGGAAAATTGGCAACTGAAGTGTTGAAAGAAGAAAAAATCACCATGCAAAGTTCCCAGTAATCTTTTGTGTGTTTTCTACGGTTCTGGGATCGGGCACCTGGGTTGGTCACTGGCTCTAATGGAAGCCTCTGCCCCCCGCCCCAAAAAAGGGATATTGGATATTTCTTGCATCTCAAAGATGGCTGGAGACCTGAGCACGAATGCTATGTGGCCAAGGGACCATTTCTCTGAATCACTGTACAGTATTGACCCAGTAAAGACATCAATTTATAGCTGTCGTTGCTGGGGACAGGCCCTGTGGCTTTCACTGCCAACATTGTGGGTAATGACAACAGAATTGGAACTTAGACGAAGCCGGCGCCCTTGCTACCACCCACCCCCACAAAAGCTGTGGCACAAGCTTGCCTTCCTGTGTCTCTAGCTTGTCATTCAAGATCTGGGGTGGGTCCACTTGAAGGACAAAACCAGTACTACATACAAGTGAACCTAGAAGAAGATCCTGGCATTTTCATTTGTTTTATAGTGCAAGGTGGATTCTGTGACTCTGGGTAGTGGCGTGGCTTTCTTAAGCTTTCGTTTGCCCATCTTTCAGCATGACGGTGACTACTCTTTGGCGTTGAGCACTCCACACAAGGAAGGGGCATCACAGCCCTTTATTATTAAGTCCCCAGTTGCCCCCTGCACCTTAGTCTTACCTCCTGTCGCTACTTCCTTTCTCACAATTTATGTTTCAGCAACACTGACTATGTTTCCTCCAACATGGTCGTACCTTTACATGTGCTGTTCCGGCCTTCCGGAATTTCTCCCTTCAACCTTTTACAAACGGCACCTCCTCCACGAAGTCCTCCATGATCTCCTAGGCCGGGATGGTTGCTGTCAGGATTTTCAGGGCTCTCTGAGTCTTTATATCATACTATCATTGATCTCACAGTTCTATACATTATCTTTTCATGGCCCCGCTAGACTGAGCACCCTAGAAGGTGGGGCCGTGTGGCAAGACCATGGAGGAGGTAAACGAACTTACCTTCACTTATACACGAGCTACCTGGGAGAACCCCAAAATCCTAAGTTGGAAAGGGTGTGGACCCAGAACAACAACACCTCAAAGGCCACAGTGAAGAGTTTGGATTTTAGGTAGGGAAGTGACATATTCAGATTTCTGCCTGAAAAAGACCACGTTTGCTGTTGTTTGGAGAAGGGACTGACAGGAGGCAAGCGGTGGGGATGGTCAAAGCAGTGCTAGGTGTGGGGACACAAAAGAGGCTGGCTGGGCCAGGAAGAGGGCTGCAGTAGGAAAAGGTGCATGGCCTCAGGAAATATTCTGGAAATTCCAGACCTTGTTGATCTATCGGATGTGAGGTGAGGGGAAAGGAAGATACATTTGACGTTTCTCATTCGAGCCAATGAGCAAAGGAAAATATCTTTAATTGACTTGGTCAAAGTTGACGCGGGGAGCCTGGGCTGCGGGGGGGACCAGGAGTTCCATTTTGAGCATGTGACGTGCGAGAGAGGTGGGAAGCATCTGAGCAAAGCTGTGATGTAAGTAGCTGGTTATAGGAACCCGCAACTCGGTTTGGTTGGACATTCATTTGACATCATTCATACATAGATTGTATTTAGAGCGGCAGTCCTTATGGGGATTTTGCCCCCAGACGCCATCCGTCAATGTCTGGAGACATTTTTGACGGTCCCATCTGGGGGCAGGACGAGGGGGAGTGATACTTGTTTCCAGTGGGCACCCTATCTACAACGCCCAGGGCAGCCCCCACAACAAAGAATTACCCCACCCCAAAATGCCAGTGGTGCCCAGGCCGGGAGCCTCTGGCCTAGAGCCTGGAGACAGACTGCACCACCTAAGGAGGGATTATTAATAGGAGAAGGCAGCTCAGGACTGTGCGACATTCCGCTGTCGGCTACTTCTGTCCTTTGACTTCTATCTACTGTGACCTTTGCCTCTGAAAATAATATCAAGCCCTGGGCTTGTGACAAGGGAAACAAACTGGTATTTATAAGGTCAGGACATTGCCTAGAATGGGTAGGTGTTCCGCAGATGACGACTAGCCCTGTATATGGTCTAGCTTTATCTTTGTATTTCTATGAGGCCTCTATGCACCCCTCCCCAGAAAAAAAACCGCTCTTTTACCCCAGACTCCCATCTCTGAGCTCCTCGGCCCCTGCGCCCATCTTCATATGGCACGTTTCATACTGGAAGCATCTGTGTATTTATAAGCCTGTCCCCCCACCACCACCACCACTAGGCAGTGAGAGTGAAGCAGATTCTGCTCACATTTACTGAGCCCTTATCATTTGCCCGGACACGGACTCAGACCCTTGACGTCCTCCTTTTCCTTTAACCCTCACATCGGCCCAGGGAAGCGTGGGCCAGCGCTCCCAGGTCACGACTGCCGTCAGTGGGGCTCAATTTAGATAATACACAAAATAACCCCAAACGTCTCCCTTCCCTACCGGGCCAAATCAAGTGCAATCTCTGCTCCATCTCTGCTTTTAAAAGTCATTTGATACCAGCCCTGATAAACCCAAACTAAGGTGCCAGCTCCCACCCCCCGCTGACCTCAGTCTGTACGTCTAGTTTCATGGGGCGAGGGCAGGCCAGCTCTGGGTGGCCCCAGCCCGGTCTTCCCACCCCGGTCCCCACCACCTACACTCACCCACCCCCAATCTCAGGCGGCATCCGTGGAAATCCAGGCCTCTGTGCTCATAGGCTGCTCGTGCCTCGGCTCCTTTCGCCAGGACAGCGTCAGCCAGGCCATGGTGTCCGGGCCCAGCAGGCCTTCGGCAATGCAGCACACAGTCACTGAGCCCCCGAGACTGCCAAAACCTCTTCCCCAGGGACTGTGGGGCCGAGACGGGCTCTCCACCACACCAACAGCTTCACAAGAAAGGGGGAGGGCCAGAGGTCATCAGCGGGCCTCTGGCGGCGGATCACAGAAGGACCCCAAATATGGAAAAGATCTAGGGGCCACTTTGGAGACAGGTAACAAAGGACCTTTATTCCCTAGCATTTCTAAGTCTCAGTTTCCTCCTTCAATACATGGAAATAATAATCACTTCCTTGCAGGAGGGCTGGGAGGCTTCCTATAGAGCTAACATATAGAAAAAGCACACTGTATAATGTCCAGCACCAAAAAAAAGAGGGGTTGGCAAAGAACAGCCATTATATTCTATTTTTCTTTATTAAGCGGTATGTGTTCGTTGAAGAAAAATTCAATAATGCCGATTAAAAGAAAAAAGCAACCACTGCAAGCCCACCATCCTCAGGAGTCTCCACGAACGTTCTGAAAGTTTGCGTACGTACCTGTATGCGCGTCTATGCCCACGACAGTGAGGCCGGGGCATTAGCAGAGGCTGCTGCCATACACGCAGAAATCCCACACTTTCCAGAGGACCCACTGGTGCCCACGCACATGTGGGTGAGCTTGACTTTGCCCTCTGTCCCTGTGTGAGTTGGCATTAGACAAAAACAGGTCAAAGACAAAATTCCCTGCAGGTGAATTTACCTAAATGTCAAGGTCGGTGCCTCCGGAGCTGCAGTTAGAATGACTCTTGCACGCTTGCTTGGACTGAGGCCCTAAATCCCTTTGAAAGTGGGCAATCTTGCCCTGCGTGTTCACGTGATTTTGGTGTGTTCGCTGCTGGTGAGGAGCTTTGATATCCCCTGGGAGGGAACTGTAGGCATCAGGCATCACCAGCCATCAGGGAGGCTGGCGTTCATTATCACTTACTATGTGGGAGGCACTTTCCTTTGTGTTTTATCCTTGTGATTCAATAGGGTTTATCCTTACAGATAGGGAAACAAAGGCACGGAAAGTAAAGAGAAGTCTAAGGCCTGCTTCCTCCGTGAGCTGCCCATGGGACTTCGGGCATCTTGTTTAATTTCTCCGAGCCCCCATGTGCTTGGCTGGCAAAGGAAGGGGATAGAAAGACACTATGAATACACAGTTCTGGCACAGAAGGGGACCTGGAAATAAGTCAGTGTATTTCCTTTTTCTTTTTTCAAAAAGCCCTTAGCAAAATTTTAAGTCGGCTCCCCTGGCATCCAGGACTAGAAATGAAATGTAATCAACTTAATCAAGCTTGTCCTTACCTGTTGTGTGGGCCACACATGTGTTTCTGTCTCTTGCAGCCTTGTTGGTGGGTCCGTGGTGCCTGGGGTGGGACCACACCAAGAGCGGTCAAGTGCAGCAGACCACTGCAGTAGACCAGTTCCTGGTTACTTCCTGCTTGTCCCAAGTGCTAGGAAAGCAGAAAAATCACAGAATTCTATCAGAGATTAAAAGCAACTGAGAGCTCATCGAGGTCAACCAACTCATTTTACAAATGGAGAAACTGAGGCCCAGTGAAGGGCCTGTCACTTTAACATTGAAAATTTGAGGAATCTCTTTATTGAATAAGTATTTTCCCCTCATGGGCTCCCAGAAGTTCTGGACCAATGGATGAAGGTACTAAAATAATGAGACCGTAGAACAGGAGAAAAATCCATAGCTTTGTAGCCATGTACCTCTCTCAGCTCCACACTAGGGGGGGAGCCCAGAGCTCTCATGGGGGCTCTTGCCTCCCACTACCCCCTGCACTGTCATGGAATGGTGAGAGGGGAGTGGAGACGACGGGTTCAGTGGAAACCCAGTCTCCAGCCCATCCTCTATACATGACATCCTCTTATCACTGTGTGCATTTATCAGATAAACGAGTGCAAAGCTTTGATCACGTGGACAGTCGGCAGGACTGCAAATACAGCACCCCTCCACGCACAGCCAACCTGTCATCGGAAGGGAGAGACCATTCCTCGCTCCTGCCACCAGGTACCGAGGGCGTGGGAGGACCGGAGGAAACGTTGCCGTATGTGGGGGCTTTCTTTTACTGAAAATTCCCTCTAGTCCTCCAGAAACGAACTTCTGTAACCGTGAACAAAATAACCCAGACGTTGACATAAAAGCCCCGAGGTAGAAGTGACCGATTAATTTTTGTTCCTTCTTTCCTCCTGGAGGTATTTATGTCACCGAGTGCATCGAGAGCCACAGAGAAGGACTCAGGCAAACTGGCCAATTACCTCTGATAATTGCACTATGTGCTCAGGATTGGCCCCCCTGGCATGCATGGTCTAATTTAACCCCTGCGAGGTGGAAATTACTATCATCTACGGAAAATATCCTCCGGATGAGGAAAGCAAAGCTCAGAGAAATGACTGCCCAAGGTCATATCCGAGGCACAGCTGAAATTCAAAGGGAGATCTACTCCCAATCTCATGCTCTCACCTTCCCTGCAGGACGCAAGGTTGGAGTCCCCAGACCGCATCAATCATCGGCCCCAGCCTCACACAGGCCACATGAGGGCTGCAGACCCCGGCTGGCTGGTGGGGCTGTCAGCTGTCCCCGGCACTCGCCCAGCTTTGGTGACTGCCAGCAGCCCGTTGGCTCACGCGCACACCCCACCCCCTGCCTGCCGGACCAGTGTAGACGATACAAGAGCGATACAAACCCAGGCACTATGCACGTCATCGTTTCGCAGGCTCCGCAGAAGCAATTTTGGCGAGCAAGCCCTGCCACCTGCCAGGGGCTAGAAGGGAAGCAGCCACAGGATGGCAGAGCGGCGGGGCCAGCCTGGCCCAGCTCACCTGGCTGAGCCCCCAGCCATGCCCGGTCAACCGGCATCCCGGGCCACCAACCTCTAGGGCTTGGTCATCCCCCAGGGGTCACACCGGGCTTGGCTGAGCCCATACCTCCTGTTGCCAACGAGCTGGGCATCTTCACAACCAGTTCGGGACTCAGTATCTGATCCCACTATCCCACAGACGCAGGGAGGTGATCAGATGATGGCCTCTGGGCAGACTCACCTGCTTGGAATTCCAGCTCAATTTTTCACTAGCTGTGTGGTCTTGGTAAAACTGCTTTCATGCTCCTATCATCAATTTACTCACCTACAGAATGAGGAAAATAGTAATCACACCTAATAAAAATGAGGCGACATGCGGGATTAGGTGAGATGATGTCTGGCACAGAGACCACATTATTAATTGTAATGCAATGAATATTACACTGGTATGAAAACTAATCAATACTATTATTAATAATTAAATCATTAATTATTAGATTACTTGGTCCTCCCTGAGCCGAACTTCTTAGCCGTAAAATATCTAAAGTTCCTTGCAATCTGCTATCCAGGGGCATATCCAGTATGCAGGTGGCAGTAGCCTCCCCCACAGGGCTCCCGCGGAGCACAAATGAAGCCATGAAAGCACGTGAAGCCCCCAGCACAGCCGGCTCATCACGGGCCTGCAAGACGCTGCTGTCAGCCCCCGAGGGGCAGCGTCACTGGCGGGGAAGAGTCTGTGATCTGAAAGTGTGGTCTTACTAACCGAATGGACATGGGTTACTTAACCTCTCTGTGTTTCTCCTTCTTCTTCATGAGGACGGTGGAAGTGCCCACCTCATAGGGTTGTTTAAAAACAGTGCAACAAATGGTACATGTTAGATAAATGTCATCTATTTCTGTTATTCCACAGGCTCCAACATCCATCCCCTCTCACCTCTTTCCATCACTACAACGGTTCTCACCCTGACCTCCAGGGACCAGCCCTCACCCACCCCCACCAGCTGCCCCTGCAACCAGGCTCTTCCAGCAGACCCCTGTCTTGTCCACATGCATACTTACGGCGGGTGCATGCATGGCCTTCTTTCTTCTTTCCTCTTGGCCATTGTAGATACTGTTGCAATGAACCTCTTTGTGCACGGGGTTTCATTTCCATCAAGTTATTTCCTTAGATAGTAAAATTATTGAAACTAAAAGTCAACATTTTTAAACTTTTTATACATCTTGCTACTACTTTTCAAAATGTGCTATGTCCATTCACACCATCGTTCTCACGACATGAGTGTGCCAACTTTACCACATCCTGACCAGCACTGGGAGTTATGATTTTCCCACTTATTTTACTTATTTAGGAGATCGCAAACAGTACCCTTGTGTAACTGTGCACTTCTTTGGTCACTGTATGAATCATTTCCCTCGTGAGTACTATTTGCTTACTCTGTTACCCTTGGGACTCAGTAGTTCAGTGTTTTTCCCCAGCTCCAACAAAGGACAGCTTGAATCTGAGCAGCCATGATTTGGTCAGAGGTGATGAAGAAAGCCCCAGTTGATCCACGGTATTTAGCTGGGCTTCTGCTATCAGCCCGGGCTCCAAGTGTGGTGGTCTGCGTCTCTAGGGCCAACTTCCCTGGCCTCAGATGTTTCTCTGGTTCTTGGAGCTGCCTGCAGTTTCTGCAACCAGAGCCCCTGCACCTACCGCATGGCAACCCGCCCTGAATTCACAGCTTCCATGTAGGTCAGAATCCAGAGACACGGACTGCACCTATCACCGAGGACCTGTGCTGCCGGTCAGCCCGGAACAGCGGGCTCTGGAGGGGAACTTCTGCCGCACGCTCAGGTAACCTAGGAATCCAGCCGGGGTTGGTGCCCACACCAGCACCTCCATGCAGGGGTGATAAACATGGACGGCTGAGCATCCAAGGATCTCAGGCTTGAGTCCTGGCTCCAACGTCCACAGGCTGGGTGACCAGGAAGCCTCTCTAACGTCACTCTCCCCACCTCTGAAATGAATGTAATACAAGTTATTACAGCACAGGGGTCTCAGGAGGAAAGGCGGTGTGGCCCAAACAAAGGGAAAATAAGGGCAGAGACCTGGGAGGTAGACAGTCGTGGGTTCAGATCCCAGCTCGCTATCTGTCCACTGCGAGTCTGAACCTCAGTTTCGACATCTGTAAAATGGAAAGGTGAGATTGTGAGACAGACTGAACGGCACAGCACGTACACAGTGTTTCGCGTCCTGCCTGGCTCCGAGGTGCGCGATAAGCACTACTTCCTTTTCCTGCTTCCTCAATGGAGGCACGTTCTGGGAGAGTGAATTCGTGACATTTTAAGTGTATACATTTTAAGTATCAAACACATCAAACAGGGACCCTGAGGGCTTGCTGGGGGCAGACGTTCCTCTCGAATATTCAGGGAGGATGCTTGCAGCTCACGGCTGCCCTTTGCCCATGACTAGGAAAGATTTAGGAGAAAAATTCAACTCAGGTCCTACCCGGGAGCAACTGCCCATCAAGGCACTTCAAATGTCCCTCCCAGCCGACAACGGATCCCCAATGCTTTGGGGTGCATAAAAAGCAATCAGAGAGATTGTTTAGGAGGGAAAAACATAAGCCTAGATCCCCAACAATTTTGACTCCACAGGGCTGGATCCTTGGATTCTGAATTTTTAACAAGCCTTCCCACCCCGGGGGAGGCGCTTTCAGCGCAGGTGGCCTTGAGCAATTGGTGAAGGTGGGAGTAGCACTGTTTCTCCCCGTCATCAGCAGACACATGGGGCCTGAGCTAAGGATAGGGACCCAGTGGTGACCGGGCAGACCCAGTCCTGCTCCTGAGGGCGTTCGGTCTCCACCAGTGATGGCGGAGAGGAGCTAGCTTGTTGAAAATGCTGATTCCTGAGGCGCACCCCAGCACGGCTGAACCAGTAACCCTGGAGGTGGGCCGGTGTCTGCATGTGCATAGAAAGTCCTCAAGTGCATTTTCTAAGCACTAAAGCTTGAGGAGCACCCCCCAGACTGTTCCACCAGCCCGGCCCTCCCAGAGCTTCTGGGGTACTGCTCGCTGGCAGCGGACAAGGGAGCAAGCGCCGTCCTTCCTGGGATGTGTCAGGACAGGGCAGCAGTGAGAGCCCAGCCCAGGCCAGGGTCGGGAGGGCCGCCAAGAGGAAGGGATGCTTACGCCGAGCCTTAGCTGGGATGGGCATTATCAGGGACAGGTTGAGGGCAGAGAGGAGTCTCTTGATGGGCCAGTGGGAACAGAGGCGACAGAAAAAGAGACAAAAGAAATTCGAGAGTCCCGAGCATCATCTACATGGATGTAAGTGGACAGAGCTACACGGGAGTAAAGAAAACAGCTGTCCAGTTCTTTCTTTCTTTCTTTTTTTTTTTAAGATTTTATTTATTTGACAGAGAGAGACACAGCGAGAGAGGGAACACAAGCAGGGGGAGTGGGAGAGGGAGAAGCAGACTCCCCACTGAGCATGGAGCCCAATGTGGGGCTCGATCCCAGGACCCTGGGATCATGACCTGAGCCGAAGGCAGATGCTTAATGACTGAGCCACCCAGGCGCCCCAACAGCTGTCCAGATCCTACCTCTTTGAAAGCCCAAACTCTGCTTCAATGACGGATGTGGGAGAAATAGATTCTTTGCAATTGTCCAAATGTTTTCAGAAAAGGTACAATAATCTCCTGGTGACATTTATCATTTATTTGGTTAACTTGTGCCGAATATCTATTTCTCAGGCTCTTTTACACGGAGAATCTCATGTAATCCTGGAAGGCATAAACAGTGGTCCCCATTTTAGGAATGGGGAAGTGGAGGCTCAGGTGTACAACAGATGTTCAGTTTGTGACCACAGTGTGGTTGTTACGGGCATGAAGTCTGGAGCGGTTGGCTGGATTCATATCCTGGCTTCACTATTTACCAGTGACTATGAACAGGTCACTTACCTCTCTGTGCCTCAGTTTCCTCATTTTTAGGGGGGGATAATAGTAGCAGCTACCACCTAGATTGTGAGTGAAGACGATCAAGTTGATGTATGTAAATGGCTTCGCAGAGTGCAAGGTAGGTGCTAAGTCCGTGTCAGTGTGAGCTCCCGTGACTAGCAGTATCAGGGAGTCCTAGAAAAACCCTGGGCACGAGCTGCTTGTTGCTTCCACTCTGCAGATAAAGAGACTGGAGAGGTGACATATTGGCCTAAGGTCACACACCTGGCAGGTGGTAAGGCCAGGCGCACCTGACCTCGAAGCCCGCATCTCCTCTCCTTATGCTCCAGCACGGGGTCACTCCATCAGATGGCCATTCAGGAGAGGTCGTCTGTGCAGGGATAGGAGCCAGGACCTCACACTGCGCCTCCCCAGAGGTGTGACCCTGGCACACTAACCGCTCCGACTGCAGTGTCCCCACTTGTCAGATGTGTTACGATATGACTTCCCCGTGGGAGCGTTGCAGGAGGACTTACTGCTTACAGCAGTGTTGGCACCCAGGAAGCACTAAGTGAGAGCCACTGCCGGTCCCCTGGCTCGATCTGAAACCCCATCGCCGGATGTGTCACAGGATGTCTGGAAATTCGGAAAGTAACATGTTGAAGGTGCCATGCACTAAGGAACAGTAACAGAGGGTTCGGGACCGCACCCCATCATGAAACACACATACAGCCAAATATGTGAATAAGCAGACTGCCTCCCTGAAGGTCAGGTCCCGCCCCCTAAGGTAGGGGTCAGTAAACTCCTTAGAAAAGGGCCAGGCAGCAACTATTCCAGGCTTTAGTCGCCCAGGGTCTGTGTCACCCATGGTCAAGGTTGCCAACCCATGGCTTATTTTGTTACAAAAGCACTTTCCATTTCCTCTTTCCGGGTCCACTTTGAGGAGCTGGGAACTCATGGGCAGGACTGTGGCCTGGTCCCGTCATTGTCATCCTCATCGTTCCCTCCGACCACAAGCTCTGACAAGCTCTTCTCTGGGTTTATGATTGGCAGAAGCCCAGAAAACAAATGTATTTTCAACACTACCCACAGTTCATTTGACAAACCAAATCTTTCCCAAATACATGGTTTTGAAGGGAGAGGAATGATAACAGGTGCCACAGGGAACGTTACCCTGCCAGCCCAGGGCAGAGCAGCACGGGGACGGGCAGCCGGGTTGCGAGGAAATGTACAATTTCCACCATGTCTTCAAAGACATTGGAAAATAGCTGTGCACTTCTGTGGTACCTCCCGAGGGTTCTGGGGCTTCAGCAGCTATCCCAGTGATTTATATTTTAAGGAAAATTGACTGATATACCAGCTCTGCCCTGTAAGCCCCAGAAAAAAATCCATTGACACGCGCATTGTTGTCAAGAATTTTTTGGCGGTAACGTGTAACGTATTGTGAAATGTGCACCGTGTACGTGCCGATATTTCATGATCGCGTGGCTCCGTACCATCTCAGTCTCTTCCCGCACTGAACAAACGGTCATTTCATTTCTCGGGAGGACTATGGGAGTGATGCCTGCAAAGCTCGGTGAGATTCACAAAGGGTGAGCACTGCCTGGGAGGAAACCAAGGCTTACACGGGGGAGGTGGCCAGGCTGAATTCAGTCCCTGGAACAAAGGAGAGGCTTTGGAAAAAAACAACCACAAAGCAGGGTGTGTGTGTGTGTGTGTGTGTGTGTGTGTGTGTGTGTGCGTGCGCGTGTGGCCTTTCCCGCATGGGCATTCAGCCTGTTAGAGATGTACGGAGCTGTTATCAGATCCTGTTAGTAAATCAAAAGAAAAGCCTTGTTAGATCAGATAAACATGGACTTGAACTCAGCTCCACTCCTACAAACTGTGTGACCTCGGGCCTCAGTTTCCACATCAATGCAACACCAGTAATACTCTTTCTCTTCAGGTTGTTGAGAAGATTGTATGGCCCATGGCTTGTGGAAGTTTCTAGCATGGGCCCTAGCTCATTTTACCTCATTTCGTTTCAAAATGTCCATTGGTACCTACGGCGTGCCCAGCGTTCAGTCAGACCCAGGGCCTCAGGGATGAGCCGCACAGAAATGGTCCCCGACTTTCCGAAATTCGCAACTCCATGGAAGAGCGAGGGTGAGACACACGCAGGTAGAAAAACCTAATCTCAAATGGTGAGAAGTCCACAGAAGGCTTTCAAAAGCAGAGTAAAATGAGGGAAAGTCGCTGTGGCTGAGAGAGGAGCCAATTCAGGCCAGGTGCTCAGGGAAGCCTCTCCAGAGAAGTGGAAGTTCTCCTCAGACCTGAAGGGTCAACAGAAACTAAACCTGGAAGGTGATGACAAACACCTTCAAGGGAACAGCAGATGCCTATGTCATGGGGCAGGAAGCCGCTGGAATGTTCCAGACCCTGAAAAAGGCTTTGTAGCTGCAGAGCTTTATCCAAAGGCGTGAACACCTTGTTTCCACTCTTTATCCTATGGTCAGTGCTCAGTGAACATTATTTTTCTTTCCTCCTTGTGTAACACTGAACAACTCTCCACTGTAACCTCTGAATCATTTATGCCCGTTTCCATTAAAATCAAGGGCAACCGCTTCATAAAGTCCCAGGATGAACTCAGTATCAGCTCAGCTGTCCTACATGCGGCTAAGTGTGTGCTAAGGAGGCTCGGGCCATGGGCTCCTCCATATCACTTCCTGCTCCCCTCCTTCCCCCAGCAGAACAGGAGGCTCCTCTCCTCCCCTGGGAGGCCATTTTTCTCCTCTACTTCCACCGCCCTCCCTTTATGTATGTGGAAACATACATAAGTACCAACCTATCCCATAACACCCAACTCCGGGGCCCCCTCCTCTTTCCACCTTCCCTGCCTGTCCGCTGTTTCTTCCCCCTCCACCTGGAAAATTCTTACCCTTCATGTTTCAGCTCCAGGGTCACCTCAAGAGGGTTCCTTGACCATCCCAGTTGTTATGGGCCACATGTTTGTGTCCCCCCCATTGTGATGGTCTTAGAAGGTGGGACCTTTGGGGGATGATTCGGTGGTGTGGATGGAGTCCTCCATGATGGGATTAGCTGGTGCTTCCTTTCTCTCCCTCTCTCCCCTCCTGCTGTGTGAGGACATGGCCAGAGGGCTCTCACCAGAACCCAACCACGCAGGCACCCTGATCTCTCTAAAAGTGCGGCATCATTTCCCTGGTAGACAGTGTCAGAACTGAGTTGGGTTTGGAGGACACCCAGCTGGTGTCCGAGACATGCTTGGTGGTATTCGAACAATGGTCATCTCTCTCAGGAGAGAGAGAGAGGGTTCTGTCTGACTCCTGTCCGGAATGATGTAAGAAACACAACAGTCCCTCCCCGGAAACGTTGGGTGCCTCTGACTGAAAGCATTGTCTAAGAGAATGATATTCAGGAGCTGGACTTCCTTTTGCTTCCCGTTCCGCCACCATCACCCTTGCTCGGGGCCCTGTTGAAATCATCTCAGCAGATAGAGGTCTTTGGCTGATTTCCTGGAGTTTTTAATAAAGGACTTTCTTTGCCGGAGGCAGAGTTCAAGCCTGATCATTCCCCAAAACATGGCCTGGGAAGGACTAGCCTCAAGGAAACTTTATGCCAAATCTCGAGCACCCCCAAAATTCTCCTTGCGTTCCCGTAGGGTATCTTATCCCTAAAGCTTTTTCTTACATATTCAAGAAGATTCTACTGGACACCTTTCCATCAAGGAAGCTTTCTTCATTTGATTCTGTGGCTCTCCTTGGCTAGACCACAGGAACATGTGGAAGAATTTTTCTTCTTTAGATCTTCCCTCCCTCAAGTTCCCCACACATATAATGAGGAACGCCAGCTCCCCACAACCATCATTTCATCACTAGTATTTACTGAGCCACTCCTGTGGGCCAGGCCCCTGGGAGAAGAATTCTGCTGTTGGGTTAGGTGAGCAGGAAGACAGCTGTAAAAAAGAATAGGGAAAAGTAATAAAATTCTGGAAGATTTTTACACGCAGATTTATATCCGAAGGTCTCAACTCCCACCCTACTTTAAAGAATCTGCATTTGAGAATTGTGGGCAATACATTATGGCATAGTCGATGCTGCTAGATGTCACAGAATCCGCGTTAATACGCCCGTTGTGGGTGGAACTATGTCCCCCAAAAAAGACACGCTGAAGTCCCAACCCCCAGGACCTCAGAATGTGACCTTATTTGTAAATAGGGTCATTGCTGATGTAATTAGTTAAGCTAAGATGAAGTCCTATGCAGTAAGTGGACCCTTAATCCAGTACAACTCTTGTCCTTATTAAAAGGGGAAATTTGGACACAGACAGCCACACGGGGAGAACGTCTTGTAGGAGGTAAGCACGGATTGACATGCTCCCTCTACAAGCCAAGGCACACCACAGATTGTCAGTAAACCACCACAAGCCAGGAGACACGCATGGAGCAGACCCTCCGTCACGGCCTCTGCGGGCACCAACGTGCCAACGCCCTGATCTCGGACTTCCAGCCCCCACATGGTGAGACAGTCCATTCCTGCTGCGTACGCCAACCGGTCTGTGATGCTTTGTTAGGGCGGCTGTGGGAAATTATACAACGCCCTCACTCACAGGAAGTCCGTTGTTGCCTTCAAAAAACGTATGTTTGAAGTTAGAATAACCCGGTTACGATACGTCTCATTTTAGAATCTCTTGCTTTAACCTGAGTTTTTCCTATTATCCATTCAACTATAAGACCCAGTGACACTGGACAAAGCAGCTCTTATTCCGTTTCTCTGAATGTAAGTTAGAAAAGTTTACAAACAGTATGATTTTGCAGATATTATTACATAAGGCAGGGCTAAGCAAAAATAGGAATTGTGCAAAGTCTATTTAAAGAAAATAATTTGGGGGGCACCTGGGTGGCTCATTCAGTTGAGCATCTGACTCTTGATTTTGGCTCAGGTCATGATCTCGGGACCATGAGACCGAGCCCCATGTTGGGCTCGCGCTGGGCATGGATCCTGCCTGACATTCTCTCTCCCTCTGCCCCCCCTACTGTGCTTTCTTGCTCTCTCTCTAAAAACATAAAAATAAAAAATAATTTAAAAAAGAAAATTATTTTGTGCATCATAGGATGCATGGCTCTTGGAAATAGCATAAATTGTCGAGGTGTTATATAAACTCCCCCAGTGTGGGGAAACACTCGTGAGGAGGGGCCGCACTTGGACATGTGGCTCTGGAAACCGGAGCAGGGCCCATCATTGACCTGAGCCTCTATTACCTCATCTGAGAAAGGGACAGAATGCTGCTTCATCTGCTGGCTGCGAGAATTACACGACGTGACATATGCCAACGTGCCCTGAAAGCCGTACCGAACTGTGCAAAGTTGTGTCGGCCGGCAGGACCCACCACCACCACTACCCTCTCCGCGCCCGTAAACCCTGCCCAGATAAAGGAACTGCGACAGGCAGAGAATCACACAGTGTTTTCTCCCTCCAGGAGCTTTGTCAAAGGCTTGGACTTCCCTCTTATTCATTAGATATTCAGGTGATCACGGCAATACTTAACTTCTCTGTATGTGTGAAATTTTTCATATTACAAAATGGCAGGGAAAAGAAAGGTAAATTGTTCAGGTACCCATCATGCTTCACCTGCCAACACCAGGAGACCTCAAAATATCCGCCAGAGCCCTTTCCAAGCAACCCTGCCCCTGGTTAGGCCGCTGGAACAGGCTGGGTTTCCTATTCAGAACGTCGTCTTTGTTTCCACGCCCCATTGACAAGAGTTGTGGGCCCATTGTGCGTCATGTGTCCGCGAGAAAAACATGTCTGTCCCTTCTTCTACCCTTCTCTGCTTTCCAGCCATGACAGTCATGAAGAATACCAACAAGCTACTGCGGAATTCACTTCTCCTCCCCCTCGGTCATTTGGCACGGATGAAAGGGCATCTACATCAAGCTCCCCAAGCGGACCCTGCTGGGCAGTTTACCAATTAGATCCAAGGAGCCAATGAGAAAAAGTTCTCTCTTCGTCCAAAGGAGCTTAGGCGACCCCTTTCTTTTTCCTGCTGGACATTAACGAAGACACAACCCCAGGCGCTTGTGGCCACCATCATGGTACCAACCCTAGAAGAAAGCCTGCCTGAGACTAGATTGTCTGCAAGGAATGGGGGACAGAAATGAAGCACCTCGAGTGCCCACTGAGTCCTGGGTCTCACCACAAGAAGACTACTTGCTCCTGGACTGTTTAGTGAAATGACTCAGTAACTATTCTGAGCCAGTTTCATTTGGATTTTCTGCTCTTGGCCACATGAACAGTTCAGATCCGGACAGCAGGGTGTGACTCGGTCGGTGCCATTCCAGAAAGCGACTGCGGCCATTGTGCTCACATTCAAAAGATATATAAGCAGTCCTTATATGTCCCTGTCCCCAACCCGCTCCGCCCACCAGCCTCCCCTAGCAGGCACTTCTACAGAGACTTCCTGCCAACTTTCAAAGCACTTTTTATTCAAAGGTGCTCTCCTCTCATTTGGAAGTTATATCAGAGACTTTGGAGGTGTCCCTGACTTGTTCAAACCCACCGGGATAATGAGCTAGTTCTCGGTGGGTGATCTTCCAGTCCCACGTGTTGCCTCAGATCCCCACCTCATCTTCCCTTTTCCTCCCCTGCTCTCCCACCGAGGGGTTGCTTTCAGGTGCTGGAAAGCAGTCTGAACTTGGAGTCAGACAGATCGCTAAACCTTAAGCAAGTTACTTCACTTCCAAGCCTCAGTATCCTATTCAATAAAATGGGAATAAGATAGTCACCTCAAAAAGTGGAATGAGGATTATGCACGAGTAAGTATGAGACCACACCTAGCTCTGAGCCCGTGTGCCTGATCCTGGCTTCGTTTTCTTTCTCTCACATAGCAATTGGCTTTCTCTGAGATCTTAAACGCCCTCAAAGTCTTCTGAGGTCACCCTTTCTGTAACATAACTGCCAAGCAAAGTAACCCATGTCCCCATCCTATTGGACGGCAGGAAAGCCAGCCTCCTCCCAGACATTTCTGAGGGCTCCCTGGGCACGATTGTCCCTTAATCTCACCTAGAACTCTACGTTGCCGCTTCTCCCCTCCGCCCCGGGCCTACGGTTGCTCCTTCTCCCCGGGGAAGAGAAACCAGCCCCTCCTTCCATATGCTGGGGGCAGCACAGAGCAGAGAGCCGAGTCCTTCAGAATCTACTGGCGTTTACTCAACACTGTAGTCTATTTACAGGCAAATTCCAGAGCCAAACAAGAGAATTGATATCTGAGATGACTTTATTAGCACAAAGACATAAAACGGTATACGGTTAAAAAGTGAAGCTTCTTCGTGTTCCAATTCCCAAAAAGGAACCATTTCTTTTAGTTCCTTATGTATCTTTCCAGAGATAGTCTATGGATTTGCAAGGATATATTTTTTCTCCCGAAAGTGAACACTGAAGTTTCAGTATGATAAAGGAGGGCCCTGAAGCCCAGCCATTCAAGAGCGCAGCCACAGCCGCCTGTGGTCTAGCCCGATGTCTTTTCCGGCTCAGACCCAAGCCCTCTCTCCTGCTCCCCCTTCACCAAGCCACTTGGCTCCTGACGGCCTGGCCTCAGCTCTCGGGTCTGCTCCCCAAGCCAGGTAACATCCGCCACTGCTTCTTTATCCCCAGGGCAGCTTCGTGTCCCCGGCAAACCCCAAAAGCCCATGAGGATGCCCCACCACCACCGGAGGTCAGCTCTGCTCCCGGTGAATCCTGCCCGCATCCCTCAAGCAAACGGTACAGATGCAGCAGCTGGTGGAAGAGCTGTGATGGATTTGTCCCCCCTGAACGGCGGTCTTCTGCCAGACAAGCTGGTTTCAGCACGCGCTGCGTGGCTATTTCTCCCGTCTCCCCAGTTTTCTATCAGAAGGCAAGGAGCTCTGTCCGTGAACATAACTAGTCCCACTTTGCAGATGAGGGAATGAGGCTCTGAGCAGCTGACCGACCTACCTGATCCCAGAACTGGCCTCTCTGACTCCTGCCCTGTGACCGATCCAAGGACAGCCCTGCCTTTCCAGCCCCCAGAACTGACTCCACCAGATAATCAAAATGCTTTCTTAAGCCCCAGCTAGCTACAAAGCTTGCAGGTTGGCTTTAGAGTGCAGAGAAGAAAAGAAGCAGAGCTGATGTCGTAGGGAGGGGCACTGGGGTGCCCTGAGCTTGCAGCCATGGAAAGCAGGGATCCAAGGGCAGCCAAAGGTTAACCAGGGCCCTGCAGCAGGCAAGGGGCAGAGGTGCAGGCACAGCTCATCAGCGTTTTCACTGCCGGGTCCCAGCCCACCTCTCATTCTCCTCTCCTGCTGCCCACATCCCTCCCTCTTTATTCCCAGCAGTGCTGCTCTTTCGGCTGGGGGACCCCTACACACCACTCTGCAAACCAGGGCCACCCATGGTGGATGGTTCTGTGCAGAATCACTTCCCTCTCTTCCACCTGGTACCATCCCTCTTGAACGTCAAATTTACAAAACTCAGCTGAAGTCACCTTGTCTACGACCCTCTATCCCTCCCCCTGGGGCTTGCCACCCAGCTGGGTCAGGAAGTCAGGATGTCCTGTAGGGAGGAGGGGATCTCCTATTGCTAGCCTACCAGGAAGGCTGGCACAATGGAAGCAAGTTTTAGTTCAAGTCTAATATATGCAAATTGTAATCTGATCTCATCATCTCCCGGTTTGTAGAGCATGACAAGAGGGAGAGAACAATTATAATTATAATTAATTATGAGGGAAATTGGAGACATTTTTGAATATGAAGTTCTACTAATATTCTGAGGGAAGCTTTTCTGAGATTCATCACAGTTAAATGCAAGAGGCACCCCAGACATTGTGGAGGGTAAATTCCCTTCTTGTTTTTATTATTGCCAACAATACCTTGTGCTTGCAAGTACCCAAATTTGTAACCCAAATTTCCTTAAGCTGTACCAGCTTGTGAGTGTCAATGAGTCGGTAAGAAGGGTAATGACACCACTTGCCCTGGCTCATGGCCACCGTGGCTGGCGCACCCTGAGTCGTTCCAGAAGGCCCTAGAGGACCCTCCTGTGTGTTCACGTTCCAGCTCTGTTCCCACCACTCTGCAACCTCTGCTCTTCTACCTGGCTCCCCACTTCCACACGACGGAAGTCTTCAGTTCATGTCTGCAAGGTACCATGTGTTCCGCGGGCTGCCAGTCTCCATGCCGCTCTCCTGGACACAGAAATCCCTCCACCGCCAGCCCTGTGGGGCTCCCTGGTTCCCTAGCACGTACCCGCCATAGAGGCTGTTGGTTGGACCCAGCAGTTCCCAGGACAGCTGCTCGATCTCTCTGCCGGCCCCCTGGGTGTCATTGTCCTCCCTCCTTCTGCCTCTCTGGGGAAGCAGCTGCCCAGATGAACCGCAGCAGAAATAGTGGGTGTCACCTCGGCTCTTCTAGACGCTGCCCTGCGCCCAAGCCAGCTTCTGGCTCTGTCACTCTCACTCTCCGGGGTATTCCATTGTTCTGGGGGACAGAGGCCCTCCTCAAGGGCCAGAGCAGTTTGCTGCCCAGGAGATATACCCCAAACTCACCCTGGGTCAAGCACCGTATGAATGCACAGCGAAGTGGGATGGAAGAACGGCGCCCTTTTCCCCCTAGTGCGCCTGCATTCTCTTGCTGGAATCCGGATGTGCCTCCAGGCGGCTGGGCCCGGGCCATGGGGAATAGTACAGTTGACTCGACAGCCTCACTACCTTCTGACGGCTGGGGCCACCCCCGCTGTCTTCCTCCATTGGGGTCAGTTCTTTGCAACTCCCCCAGCCTCTTGACAAATGCGTTGCAATCGGGCGGGCCCCACCTTTTCACCTGAGCATCCACAGGGTGAACAGGACGCCCACCGAGTTCTCATCAGGATAATCCTATCAAACATGACCATTAATAATGTCTCACTAATCGAGCACCTGCTCCATGCCGCTCAGCCCTGGGAGTCACAGCTGCACACACGTCTCGCAAACAAGACTCAAGAAGCAATACAGGCAAGCAGAGCCTTGCAGCTCGCGAAGCGGAGCTGGGCTGCCCCGAACTGGCCTCCCTGCCCAAGCTCCGCGACAGCCAGAAGAGAGTCTCCCCACAGTCCCCCAAACCATACTGTTTACAGAAGGCTGTAGCCACACCAGGAGATGATTTTTGCTTTTCCTACCTGTGCTTTGGCTTCTTCCCTACTTCTTGAATCCGAGGGAATTCTGGGAGAATAATGACAAGTTTTAGGAACTAGATGGATCAAGGAGTATTTGAAAGTAAAATGGAATTGGGCCTGAAAGCCCAAGTTCTTCTCTAGTCTGTGAGGCATAAAATTTGCAAAGAGGCCTGCAGAGGAGTTAGCATTGCAAATGCACTTTCCTGTTGGGATCTGAGGCCAGCCTCTGCTTTGGGATGGTACTAGGTACCTGTTATCAGTTCACAGTGGGACTGGAATATTGATTTTCCATTATTCCAGGATACCAGCCCTCCACAGGGGCTTTGCATTCAGCAGTCCAGCAAGTTTTCTGAACAACGCCCATCTGGGCCAGCCTCGTGCTGAGCACTTGTGTTAGAGAAACGAACCAGCCACAACTCTACTCTTGAAGATCTCGTAATCACAGACACAGAGCCCAACCACAGTAGAAATAACAGCAGGTGCTGCTCCCTGAAAGTTTCCAGATTTCAGCTACAGTGTCTGAATTTTATATGCATGATCTCATCTGACTTTCACATCCTTGCAAGAAGGTTCTAGGACATTTCAGTTTATGGATAGGAAACTGAGAGACGTGTGATAACTTGCCCAAAGTCACACAGTCAACAGGTGGGGAATCTGGAATCCTAACCCAAGTACATCTGACCTCAAAATCCATGCCGGCAACCGCTACTCGTTCCTAACCACAGAGCCGTGTGCCAAGTGCCGCACCAGAGGGGTGTACCGGGTCTAGGGAGGCCCGGCAGACAAGAGGAAGTAAGTCACCGGGAGCTGAGAAACAGAAGTAGAAGGAAGGAGGGACCATCAGGAAGAGCTTTCTAGAGGTAGTTGCATTTGAGCTCAATTTCATAGAATCCTGGTGAGCTTTCCGGGTGGACAAGGGGTCAGGCTAGAGTTCATTCCAGGCACTGGGAGCAGGATGAGGATAGAGCTTCGAATACACGGCATATTGGAGGGGAAGCGAGCAGCTCTCCGTGACTGGAATGCAGGTGACTGAAGAGGGGTATCTGCTACAGGCCCGGCTGGCAGAGAAGGCTGGAGCAGAAGGGCCTTGAATGCTGTGAGGACAGGGCTGGACTTGGTCCCGGGAGGACTGGGGAGCCATTGAATGATGTCAAACACACGAGTGATCTGATGGGGGTTTGTTTCACTCTGGGGCGTGTAGAGAACGGATTGATAAAGGTCTGGGGAGGGTAAGGGTGAGGAGAAGTGACACAAGAAGCTCACGGGCATCCCTGTCTTGGTTGAAATATGACCAGGTCAGAAAGACCCAAATAGCCTCCCCACAGAGAAATAATTTAGACGGTCTACGAAAATGATTCCTAACAAAGGCCAGCTTTATTTTTCTGAAGCCTGTATTCACGGCTCAGGAGTGATCATGGTCCAGACAGAAATGAAGGCACTGTAGCAATCCCACAGCACAGCGGGGCTTAGCCTGCTGCAGACATGGGGAAGGGGGGACCTTGCTGGCTCTGGGGAGCCCTGATAACAACACACACCTGTTAGAGGCCTGGGGATACAGGAAATCTAAGCCCATCAGAGATCCAAGGTCTGGAGAGCATTTTCCTTGCTCGCTTTTCGAAAACTGAGATTATGGCTCTGGGCTCCAAAGGCTGCCAGGACGGTCTGTCTGTTGTATTTTTTGTGGTAAAATGGTAGGGATTTTGCATCCTGCAGACATGCCAAGGAGACACTGGCTTTTCAGACAGGTCTTTTAATTTTTGAAATGCATTTCTCATTCTAGGCTTAAAACATCTTCAAAGGGCATAGGGAAAATGAAAAATATATATATGTGTATAAATATATTATACTTTATAACCTGTCCAACCTAAACTGATTACTTACACATGCAAATTCCTTCCACCCTGTGCCACATGCAGACATATTACTTATAAAGTTATCATTTTAAAAGACACAACATCTTTGGGGGGGAGAATGTCTAAATTGAACAACTTTCCTTGCATAGGATCTCCTTAGGAAAGATTTCAGGAGGGCAAATACAAACACAGAAATTTAAAAACATGAGCTTTGAATCACAAACTCCCATCCTGCCTCTCACCAGCACCGTGAGCTGAGGACTGCGAGTCCACATCTGGGTTTTCTCCTCCGCAGAGAGAGCATGAGGAAGGTTCCTGCTTCTTTGGATGTCTGGAGGCCTGAGAAGGAAATGGGATAACGCCTGTGAGGTCCCTCCCATGGTGCCCAGCACAGGGCGAGTGTCTGCCGAATGCCCACTCGTGTGAGCACAGCCGTTATTATTATTGCACTATTAACTTGTTACTTTCTTATGAAAAAAGTCCCCTCCTACGAAACCATTTAGAAAACACAGACGTGCGAAAAGAAAAATTTCACACCACGTACAGCCTCACGGTTTCAAATGATACTGCGCATCTTTTTACGTTGTCCCTATCTTTCTCCTATGCAAATCCACCTGGATATATATAGAAAAAAGTTTCAAAAATAGGCCTCTCCTGTATATACTGTTTTGTCAGCGAGCTATGTAGTGGGAGACTTTGCAAAGACAACAAATTAGTGAGGAGCGTCATGCCCACCCTCTGGACTGAGTGTAAACGGGGTAAGCGTGTGCCCCATGTGAGCAGATGAGCCACCCCGGCTCTAGAATTCCTGACTCCTTCCTTGACCAGCAGCCAGCCATCTGTGCAAGGCTTCTAAGAAAGATATCATGCTCAGGGATACCAGAGTTCTGATATTTTCCATTGTCTTCTCACTAAGCAGTTGGTAAAATCTTATAGGCATAATCTTATAGGTATCACCATGTATCTTACGAAGCTAAAAGTCTGTTTCTGTTTAGGTCTGTTCCAGTCCAATGCGTGTCTTGTTTTCTTCTTTTATTTCCTGGTTTCCTTTTTTTTTTTTAAGATTTTATTTATTTATTCGACAGAGAGACAACCAGCGAGAGAGGGAACACAAGCAGGGGGAGTGGGAGAGGAAGAAGCAGGCTCACAGCGGAGAAGCCTGATGTGGGACTCGATCCCAGAACGCCGGGATCACGCCCTGAGCCGAAGCTGGGATCACGCCCTGAGCCGAAGGCAGACGCTTAACAACTGAGCCACCCAGGCGCCCCCCTGGTTTCCTTTCATTACAACGTCCTTCAGTCTGTTCTCACGAAGCCCTGCTTTCTCGTAGGGCCTCTGAAAACTGCCCTGTGCTATCTAAGATGCTCTCGAAATGGCTGCTTGCTTGCCTGGACCTGTCGTTCTCTGCCCAACTTGGGAAACTGCTCTGCCCGACCCGGAGAGTAGTACTCCATCCCCTTCGCCTAGAAGAGTAACTTCCCAAATGAGGTTCTAGGTGAAATCGGATTGCCCCAGAGAATTCGGTGTAATCCAAATAAAAATGGGTTGCCCTAAAGGCAGCCCCAGGCACTGGGTCCCGTCCAAAAGCCTCGAAAAGTAAGGCATGTCTGTATCCCAAGAGCTCTTAAGCAGCGTGTAAAGGGGGGCTTGTAGGGCGCAAAACCAAGCAACATTTCCTTTAAAATCGGTTTACCCACCACTGTCTCCAAAATCCATCATTCCTAGCGCCTGCATCTTCTCCCTTCTTTCTTTCTCACCCCTCCCCCACAAAAGGCTCCCTCCCTCCCTGCCCCCTCCACACACCCACCCCCAACAGCAGGTATTTTGTTTTCCAAGTAGGCTGAAGGGCCTTGCTGCCTAAGGTCCCTATGCCATTTGCTCCCATTAATATCCTCAGAAACACATGAAAAGATATGGAAATCGGATACTATAAAAAGAAACCGAGAACAAAAAATCTTGGAAAAAGTAGAAATTAAAAACTCAATAAAAGGGTTGGAAGACAGAGTTGAGAAAATCTGCCCCCTCCCTCCCCAAAATAGAACAAAGAAGTCAAGAATTTTTAAAAAAAGAAAAGAAAAAAGAGGTCCAGGAAGCCCAGTGTTCAAATAATAAGAACTTCAGAAGAAAAAAAGAGAGAGAAAAAATAGAAGGGAGAGAGTCTTCTCCAAATAGTTCAAGAAAATTTCCCGGGTGAATAAGAGAGTCCAGACTGCGAGAACCGACCCAGGGCCCAGCGCAGTGGACAAAAATAGATGAGCGTCAAGGCACGAGATTGTGAAATTTCAGAACATCACGAGGAAAGATCTCTCTCTCAAGCTGCCGGCAAGAAAATTGTCACATGCAAGAGATCAGGTATCGGAACTGCTTTGGACTTTTCAACCACAAACTAGAAAACAACGGTGAATACCTTCAAAGTTCCAAAAATTAAAACATAAATTCCAGGGGAGAATTCTAGAACTGGCCAAATTGCTAATCAGGTGTGAGTCTAGATTAAGGGTATTTTCAGAAACACATGGTCTAGCTGCACCCTTTGTCGGGAAGCAGCTGGAGAGGGTGCTGTTTCAGAAGAGGTGGCAAGCCGAGAGAGGAAGACAGGGCGCAGGAAACAGAGTTCAGGCTTGACGTGGTGATAACTATTTGAAAAAACCAGTCAAGCAATAAGAAATTCACTCCAAGGGGAGATCTTTTTGCTGGATTTATTACATGACTCAGCCAGGCAAAATTTTTGCATAGTCAACCCTTACAACATATAGATCTCATGCCCATTTGATTTGAAAGGAAAAAAGGGAATTTTTTTTTAGATTGATTTATTTATTAGAGAGAGAGAGAGCAGGGGGAGGGGAGAAGCAGACTCCCAAGCAGGGAGCCCAACGCGGTGCTCGATCCCAGGACCTGGAGATCATGACCTGAGCCGAAGGCAGATGCCTAACCGGCTGAGCCACCCAGGAAAAAGGGAATCTTAAAAATGTCAATACTCAGAAGGGAGGATGGTGGTCGCCAGGGACTGGGGAGGGGGATGGAGAGTCACTGGTTAATGGGGACAGAGACGGGCTTAACAAGATGAAAAGAGTTCTGGGGATGGACGGTCGTGATGGCTGCACATTATAAATGCATTTGATGTCGCTGAACTACGTGTCTAGAAATGGCTAAGATGGTAAGTCTTATGTTTGTATATTTTACCACAATAAAAAAAATTTTTTTTCAAGTGGAAGTTATCAGGGCACCTGGGTGGCTCACTCAGTTGAGTGTCCAGCTCTGGATTTCGGCTCAGGTCACGATCTTGGGGTTGTGGAATCGAGCCCCGCATGGGGCTCTGCCCTCAACAGAGTCTGCTTAAGATTCTCTCCCTCTCCCTCTGCCCCTCCCACTACTCACACTCTCTCTTAGAAATAAAAAATAAAATAAAATGGCTATTTTTAAAAAGTGGAGGTTATAACTTCTGCTACCAATTTCAGATATTTAGTAGACACTAAAGGCTTCAGTTTTTATATTCTTACTTAAGTTTGGTATTGTCTTGCATTTTTGCTTTCTATTCATTGTTTAGCTTACAAAGCAAGCTCTCGTATTGGGAGTTAAACTTTGCTGCTTATCTTAACCATGAAATCGGTTATTTTGCTTCGTCTCAGTGGAAAATAACATTTCTAATCCAGAACCTTATCAAGACAATGTCAGCCTCATTTGTGCACTCTTTTACAAATAAATCTACAGTGAAAGTGAGGGGGGGAATGTATCAGGGTGCCTGGCTGGCTCAGTCCGTGGAGCATGTGACTCCTGACCTTGGCGTTATGAGTTCAAGCCCCACGTTGGGTATGGAGATTACTTAAAAATAAAAATCTTTTTTTTAAAATATCAATATGAAAGAATGCTCATCAAGAAAAAGATAAGCAGGGGCGCCTGAGTGGCTCAGTTGGTTAAGGATCTGCCTTCGGCTCCGGTGGTGATCTCGGGGTCCTGGGATCGAACCCCACTTCAGGATCTCTGCTCCATTTCCTGCTTCTCCCTCTCCCTCTGCCTGCCGCTCCCCCTACTTGTGTTCTCTCTCTCTCTCTGTCAAATGGATAAAAAATATCTTAAAAAAAATTCTTTTTAAAAAAAAGGAGAAAAAGATAAGCAGAGGGAAAGGAGGATAGATCAAATGGGGAAGCATACCATGGTAGAAATATATTCAAATACGTCACTTAAAACAATGATGCTTATATTGAATAGGAAAGAAAATCCAGCTATATTCTGTTTTGTGAGATGTTATGATGGCACAGCAAGCTTGAAAATAAGGTGACACAGGACAAGATGCACCTAGTCAAATGATAATCTAAAGCTGGAGATGGAAAATTTTCTCTGTGAAGCACCTGATAATAAATGTTTTAGGCTTTGCAAGCCTTACAGTCTCTGGCACTACGTATGTCCCACTGCACCGTGAAATCAGCTGCAGACAAGAGCAAACCAATGGGTGTGGCTGTGTGACAATAAAACTTTATTTAGAAATTCAGCCATCAGACTGGATTTGGCACACAGGCCACAGTTTGCAGCGCTGTGATCTGGTCCCTGGTCCGCTCTCTGGCCTCACCCCTTCCTCCTCTCCTGCTCTGGCCTGCTCAGCTACCCACCCCAGCTCTAGCTGTGGACAGCCCTTCTGTTCTTCAAACCTGTGAAGCCTTTCTCCATCGCAGGGTTTTGCTTTTGCTGTGCCCTTGCCTGGAACATTCTTGGGCTAGACTCACTTTCTCATTTCCTACAGGAATCTGCTCAAATGTCTTCTCTTCAAAGAAGCTTCCCAGGTCCCCTGATCTAAGATATCAGCCTCTCTCCTGTCACATCATGCTTTATCTACTCACCTTTGGTTCATGCCCTGTGAGTGCACTTATCCTCACCTGACACATTCTATCTTTCTTTGCTCGTTGACGATCTGTCTTCCCAGCCTAGAAGGTAAGCTCCGTGAGCAAGGGCTCTGTCTTCATTGCTCAGCATCGCATCCCCAGGGCCTATCACTGCCTGGTACACATCAGCAGAGCTCGATCGATATTTTTTGAATCAGTGAGTGAATGAAGGAATGAATATCTTTGGCATCATGGGAATTAGAAAACTTCCCTCAATGAAGGACCCATACATTCTCTTGTAATCTAGAAGAATAAATTCTATTGCATGGCCGGTTTAATTTTTCTTCATCACAGATGTAATTTTTTTTAAAAAGTGGGGGAGATCCATCTCCCACTTGTGCAAATAAATGGCATAAAAATCTTCCCCTACCAACAGGAGATTTCTCAAACAGATTTGAGCACTGGTGATGTGTGAAGGATGAAGTAAGCTGTTTCTACTTTTTAAAACAATTTTTTAAATGATTGTTTAGAATTGATATAGAAATCTGTATCATCGGAGGTGAAAGGTCCCTAAAACCCCTCATTCAACCCTTTCTTACCAGAGGGGGGAAGTGAGCCCAGAGAGGAGAGGAGACCTCTCCAGGTCACAGAACAGGAGGGTGAGGGTTCAGACCAGCATCCTCACAGTCAAGGATACTTAACTTTATCCTGTAAGATAACACATTTTCAGAAGCCTGCCTTTTTCAATCTTGAAAGTAGCATTTATAAGTAAACAGATCCAGCTATTAAGTGAGGAGCTTGTCTAATGGATTCTTCTCTCAGTTAGAAATAATCAGAGAATGAATATACTCCCCACACCTTTAAAAAAAAATTCCAGTTGCATGTGAAATTATTTTTATCTTTCAAACAAAAATGCTGGCTTTGGAGTTTAATTAACTAATCCCTGGTACCTCTCTTCAAAATTAGTTGTCTTTCCAATGGAAGTGTGTAATCATTGAAGTGTTTGCCAGGGAGTGTCTTTCAGCCATTTTCAAGCCATTTATCTCTTGTTTTGAGTATTTGAAGTAGAAAGAGCTTTTTAATCCTTCCACCGATTCTTTTTCCAGCTGGAGAAGGACAGCAGATTTACTAAGAACCAACACCAATCTACTCCGTGTGGGCATTGTATAGGTCTGATCTCTTTTCATCCTCGTCATAGCTGTTTGAGGGTTTTATTTTTTGTTTTACAGATTAAGGAACAGGCTGGGAGACATAAAGTTAGTTTTTTCAAGGTCAGGGAAAGACAATGAACACAGGCTTTAGAATCAGACAGACTTAAGTTCAGATTTGAACCCCAGACCTATCCAGCTGTCACACCCTGGACAAACCACTCAACTTCTCTGAGCCTCCAGGACCAGTGCTGTCCGTAGAACTTTCCATGACAATGAAAATGTCCCATATCTGTGATGTCCAGTGTGGAATCCATGAGCCACAGGTGGTTATGGAGCTCTTGAGATGTGGCTAAGGCAACTAAGGAAGTGAATTTAAATTGTTTTTAATTTTAATGAATTTAAACGTACTTAGCCACGTGTGGCTAATGGATGCCATATTTGTCAGTGCAGTTCCAAGTAGTATTCTCTTAGACTCAAGCAAGAGGGGCTCCTATCCTGAGCCCTGCATTTTAGGGGCCCTATACAGCTCTCCTCTGGCCACAGCACTCCCACCAGGTGAGAAATCCTCCACTCCCCCAGAGTTGTGTGTGAGACCACACATCACCTTAGAGATGTGAAATCATGATCTGGAATTTCTGCCCAAACAGCCCAAGTCCACTTGCAAGGCTGCCCGGATCTCCTCCCTAGTGCCATGGTTCCCAGGGTCATCTGTACCGGTGGCATTCACACCTCTGGCCCACAGGGCATCCAACAGTGGCCATTTGTGGAAAGTGTAAACAGAGCTTAGACATGCAGACTGATGTACTCACAAGAGAGTGTACAAGGCCCCTTGAGGCACTGGATGAGGCCAGGTGTGAAAGAGAAGAGAGCAGAGCTCAGGCTGGGAGCCAACTCTCCCTGTGACCCTGTTGTCAATGGGAAACTGCCCTTGAGAGCCTTCTAATACATCCCCTTAGTCCTAACCTTTGCATTTAATGAGCTAATCCTTGGTATGTCACAT
This sequence comes from Ursus maritimus, assembly GCF_017311325.1. Lineage (NCBI taxonomy): Eukaryota > Metazoa > Chordata > Mammalia > Carnivora > Ursidae > Ursus > Ursus maritimus. The sequence continues at coordinate 1,775,328 of NW_024423897.1, read as the reverse complement.
CAACACTTGTTATCTTTCCACTGCAGGCATGAAATTGTTGCTACTGTTTGCAACAAAAAAATGCTATTCCACCATCCTTAGCTGCCAGCAACAAATCCCAGACCAGAATATTCCTGCTGCAAGGAACTGTCATGGGACCTGCTTCCTAATATTCAGAGATCTGGGTTCTGCCTGTTTCCAAGCCTCCCCCCCCCGCCCCCGCCAGCCTCCCATCACTGTGCTCCGGAGCAAGGGTTCCCCAATCCTGTGACTGGCCCCACACCCTCCCCCACCCCAACATGCAAGCCGGGGCTTAACCTGGGTCCCTTCTGTGTCGTTATAGCTCACAGCTGTTCATCCACCAGTCCTGTCCATTCAACCCTGTACACGTATCTCGGACTCATCTTTGTCCCCAGGGAAGCTGTGGGTACATTGCTTGGGCTCCGCCATTGCGGTCATGGTCATGCTATGAGGTCAGCGGCTGCTGCCCTTGGTGCACACCTGGAAGGCTGCCCACCTGTAAAGCCAACTCCAAGGCCAGCGATTGTTGCCTTTTAGGACAAAGAACATCTTCTTAGAGAGTAGTTAAGACAAAGACTAAGCAGAAGTTAACGTGGCTGATCTGTGAATTACACTTCGCTTAAATGTTCCCTGCTGGTAGTTCATCCCATGTTGGTTTAAGTGAAGCTTTCTGCCCACATTGCAATTGTCTGGCCACCGATGCCTCGGGAGGGAGGTAACAAAAATTTTCACTTTAAACCATCTTTCTCTGTAGTTTTACCCCTATGAAATCCAAGGGCAGAAGTGATTTTGAGTGAAAGAGAATCCGGAAAGAAATCAGACAGGGACGACACTGCCAGGTGCCCCTCTAAAGGGGTACACTGCATCCTGTTGGCGGCATTCCCTTCCCCTCTTACCTCCTGATGATCTCTTCACCCTTCAAAACCCTGCCTAAATGCCATCCGGTGTGAACACACCCCCCCCACACACACACACACACACGTCTACGAAGGCGGGTCCCTTCTGATGCTTACGCAGACCTCTTGCATGGCCCTTCGTAGGCCGCAGTACAATTTGGTCATTTATCTGCAGACAGTGAGCTCCTAGAGCTGAGATGTGGCAAGAAGGAAGGGAAAGACAGAGTTCTTACAGTCAGTTAAGTCACACTCAAGAAATTAATTCCTCTGTCAGTCTTGCTGGGCCCCAAGGGCCTGGAGCATGGGGAAGGGGAAGGGTGGGGAGGTAGGGAGGAGATGGTGAACAAGACCATCGAGGAAGGAATTAGTGGCCATAACCTGAGAGCCGGCATCCAAAGCCGGGAGGAACCAAAGCAGCCAGAGCTCCCAGGACCATCGGGTGGCGAATGTGGTCACACATGAGCTGGTAGCCAGGGGCGCGAGAAGGTCCAGAGCCCAGGACAGGAGCTGGTGAGAATTGAGCCTAGAGTGGAGATTCTATTTCTAAAAAACTTTAGCAACTGTCCCGGGTCTTCTGCCGGACTGGAAGGTGCAGGATAAATCACGTGGTCCTCCTCAAACCTTGGAGCAATTGCCCCCAAACTGATCAGGCAGAGAGCAGACAAAGGCAGCATCTGCTATGGGGTGTGGTCAATGTTGTGACAGGGGGAGGGAACCAGGGGCTGCGGGAGTTCAGACGCAGAGCACACCCTCACCCAACCCCAACCCCTCCCAGTGTCTGCAAAGGCTTTGAGCCCGCAGGACACTGAGACAGGACCCAACTCCTATGAGCCTGGTCCCCTCCCGTCCGGAGTTCTAGGCTGGCTTCTGGGAGGCGGCGTCCTCAGGAAGCACCGAATCCAAAACCGGAACAGATCATCCCTTTACTTACCCATCCCAAGAGGCCGAGCAGAGGGGGAAGATGGTGGTAACATCAAGTTCCTGGGACAGACACAAAGAAGCAGATAAGAGCAAGAAGCCCCCGGGACAGGAGAATCATCCAGAAGAAGTCAGCAACAACACCGGCAGGAGCCAGCATCTACTCCTGACCCGGATGGCACTGTGTGTCCCGAGACCCATGCGGTGCCTCTCAGTCTTGGCTGCACATTGGCAGGACCCAGGAGATTTGGAAATATGCCTATCTGAGCCCTTTCCCAGACAGTCTGAGTTCTTTGGTTCAGGGCCCGGCCTGGGCACTGGGATTTTAAAAAGCTTCCCAGGTGATTGTAATCGCTGTTTACAATCAAGACTGAAAATCACAGATTTAAAGGGAGATGATACCAGATCTTTCTTGGGAGAAAGGGAGGGAGGACAGTGCTCAGAGGCAGAGATGGACGGAAGCCAAGTGAGCAGAGGGGGGGTGTGGAGAAGGGAGGGGTGAACTCTTGGAAGGATGTCGGAGAGGGGCAGGTGCCCCTCGGCATCAACTCTCACCCCCTCCCACCAACTACATCTGTTCTTTCATGAGAAGCGTATTCTGCTTGGTGCCCATGCAGCTGATAAAGAGAGGAATGACATCAACATAAGGCCAAAGACTCGTGATTTATACTTGATTTTCCCCAGCATGTTCATGACTTCGGCCTCCAACAGAAAACAGAAAATACACCAGCACAGCTGAGTGCAGCCTGTCATATTTTTTAATTTTATTTTTAAATTATCAGACAGTAAAATCGACCTTTTTGCTTTAGCACACATTTCAATGAGTTTTAAAACATGCCTACAGTTTTGTAATCACCACCACAGTCAGGATATGGAATAGTCCCACCCGTCAGCGGGAAAACTCCTGCCCACCACCCCTCACCGTCTCCCCTGCTCCCCATCCCTACATCCTGGCAACCACGGATCTGTTCTCTGTCACTGTAGTTTTGTCTTTTGGAGAATGTCCCCTAAATGAAATCGTGCATCCATGTCAAGGATGGATTCCTTCCTTCAGCACGCTGCCTTTGAGCTCATCCAAGGTGGTGGGTACGTCATAGCCTGTTCCTTTGCATTGCTGCATAGTATTTCACTGTGTGAAGGTGCCACAGTTTATCCGTTCACTTGTTGAAAGACATGTTCTGTTTCCACTGGTTGGCAGTTATGAAGACAGCGTCTATACACATCTGCGTACAGGTTTTTGTGTCAACGTAAGTTTTCACTTCTCTAGGATAAATAACCAGGAGTGGGATTGCTGATGAATGCAGTCCTGTTATATTTTAGGGCCCAGATTACAAGGTTTTTCAAGAAAATAAAAATAGCGTTAGAGAAGGAACACTGAGCAGTTGCACAACATGAAATAATTTGTCTTTTTTAAAGCCTGTTTACTAACTGTGTTAGGCGTGATTCTTTTGGTCACAAGGAACAGAAGTCCTTAGCTGAAGTAAAACAAAATATATCAATAAGAAGCAGATGTATCTCATAGGAACCCGGGACAGAGATGCAGCAGGAGCCTCAGAATGATCTAGAACAGAGCAGGAGGAAGCCATCAGATGCTCCCTGCATCTCTTGCACCTGCTTCTCTCTGTGCATTTGCTTTTTTTTTTTTCTCCTGAAAAAACTTATTCTCTCTGCAGCTTGGTCCTTGAGTTTATTTAGAAGATGCCACCTACAGTCTCAAAGGTCACATAGTAGAAGCCTAGCCGTGCAGCAAGACCAACGCCCCGTCAAAGCTAATTTCATGTTTGTAGGACGAGAACCCTGGCCAGAGCATCCCAGTCAGCACGACCAGAAAGGCAGGCCCTTATGGAACCAGCGTAACTTCCAGCGATCCCCTTCATGTCCTTATGGATTGGGATGCACTGCCTGGCAAAGAGATTTTTGTGTAGTGGAAGGAAGGCTGCTCTGCTCGTTATCACTCTTACTGTGCCGGGGCCTCTCGCTGGCTCCTTCACAGCTTCCCCACAGACAGGAAAATCAGCCAACCATCCGCCAGAGTGGGAGATGAGGTGTGGGCTCGGTTACTGTACCTTGCAGGTTTGCTCTTCACTCTCTCATGTCTCCTGACATGGCTGGTTCTTCAGGGCAAGTCAGCCAGCCTCCTCCCGCTTCCTCTCAGTGGGGCTAGGTGGAGAAGCAGAACTCCTAGAGGGCCTGGGTATCTCCCTCTTCATCTGCAGGCCGACAAGGGCATTCTGGTCCCTCATTCACATCTGAGGAAGGGAGCTGATTTGATAAAACCAGAAAGCTACTAAGATACTTGCCCGGATATCAACACCGTGGTACTTCAATTCCGATCCTGCTCTCGTACCAGGGATAAGAGCACGAGGTGCTTGGGTACCTAGGTACTCAGGGAAAGGAGGCTGAGCTCTTGGACGCTTGTTCACAATACCATCCCATATCAGCATTCCCCTACCTTCATGTCTACTCACTCCAAAAGCTGACTAAGATTACGTTTCTGACTGAACCGGTGGTTCCTTAATTGTCTACTTACCTGGAACTCTGCAGAGACATACCGAAGAGAAATAAATAGGGAAACTGGAGCTCAAAATCCCAGTCCATCTCGGAGACACATCCACCCAAAGACGCAGCCATTCAGCTGTCCCTTCCCCTCCTCCCCTCGGGCTCCAGAGGCTACCACGGCTTACGGTCAAGGTCAAGAGCCTTAGTCCTGACCAACCAAGCGCCACATGTGTCATTAATTTACCCCCTGGGAAGATGATCCATACCCTTCTTTGCAGAAGCCCCCAGCCCCTCTCCCCTAGTAAACTGGTCCTGTTTGAAATGGGAGGCAAGAATCCTCACAAGGAACGAGAGCTTTGAGGGCTGTAAGATTAGGGCTCACATCCCAGCTCTGTTCCCTGTGGCTTGAGAAAAGCACACAAGCTCCGTGAGCCTCATTTTCCTCCCCAGTGATGTGCTCCAGAGCTGTTTGAAGATTAAACGAAATGCTTCCTGTAAGCGCTGGCCTGAGATAGTTGCTCCAAATTCATTGGTTCTCCCTTCCCATCTTTTATCAACACAACCTCAGTGAAATGTCTTTGAAAGTTCCTTAGGATTTACAGCTGTGTTTGGCATGTTGACATTACTTGCTTAAAAGTAAACGCAAAGCCTTCCCTGTTCACAGTTTTCTAAGGAAAAGAACAAAGCAAAGGCATTCTGGTTTTGACTCATATGAAGGGAGAATATAGCTTTTCTAATGTGTCCAAGACAGTTTCATTCTGTCTGTCCTTCTTCTGGGCTCCCAGGCCCCTGTTTCTCCATCTCTGTTGGCCCTGATCACAGGAGCTAATTTCAGTGCCTCCCACTAGCCGGGATGCTCCTGGGGAACCGAAGTGTATCTGCATCATCTTTCCATCCCCAATTTCAGGCACAAGGCTTGACACAAAACAGAAGCCCGTGCAAGTTTGTTGAGTGAGGGAGGGAACGGCTGGAACATGGCTACAGATACATGGCTTGGAAAGATTTCGATTCACGTCTTCTCTGTGTTATAGGCCGACAGTTTGGCTGCTTTGAAATTTAGGCTGCATTTAGATGTTTCCTTTGCCTGGGTTTCCTCAGAAGGAATAACATCAGTTGCAAGAAATGAATAGATTTAATTTATTTGCAAGTCCCAAGCGTTTTTGCAGAAAAACACTCATCCACAATAAACAGAAAATTCTGTTGCCTCGATCAGATCGTATCTTCCTGTTTAGAGGGCAAAAGGCATAGAAAATCTAGCCCATTGATTGCCACCCTGGTTCTGGAAGATCTGATCCATAGTATCTTCCTAGGAGATTGTATGCTAAGGCACCATGTAATCCTGACAAAAAACAAGTTTTGTTCCAAGATGGAATTTAGGAATGAAGATGAATTCTCTAATCCTCGAGTTTCCACTGAGCTCAAGATTAAAGAAGTTCATTGCATCTCCAGATAGAGCTCCAAGTTCAGCTACAAGAGGAAATGAAATGGTATATCTGACATCTAAGTTGAGAAGATGTAGCTAAAAACTCAAGGGAATGTTTGCCGAAAGTGATGTAGGAAAGATGTTAGGGTTCAAAGCCGACGGCCAAGAAAGAACTCTTGAGAGGTCTTTGGTGCAAAAAGGTCATCTTATTAAAGCACAAGGACAGGACCCATGGGCAGAAAGAGCTGCACTGTGGTCATGAGGAGTGGCCCGTTATACACTTTCAATTTGGGACGGGGTTCGGGATAGCTAAGTCTTTAAAGAATTTTGGAAGCAAGGTTTCCAGGACCTTGAGAGGGCTAGCTATTGTTGGGACTAATAAAACCTTAGTCGTGAGACCCTTCAGATGTTTATGGTGGGCCATATGCTTGGGGAATGCTTGCCAAAATATACCTTGGGAGGTCTAGAGATAAAGGAAATTTCTAAAGGAATTTTTATATGTTAAAGTAGGCTTACAGGTTGGGGATGGTGTTCAGGCGAGGATTGCCCTTTGCCTTTAGCACAGTTTCAATATGGAGGCAGTTGAGTCCCTAGAGGAATGTCACTCCTCCTGTTTCAAGGACTTGTCAATGGGCAGTAGGTAGTAAGGAAATTTAATTTCTCTTCTGCTTTTGTTTCCCACATCAGAAAAGACAGCCGTATTCATTGCAGGCTGGAAAGGGATGTCATTTAATCTGACCACTAAACAAAGCCCAGTGCCTCTTTTCACCCCCTCAACCAGCCCCTCCCATCCCTCAAGGCCCCCTCACAACTTGCCTCTCATAAGTGCACCAGGAGGCCTGGTCTGTCCTCTATGATCCCGCCCCTCCTGCTCGAGCAGTGGCTTTATTAGATCAATTCCTCACTGTTTGGAGTGTTCGCATCTGCTTCTTCCACTAGGAGGGGAAGTGGGGTCTTATTCCTCTTGGATCCTCCTACAATACTTAGCATATGTTTACGTCATAATGACAACAGCAGTTTGCATTCACTGAACCCTGCAGCGCCCAAGCACCTTTGCTCCCCATATGTTACAAATACCACACCATTTCATTCTAAGAACAAACTGCAAGGGTTTTTTTGCTCCCCACCCCCCAATGTTTTATTGTTAAAAATGTTCAGCATGCATAGAAATTGAAAGCATTTTACAGTAAACACCCATTTGCCCACTACAATTTCAATTCTACAGTTAAATCTTATGATACGTGCATTATCCCATATCTCTCCATCTGTCCATCCCTCTGTACATCTATCAGTCCACCTTATTTTTAGATGCATTTTAAAGGAAGTACAAGTATATTTTTAATCCCTACTTTACAGATTCACAAAGTTGCAGAGAGCTTAAACATTTTGCAAAAGACCACAAGGCAAATAAGTGGTAGAGACAGGATTTAATTTCCCGTCTGCTTACTGCAGAATTCATGGTCTCCCCACTCCACTAGCCTGCATCTGATCAATATTTATTGAATGAATGAATGAGCAATTTCAGTCATGAACAGTGCAGGTAAAAAGATGTCAGTTTATTGGCAAATAAAAAGCTGTGTTGAAGTGTGCTAAAATTCACATTTTGAATAGAATAGAATACTATTTACTGGGCTCTGAATTTATATTAGAGTTTTCATTTTTGTGGGGGAGATAGACAATACAAATAGCAAGTCTAAAAATTGCAAAAATCCAGATAGTGATTATGCTACGAAAGAAATCGAACAGGATGAGGGTCTAGGGAGGGCCTGGGTTCTGGAGGTGACATTGGCTGGGTAGAAAGGAGAGGGGAGCACCGAGGAAGTAACTCTGGGGGTGAACCTGAGTTGTGAGAAGAAACCAACCTTGGGGAAGAGCTGGAAGTCGTGTTTCACGCCAAAGGAACAGCAGGTTCAAAGTCACTGAGGTGAGAATGACTTTGGCATGCCTGGGGAGTAGAGAGAAGGCTGATGGGGCTCAGCAAACAAGAGTCCTAACAGATGAGGTTGGAGAGGTATAAGGGTGGCTTCATAGGCCACGGTAGAAATCTCGAGCATAAATATAGGTGCAATAAGAAATCTTCAGAAAGTTTTAAGAAGGGAGATATGGCAAGATCTGATTCACTATATTTGAAGATTACTCTGATTAAATATGGAAACCAGATTTTAGGAGATACGAATGAAAGCAGGAAGTCCAGTGGGCTGAATTGAGTCCTTGCAAAACTTGTGTATTGAAAGCCTAACCAACAGTACCTCAGAATGTATTTGGATACAGGGTCTTTAACAGAAGTAATGAAGATAAAATGAGATCATTAAGGTGGGCTCTAATCCAATAGACTGATATCCTTGAAAGAAAAAGAGATTAAGACACAGACGCACATAGAGGAAAGACCACATGAAGATGGCCGTCTACAAGCCAAGGAGAGAGGTCTCAGGAGAACCCTACCAACACTTGATCTCGGATGTCTTGCCTCCAGAATTATGAAACAATAAATTTCCGTAGTTTCAGCCACCCAGTCTGTGGTACTTTGCAATGGCGGCCTAAGCAGCTAACACAACAGTCAGAGACCGTTGCCATGGTCTATTTGAGAGAGGATGGTGTTGCGAAGAGAAGTGGTAAGATTTAGGATCTGTATTGGAAGTGCAGCCAGCAGGATTTGCTGATGGACTGGATGTGGAGGAAAGGAAAAGAGCAAAGTCAAGGTCAGGGATGACTTTTAGGGTTGAGCTTGAGCCGTCAGATGAATGGGGATAGAGAAGATTTGAAGAGGAGCCCATTGGCAGCGACAGTCAGGAAGTCTGTTTTGGACAAGCTAAGTTGAACAACTGAGCTGGCAATGTGATGAGCTTGGTTGAGCCCTTATGGTAACCACAGAAATGGCCAATTCTGCTGAGCATTGATAGGGACCAAGCACCATGGGGGGCACTTCTAGAAAGAGAGAGGAATCAAATGTAGGCCTTATGATCCAGAAAACCACGAACTTGTTTTAAATCCTCAGTGTGTATAGGATTGCATTTTTCTTGTGATCAAAGTTAGAGAGGCAAAAATCTTGACCAGAGCTGCAATGACATCATAAATCTGTGGGGCACCTTTGGGGCCAAGTATACGTGGCACTTGTCTGAGTAGGAGTCAAGGATATGAAACTGCCTACCTAGTCATGTTAAATGATCAGAAAGTAACTGAACATGTTTTTGTTAAAATGATTTCATTTGTCTAGGAAATTCTTAGAACAAAGAGAGTCAGGGATAGAAATGTATTATGAGATAAGTTCCACCTTCAGACTCAACCCACACAAGTCAAAAGCAAAAAGTTGGATTATCCCTGAGTTCCTGAACAAATGGTGCTTGACACCCATAGAAATGATAAGGGGTAGAGATGTAGTCCTTTTTTTGGTCTTCTTTGGAATGAAGAAGTGGAAATCTGCACTGTCTTGGCCTCCTGCTTTAGGCTGCAGAAACATGTTGCCTCCCAGGTATCGAGCTGGGTCTTGGGCAAAGGCCCAGCTTGGCCCCTGAAGGCAATACTAAGGCTTAGCTCCATTTTCCCTTTTTGTTCTCCATGATTGCATTTGGTATGCTTTTTCCAATTTTTCCTTGACGTTGCCATCTATTCTTCTCTTCTTTAACATTCTCATAGAAACCACAAAAAGATAAGAAAAAGAAAGAAAAGTCTCATATCTAATGAAGTGACCAAACAAATAACCACATTAGGTTCTTTTCCCCCAAAGTTTACCCAACACTAGAGCAAAGCGTAGCAAAAGCAAAGGGTAGGCAACAATAAAACTACGGCTCCACCACCTCAAACAGAGAGCTCTCCTGTTTTGCTCCATAAAATAGTGTAATAATACTCATTGCATAGGGTTGTATGGGCTCAAGATAATATACATAAAGGGCCTAGAATATACTAGGCACTCCAGTAAGGGTAGCTGTTGTTACCACACATGCCTCCTTCATGGCTCTCATCTGTACTGAGTCAGAGAAGTGACTTGGCTGTGTCAGACAAGACAGCACGCTTCCCTGACCGAGGAGAACATACTGGAAGCACTGCAAAGGAAAACATCCTCCTGAACACCATTACCTGAACTAACAAACATTCACTGGAAACCCCCTTGGTGCCCAGAAGCCATTGCGAATCTTCCAGCCTTGCATTTGTCTATACACGCGTTGGAGCAATTTGTATTTTCCGCGAATAACACCTCCTGAGATAACAAGTTCCACTGGTTAGTCACAGCCCATAAATCTCCTCTTCACTAAAGCAGCAGCCTTCCAGGCCGGTGGTGAGACCCAGGGGAAGGAGTTCGGATGCTGTTATCTAAGTGGGTTGACTCTGCCCTTATCCTGTAAGGTGTTAGGTAAATGGCTAACCTCTATGATCCTCAGTCTCTTCACTGTGAACTGGGGATAATCGTCCCCAAGCCACACACGGTTCAACCCCAGAGACTCTGACCCACCATTCCTTCTGCCAAGTGTGGTCTTTCCCATACCCTATCTACATGGCTTGCTTGCTCATTTCATTAAAATGTTTGTCCAGGGGCTCCTGGCTGGCTCAGTTGGTAGCGTATGGGGCTCTTAATCTCAGAGTTATGAGTTCAAGCCCCATGTTGGGTGTGGAGCCTCCTTAAAAAAATAGTAATAATAAATTTAAAAATTATAAAATAACATCTTTGTCCAAAGCTCACTTGTAAAAAATGTTCAAAATCTGTACTGTAAACACCTAAAAACCTGGACAAAATGTAAGAAACTCTTTCCAGACATTGGACAAGAAGGAGAAAAGTACTGTGATTCCAGCGGAAGAGTTACTAAGAGTAGGGCAGCAAATCAGCTTTACAAATGCTTTGGCTTTCTGTCTGGAGTTAGTTTCTGGAACTCAGAATAGGGAGGAGAAGCCCAAGTGGGGATGAAAATCGTGCTGAACACTAGAAGACAGAGGTGACTGAAATGTGTCAGAAAGAAGACCAGAGAAGAGGGAACTAAGCAGAGAAACATCCTCGCAAAATCTGCGCAGGGTTCCCCTTCCTGACGTTGGGTGAATACTCACGTATGTGTGCATGGGGTGAGACTCTGCAAGGCTGTGCAAAGAACAGCTTCGGGGGAGCTACAAGCTGAACAATTCCCACTGCTCACACGTACCTGCCAGACATCGGAGTTCCTAGCAGCCAGAGTGGAGAGATGTCGCGAAAAACTGAGGGCATTCAGTAGAAACCCCAGACAATCCCAACAACTGCAGAACGTACATTCTGGTCAAGTTCACGTGGCAAACACTGTTAGATGAAATGCTGGCTCCTAATGAGTCTCAATACATACAGAAAGATTTGATATAATTAATATTATATTATATATATATAATATATAAAAGGTCATAAATATATTTAAAAGGATTGCAGTCACATGGATATAGTCTCCGACCACAACAGAATTAAATGATAAATCAACAACAAAAAGATATCTGAGAAAACCCTAAATACTTAGAAATTAAGCAACGTACATGTAAGTAATCCATGGGTCAGAGAAGAAATCACAAGTGAAATTAGAAAATATTTGACAGGGGCGCCTGGGTGGCACAGCGGTTAAGCCTCTGCCTTCGGCTCAGGGCGTGATCCCAGCGTTCTGGGATCGAGCCCCACATCAGGCTCCTCCACTGAGAGCCTGCTTCTTCCTCTCCCACTCCCCCTGCTTGTGTTCCCTCTCTCGCTGGCTGTCTCTATCTCTGTCAAATAAATAAATAAAATCTTTAAAAAAAAAATATTTGACAGGAGCGCCTGGGTGGCTCAGTCCGGGTGACCGTCTGCCTTCAGTTCAGGTCATGATCCCAGGGTTCTGGGATTGAGCCCTGTGTAGGGCTCCCTGCTCAGTGGGGAGCCTGCTTCGCCCTCTCCCTTGCCGCCCCCCAACTCGTGCTCTCTCTGTCTCTCTCAAATAAATAAATAAAATCTTTAAAAAATATATTTAACACAACAAAGTGAAAGCAAACATCAATGGAACAGAATACAGAGCCCTGATATAGCCCCATGTACGGACAGACAACTGATTTTGACAAAACTTATCAAGAAGCAATTAAATGGAGAAAGCATAGCGTTTAAAAAAAAAAAAAATGGTGCCAGGACAACTGGATATCCATAACAAAAATAAATAAACCTCAAATTAAGTCTCACCCCTTACACAAAAATCAGCTCAAAATTGGCTGTAGATTGGAATGTTGAACATAAAACTTTTAACTTTTTTAAAAAGATTTTATTTTATTTTTTCATTTATTTTAAAGAGAGAGAGCAGGAGTAGGGGTTGGGGTGGGGGGAGGGCAGGGGCAGTGGGAGAGAGAGACTCTCAAGCAGACTCCCCACTGAGCTTGGAGCCTGAGGCAGGGCTCTATCCCACAACCCTGAGGTCATGACCTGAGCCTAAATCAAGAGTCAGATGCTTAACTGACTGAGCCACCCAGGCGCCCCAAAACTCTAACACTCTTAGCGTGATCCGTAAAAGAAAAAAAGATCCGGCTGGCTCAGTCGGTGGAGTGTGGAACTCTTGATCTCAGTGTGAGTTCGAGCCCCATGTTGGGTGTAGAGATTACTTAAAAATAATAAAATTGATAAATTAAACATCATCAAAATGAAAAGCTTTTGTTTTGTGAAAAACCCTGTAAGACAAGGAGACTGTAAATTGCAAACTGGAAGAAAATACTTGCAAACCATTTATGCGACAATGAACTCATTATCTAGAAAGTATAAAAGAGCTTCCGAAACTCAAGATTTTTAAAAAATCAGTCCAGTTTAAAAATGGGCAAAGACATGAAGCGGTATTCCACAGAAGAGAATGTTTCAACAGATGGCAAATTGTTGCATAAATAAGCCCCAAATGGCCTCTGTGTACTGGCCCCTGGGTTGCTTATTTCTTCCCTGCAGACCAAGACCCATTAGCTTAAAAGCCTGCTGGTGCCAAACTCAAATTTTTATACCTCCAGTTGCTTTAAACACAGCCCCTACAAGCAGATTTTAGCCGTTTACACCCTGCTTGCTTTGCATTCCCTGAAGAGCCTCCCCCATACCTGTTGACCACAGCTAGAGCCTGGGGTGGTAAGCCCCCGGGCTACTTTGCCCCCCCAGGAGGTCTGTGATTGGAAACTGAGAGCCGGACTGATGAACGTGAACGCCTCTTCTCTGATCCTCCTCTTTCTTGCCCTCCTCCCCTTCTGAGTAGCAACCGGACAGAGCCTCCGGACAGACTCCCGCTGCGAGGGCCCTCTCTCGCGACCCTGCCCAAGCACCACACAGTGAAGTTGGTTGTGCGTCACTGCCTCTCACGGTCATATCTTTTTCCTTGATCTGCCCCAGCTCCCTCAAACCCCTGACACAGATAAACACACAGAAAGATCTTCCGTATCACTAGCCCTTAGGGAAATGTGAATTAAGACCACAATGAGAGAGCACTCTACACCTATTAGAATAGCTAAACTTAAAGATACTGACACTATCAAATGCTGGCTAGAATGTGGAGAAACCAGATCTCTCGCTCGTTACTGGCAAGAATATAACATGTACAGCCACTCGGGAAAGTGGTTTGGCACACACTTACCAACCACCCCAGGAACTGCGTGTTTCTTGGACACTTGGACACTTATCCAGAAAAATGAAGGTATATGCCCATATAAACGCCTACACACAATTGTTTCTAACAGCTTTATTTGGAATCGCTCAAAACTGCAAACAACGAAAATGTCCTCGGTAGGGTGAATAGTTAAACAAACTGCTCCATCCATACCAGGAAATACTACTCAATAAAGAGAAGCAAGTTACACATACAACAGCTTGGATGGCTCTCAAGGGCATTATGCTGAGTGGAAAAAGTCCATCTCAAAAGGGCAAATACTGTATGATTCCTTTTAAATCATGTTCCCCAGATGAGAAAATTGTACGGCTCTAGAAAGGACGGGGTCGCTGACTCAGGAGGGAGAGTGGAGGGGAAGGGAGTGGGCGTGCCTGTGAAAGGGAAGCACTAGGGAGACCCCCGTGGGGCCGGCCGGACTGGCTCTGGGCCTATACTGCAGCCCCCATCACACAAACCCACAAATGACATAGAACGAAACACAGGCATTGTACCAATGTCAAATTCATGGTGTTGAGATTGTGTCATTATGTACGATGTGGAGAGGGCTCATTGAAACGGGCAAGGTAGAATTTGTCCTCAACAACTCCACTTAGCCAGTTCAGCACCCCCCCCCATAAAGCATGTGGACTGATGCCCCTGGGCGGCCGTCACTCACCCCCACAGCCTCCTCTCCAGCTCCCCAGGGGCTAACGCTCGCCCCAGTTGAGCTGTCTGTTTACCAGGAGTAAGTTGTATTTGTTCTCAAGCCTGTTGGGACCACTTGAACTGTTTTTCTAATTACTTAATTAAAATAAACATAATAAAAGCCAATTAAATACGAGTGGGATAAGTAAGAGAGTTGCTCTTTCAACGAAAACTAAATTGAAGGCTTTGGAAAGGCTCAAAAAAAAAGCAAATCACACATACAAAATTATGGATGTCGAATTAGGTGTGGGCGAGCCAACAGTAAAAGAATCAGAGGGGGTAGGAATCTTAAAAATCCAAAAGGATGCTGCGTTCCGATTGTTTCACCAAGATCTCGAAGACCTTGCTCCTTCTTACAGAATCCCAAACCAGAAATTTCAGACGGTGTGTCGTGGGTGATGCTCGTGAAGAAAAGACAACACCCAAGTCCAGTCCGAGGACACACACAAAGGTCTTGGCTCTGCATTAAAAGGTTAGCAGTGTAATAGATTTAGACACAGACAAAAGTCAAATAAAATGTGTTAGATGTGCTGGTATAATCCCTGAATCCCCATTCCAGTGGACTACCACCCCGCTTACTTCTAAAGCTCCCTCCTGGGCTTCCCACACACATATCCGACAATGTCCCTGAAAAGCCACCTCAAGAATTCTACCCTCTCGTGCAGTCATTACACTTTGCAAAATTTCATCCCCCAAAAAATGGTTCAAAAATCTAGAAAAAGCTGTGTGAGCAAAGATGGGGTATTTATGTAGCAGTAACTTGGTTTATCGGTCACCTAGTATCAATGTCCTTACTTTCTTTGAGGGGCTTCTAGCCCACCCCCCCCCCACTGCATACAGTGTTGGTCTTCCTGTGCCTCGAGACATTCAGCCTCTAGACGGTCAAGGAGCTCCTGTCACCCAGAACCGTGAACTTCCTCAACTCCTGGGCTTCTTATTCACCTGGTTCTTCAAGGCCCTTGAGAATTGCATGAGCTCACCCACATCCTTCAAGTAAATCGCTTTCCTGTCTAAGCATTCCAGAGTTGGTTTCTGTTGCTTGCTGACGAAGACCCCTAAGTGACTTGATTGATAAAGGTGGAAAGCCACAGAAACCATCGAAATGTCAAAGAATTAAACAGCAAAGTAAAGCATAGTTTATCCACTCAAAGAAATATTATGCTGTCATGAAAAAATTATCACTATTGGGTGATATAGTAAAAATAAAGGTGTCTATAATACCGTATCTGTGAAAAAAGCCCTGGCCTAAAATTTTATATGCGGTATAATTACAACTATGTAAAAGTATACGGAGAGGGACTTAAAATATTACGCTTTTTGTTCTTTTTTCATATTTTAAATTTTTTACTAATTAAATTATCTTCTTTTCAAAAGAGAAGAGCTAATTTTTATGTGTGGGGGGTTTTCTTTGTTTTGTTTTGTCTGGTTTATGTGTGGGGTTTTTTAAGCAGGAAAAAGAAACCAGATTCAAATTGGTCCTTCCTGTTGTCACTGTCTGTCTGCACCGTGGGGCATGGGTCCTACAGCCGCTCACTTCTTACCTGTCTGTTGTCAGGGGACGGATAATGGAGCTCGAATGCTTGAGTGCCTAGGATGTCCTGGGCCCTGCTGAACACGCCATCTTCTCTAGTTCTTACAACAATACTGTGAGGTCAATAATACCACCTCCGATTTTCAGAGTAGCAAATCAAACCCCGGAGTTTGTAGCAGCTGAACCCCCCCCTCCACGATAAGTGACCGAGACAACCAACCTAATACATTCCCTCTGCTGTCTAGCACAATTTTATTTACATATGTAACAACGTATTACAACTGACTTTTCAACCAGGCACCAATACACACAAGGCATGACATTTCCAAGCAGGGAAAAACTAGATGTCGAAGGAAATTCTTGAGAACCATTTCCTGGACACCTCACCCGCTCAGATGATAAAAAGGGGTCAAAAACATAGAGGATGGAGAATTTTGTGAGCAGGCTCATTTTGGAGAGAGCTGTACTGGAAGTCCCATTTCCTCTCCCACCTGTTAAGGGGGTGCCTTCCACGGGGCTACTCAGATGTGATGAGGCATCGGGGAGCCCCGGGAGTCTGGGGTCTGACTCCTGCGCTGCGGGGCGGTCAGGGCCAGGGCTGACTGGATGCATCCTCAGAACTAAATGAGGTCACACAGCGGAGACAGAGCCGCTGATTTGTCTTAGTTCCCCTCAAATAAGGCAGCTTGGAGGGACCAAGGCACTCCAGCAGCTGGATTGAACTCCTAGAGGGGAGGGAAGGACTTGCAAGTCATCACCGAAAATAAAGAAGGGTCCGAGGACCTACAGGGGAGAGGGGCCCCGCAGGAACATCTGAAAAGTACAGGAAAGAGCCACAGAGAAAGAACCAGCTATCAGATCTTCACATTCACTTGGTTGGATTCTATTTGTACACAGATTAGTGACGGCATCGGGGTCCAAAGCAGAACTCTGATGGCATCGGGGACACTGGGGACACAGGCATAGCGCCCTACAAACCATTTTGAGTTCATAGCCCCAGCGTGTCCGAGGGCTGCTGGTGAATTCCTCCCGGCTGGACTTCCACTTGTTCTGCATTCAAGCCCTGGATCTCATTGGCTTTCAGCCCCGCGTGAACAGATCTGGCAGCCGGTGGGCGGCTCTGACAGAGCGCTAGTCCTTAGTAACCTTAGCCCTTCCTTGGCTCAGTCCACAATCCCACGCCCAGGTCCCCTCCCCAGTTCCAGCCGAAGTCCCCATTTACTGGGGTTTGCTGGTTTCGTCCTTTCCCCACTTCCAGTCCCCAGTCTCCCTTAATGGAGTCCCCTGGTCTAGCTCACAATGAGTATTGCCCATGGCCTGCAAGGCCTTCCATTGACCAGCTTGCAGTAGCTTCTGAACGCCAGCCCTCGGTCTGCCCTCAGATTCCCTGCTGGGAACGCCTGGGGGCTTCCGCCCATCTCGGATTCCTGCTTGCTCCGAATCAGCTTACGCTCCCCATTCTCTGAGGCCTTGCTGCCTCAGTCCGCCCCAGGCCCCACGTCTCCCCTGCCGCTGGTATCCACACTCGCACTTCCTCAGTACTGATGTGGTTTTGAATATCAGTGAGGTTCAGTGGGGTGGGGTCCGGAGCCGATGACCAAGAAAGAATTCTTGAGACGTCTTTGGTGCAAAATGGTGGTTTATTAAAGCACAGAGACGGGACCCGTGGGCAGAAAGAGCTGCTGATGGGACTGGGGGAGGTAAGGTAAAAGGGAGGTTTCAAAAGGATTTTCGTATGTTAAAGAAGACTCCCAGGATACTGGGAGGCCTGAGGATTGTCAAGTTAAGGTTGCTTTTCCCTCTCGCAAGGCGTTAACATGAAGATAGTTGGGAACTTCTTGGAGGAACATCACATATCCCACCCAGGAGCCGAGGGATGGGGAGGTTGCAGGGTACAGGCTTATGCTTTGTCCTCAGCTTGCCTTCTGCTCCCTCATCAGTACCCTGGGCTTCTGTCAATGTGCACATGAGGAAAAGGCTTAGCTGAAAGGAAAATAATAAATGAATACATACATGATAAGGGAACGGGAGCCTTAAAATCGAAGACTTAAGCGTTCCAACTTCCAGCACGCCTGCTTATTTTATGTCTCAGAACCATAGTCCCAGAAGCTATAAAAATCTAGAAGCTTGTTTCGTGACCATAAGAACTTGGCTGGGTAACCATCAAGTTGAGGACCCCAAAACAAGGCCAAACAGAAGTGTGAGAGCTGCATCCTATTTGTGACTAGATGTGGCTGGACAGAAATGTGAGTCAAACTCCAGTTGTGGCCGAGGGTCCTACCCAACAGCAGCCCGCCTCAGGGACCTCACCGTCTGGGATTACGATGGCCATTGGGAGGACTGTCCCAATGAGATCAGATCATTTAAGAAGTGCGCTTAAAAGCCAAGGCTTCAAAATTCCAACAATAACTTCGGTGAAAGTTTCATTCCAAAAACCCGATAATGGATTTTAAAAGATACAAGAGGTACCTAATACAGAAAGCTATGAGACCATGTAATTCTAACTGTCTTCTTTATGCCAACACTCATCCTAAATTGTCCTCTGTCCGAATTGCCTTTAGGACCATAAACGAAAGTCAGCTAGAGAGGTAATTCAAAGTTCACCTATTCCTTCACCAATCCCAAAACTATCCTTGTTTATCTCAAAAGGCTTGTAAATTATTGGCTTTAGAAAACCAAAGTCCTTCTAGGAGGAAATTTACGTCTTTCTCTGTCCCTTGAAGTGATGAATCTTACCGTGCTTTTGAAATGTAAACACAGGGTCGCCTGGGTGGCTCCGTCAGTTAAGTGTCTGCCTTGGGCTCAGGTCTTGATCCCAGGGTCCTGGGATGGAGCCCCACGGTCTGCATCTCCCTCCGCCCCTCCCCCCTGCTCATGATCTCTCTCTCCCTCTCTCTCTCTTTCTTTCAGATCAAAAAGATCTTTAAAAAAATTAAAAAACAAAATAAAAAAATAAAAATAGCTTGGCACAATGACTGGCTTTGTGTGATGTCTCATTTAGTTTTTATGGGTAGTCTCAGCCTAATTGTTAAGAACAAGTAAATCGAATAGATGTAAATAAGATTTTTAAAAGCTTTAGGTAAACTTTTAAACAGTTTCCCAAATCTTTCTGGTAACTTAAAACCTTAAAGTGTTGCTGAGTTAGGTTAAGTGAAACGTTGTTAAATTCATAATCTAGATAATTTCCAAATAAGATGAAAGAATGAATCATTAATGACTGAACATAGGTTTATTTAATTTTGGCTTCCTTATTACAGAGAGACTAAAGATAAATTTCTGTCTGGTGATAAACATTTCATGTATGCGTGTGCTTTCTGGAAAGACCATGCTATTAAAAAGCACATTTCTAGAAATTATGAAATGTGTTCATACACTTGCCAACCTAAGGAACACTGGCATAAGAAGTCACAATTGTTTACTACTCGGTTTTCACTAGAAATTAAAGTATCTGAGGGTTAAGAATTGTAATTAACATACGTGGTTAAAGCTACTAAAGTCATGAGGGAAATGCCTCCACACGCAAGAGACGTAGGATGCGCGCTTCCAGTAAAAGACGGTATGAGGGATGCGGATGCAATTTTTTTTGAGGAAAAAGAAAGCTGTAGAAAGTTTCTGAAAAAATGAATCTTTGAAAAAGAATTTTATGCATGGTCAGGACTAAGATTGGAATGGATGCATTTTATTATCAAAAGTAAGCTAGCACAAAATTAGAATTTGGCTTTCTCTCTATTAAAAGGACAACGTTATTTTTTTTTTCTTTTTTGGACTTTTGGTCTACTCCTGATAACAGTTGTAAAACTTTCTGTACCTTTTAAGGGCTCTGCCTAAAAAACAAAGGTTCTGTGTTTTCTTTCCGTTGTAATTGTATAGCTGTGGAAGTGTTCCCGAATTTACGTGAAATTCCGAGAAATCTGATATGGACTGGTACAGTCATCACTTGCGATTAGCTTCTGAAATTGCTGTCATCAAAATTGAGGCTCACGCTAAATGGACTGAACCTGAGAATCCAGAAAATGTCCCAGCGGCCTTTGAGACAAAGGCAGCAGCCACGAAACCCGTCGAGATGGTGGTTCATGTACGTGAAGTCTGTTCTGCTTCTGCAAAAACTGTCCCCTCATCGCCAGACTCTTGTCATCCTGCTGTCCTGGTAACATGACAAGAGCCTGCTCCTGAGTCTGACCAATTAAGATGGGAAAACAGTGGTTATAAAGGAGACAAACAGTGGGGGCAATGCGAATCCCAAGACGGCTGCTTGGTTCCTCCCGGTTCCCCGACGAGCCTTATTTTTCAGTGTTTGCCTTCCTTCACCAACCGTAATGCATTTCAAAGGACTCAAATTAGGAACAGTCATCGGGAGAGAGCCAGCCGTCAGATGGTGAAAACAGTCTGTCAGCAACGTCTGACCTCTCAGGTCCATCATCCTGGAAAAACTACCTTCGTCTCCAGAGGCCTCGGGACCTCCCTCTGGACTTTGAACACCCAGAGCTGGACTTCATTCCACTGCCACCTGGTATGTGATGAAGGAACAGAAGGCAAGTTGAGGGCAAAGCAGAAGCTGACACCCCACAGCCCTTCCCACCCCACCCCCATGGGATATAGGTGACATTCTCAGGCACTCCTGGCTGCCCTAAAGCTAAGGAAAGGAAAAACAAAGAGTTAACTCATGGAGACCACAATCCTGCAAGACATGCATCTCCCTCAGTTTACCAACGTCTCAGCAATCTACAGGAACAAAGCATGTCTATCAGTGACCTAGCTTCCAGAAGGAGTGTAGATGCAACTAGACGTCCTTGTAACCAGCAGCCCATTGAAGATACTTGAAGCCGGCTGAGTATGTTCCTCCAGGAAGCTCCCAACTATCTTCATGTCCGTGCCTTGCTAGGAAGAAAAGCAGCCTTCACTTGACATTGGCCAGGCCGCTGGTATCCTGGGAGTCCTCCTTAACATACGAAAATCCTTTTGAAAACCTCCCTCTTCCTTACCTACCCCGACTCCTAAGCATATAACCAGCCACCCCTCATAACCCCGGGGCAGCAGCTCTTTCTGCCCACGGGTCCTGTCCCTGTGCTTTAATAAACCACATTTTTGCACCCAAGATGGCTCAAGAATTCTTTCTTAGCCGTCTCATTCCACTGAACCTCCCCTATATTCCAAAACCCCATCTGTCTGGATTGTCAATATGTCCCTGTTACTGTGGGTATGTTTTCTGGGTGAGGTGAAGCTTTCCCCTGCCACAGGACCGATGCCCTCACAGTGGCCCAGAACCTTAGAGAATGTGGTTCCCACTTGGGACATACCTTCCACAGTCTCCGGTGATCGAGGCACCTGCTTCACAGGGCAAATCGTATAGAAGCTGTAAGGAAAACTTTACAAACTTCCTAAAATTGATGCTGTCCCTAGAAGCCTTCCCCACGCGCTTCCCAACGCCTCCTCTGGCTCCTCCGTAGCTCCTCAGAAGCCAGGTCCCTGGTTCCCACACCCTGTGACTTGATGTCACATCCGAATTCACAAGAGAAGAGGTGATCCACCACAGGGGAGATGTCGGTGAAGGAGAAAGAAAAAAACAGCGGGGGGTATCTGAGGAAGCTGGAGTCTATACCCCAGGGTGCACATCAGCTCTGGGGAGTGAGTAAACCCAGAGCAAACCGCGAATAAAGGCTCAGAGCCAGATGCTGAGCCTATTGGTAAGTGCCTATTTGGAGAATTTGAGTGAGATTTTACTTCCCAAGGTTTGGAGAAAGGGGCCCTGAAGGAAGACCAGAGTTTAAACCCAAGCTCTGCCTCTCCCCAGCTGAGTCTCTGAGCCCCACTGGTCTCTCTGTCTGCAAATCCAGGAGAAACTCTCCCCATCTCTGGGACATTAAATACAATGACATACCTAGGGGCGCCTGGCTGGCTCAGTGGGGGGAGCGTGTGACTCTCATCTCAGGGTTGAGTTCCAGTCCCGCATTGGGTATAGAGATTACCTTAAAAAAAAAGTAAAATCTTAAAAAATAATACTTTTTATTATATATAAAATAACATCCCTAGATGGGCACACACTAATGATAAGTCTGTACAAGATTTCTTCCTTTTCCTTCTAACCTCGTTCATGTGTCGTAATTATGAGATATTCAGCAGCGGAGTTTAAGACCTGAGTAACTCTCCATGACCCCTTTAAAATCTCACGGACGTGTACGTTTCAGGTAAAAAAGAAAGGTAGGATGACTGTAAAGGAGTTATTAGCTGCAAGGTAGGAATTTTAATGAAGCTTAATTTTAGAACAATTTTCCGAACATATTCTTAGAAGCTTCATCATCAACAAATATTTGCGAAGCCTCCACGTGTCAGGCAGAGACTCCCAGGCTATGCTGTGGTGAATGTATGCCTTTGCACGGGGACACTTCCAGAATCTGATGTTGCAAGCAGAGCATCATTTACATAACAGTGGACTATTAAAGCAAATCCGCAGGTCTCTTTGCAGCTCAGGAAGCAATGCTGAGTTAGACACTGCTGGCAGGGGGGTCACAGGGTAACTGCTGGAACCGAGTGGGGGCTCCAGCTGCCTTGAGCGATTTGCTCTTGTTTCAGTCACGCCTTGCCTTAGCACATGCTGTTCCCACTAACTGGATTTCACTTCCTCATCCTTTAAAAAAAAAAAAAAAAAAAAAAAAAGCTTCTCCTCTAAATAGCCTGGCCTTCCCTTCCTCCACCATCGCCCCAGTGCAGTTCAGACACCTGCCCTCCAGCCTGCTCCGTCACAGCCCCCAGCCCTCCCTGTAGTAATTGCTGATTTCTGTCCTTCCACACCACGAAGGCCCCTTGTGCACAGAATCATGCTTACGCATCTGGCTAAGCCTAACACAGTGCTGGTGCCCAACAGAGGAAAGACAAGAGCAAAAGAGGAAGGGAACCGACTATCTTAATGCCTAGATACTTGACCATATACATAAATAAAGAAATATGTGACTATAGAAATAGGATGTGACTGGGTCAGTATATAAAAGGATAGGCATTATAGACATTTATAAAGGATATACAACATGAATTTTGATTAAATAATTTTGTAAAATTATTTTGGTTTTAACTTCAGAGTTTCAGCATCTCAAGTCAATGGACAAAGAATCATAATTTTTTGTTCTTGGTGAAGAAACTGAAACAGAGAGATGGAAAATTATTTCATTCAATTGATTTGTTAGTCACAACTAATAAATGGACAGAAACCCCATTCAAACAGAGTCCAGGGAATTTTCTGGTTCTGGTATTTGGAGGTCCAGGGAGTATATGAGCTTTGGGAATAGCTGGATCTGGGGGCTTTTTTTACTTCTCAGCTTTGTTTTCCTCCAGGCAGGCTTTATTCAGATTCAGACTTACATCTTGATACTTCCAGAAACTTCATTGAAAAAAAAAAAAAAAACAGTGTTCCAGCGATGGCAACAGAAGTCTCAGAACTGAGTCCCATTGGTTTGTCTTGGGTCACGTGCCCATCTCTGAACCAATCACTGTGGCCAGGGCAGGGGGCGGCGGTGGGGAGCGCTGGCAAACCGGGCCAGGGCCATGGCTCACTCCTAGAGTTTGGGGCAGCGTCAGAGCCCCCTGAACACCGTGGGAAAGAGTAGGAGATATGCCTCTCTGCAAAACGACATTCAGGTGCGGTCATCAGAAGAGGGAATGGTTGCTGAATGGCAGAACAGTACTCGATCAGTAATGACAGGACTGAGGGTGGAGTTGATGGCTTTCTATGGGGATAGAACTTTCAAAGTGCTTGACGTGGTGATGGGCATGGAGAGACCATGGGAATAGAAGAAATGGAGACAGTGGAAAGGTAATCAGGAGGGAGCCTTGGAGAGACAGGGTAATGACCAGGCTCTGCTGGGTAAGGGGACAGAACAGAGAGAGGTGAGCCAGAGAGCCAAGTGACATGTGGACTGGACACATGGCAGGAAGACCAGGGCTCCCAGACAGCTCCTCGTGCATGGGTTCTACCCCTAGAAGCCAACCCATTTCCATTTAACCAGGCAATTTCATTTCCTAGTTGAGGGAAGCTTCCTTATTCTCTTTGTTCAATCCAAAGAAACCTGGGCTATGGAATTTAGCTTCCAACAAACAAGCCAATTTTATTATCATTATCCCTATTAATCTCCTGATCGAATAGAAAGAACTTTGGGTTTGCAGACTAACAGATATTGTCAAATCCTGCTCTTCCACATGGCAGAGATGTGAACTTGACCAAGTCACTCCGCTCTTGGAGCCTCAGTTGTCCAACTTGTACAATGAGGGTGAACCAGAACTCCCTCATAGGAGTTTCCCAGTGCATATCAGCCACTAGCCAAGACCCGGAATACAGCACGTGCTCAACTCCTCTTCACTGCTATTACAGTGAGTCCCAGTGCTGTAAAATTTTATAGGTCTAAAAAGGTCCGGTAATGAGTGCTTCATCACAAGATTGTTAACTAAAGCCAGCAGGACAGGTCCCGATGTGTCTACAGCATTGGAATTTTTCATTATGGAGCAAATGTTTCCACTTTCTGAAAATCAGCATTAAGCTAGGGATTTCTCTTTTTTTTTTTCCAGTGCACTCAGGACTCCCAAAGGGTAGCAGTACTTAGATAATTCATTTTTAATCATCTGAGCCACACGAGAAAAGGTTACATCTAACCAAAATATGGCATGGCAGAAATGAGGGCAGGAACAGGAGGGGAAGGCAGCTTGGTTGGACTTGAACTTGAGCGGTGACCTGTACTTCTGTAGGAGAGTCAGTGACTTGCTGGTCTTCCCACCATGTGGGACCACCCGCCGTTTATTTACGCACTCAGTCATCCCCCAGCACCTACTGACTACTGTTCATGAGGCGGGGGCTGGGCTCCAGGAGGTCCGACCTTTACCCTAAGTAGCTCTAGATCTATAGCAGGAGTCCCTGAACTGTTTTAATAAAGGGCCAGATAGTAAATATTTTAGGCTTTGGCAGCCACATGGTTTCCGTCACAACTACTCATCCCAGCCCTTACAGCACAAAAGTAGCCACGGACAACAGGTACACAAACGGTGGGGCTGTGTTCCAATCATCCTTTTACAAGTGGCCCTAGTTTGTGCTTTGTTTACTGTATCAGTTACTGATGGAGAAGTACTCAAGTTCCCTTCCTCATTCAAAGCAGTCGGCAGTGCAAACTGTGCGCTTAAAACAAGAAATCCAAACTGGTACAAATATATCTTAGGCACTTTCTTTTACTTTATAGCATATTGAAATAAAAAATCATCTTGAGCTGAATGATAATGAAAATATTGCTTGGTTCTGGGCCACAGCTAAGACTGTGCTCAGAAGGAAATACATATATGCCTTTAACTGCATATATTTAAACAGAAGAAAGTTTGAAAAACAATCATCTAAGAATCCATCACAATAAATTAGAAAAAGGAGAGCCAATTAAACCCAAATGAAGTAGAAGAAAGGAAATGATTAAGAACAGAATTAAATTCAATAAAATGGAGACAAATTAAATCTTGCTGGAGGGCACCCAGGGTGCAATGGGCCCTCCGTGAATGAGTAGCCTTCCCTTCCACTTCTGTTAGAATGCTGCTTGTGTCCCCATTCAGCTCCATGCTGGCTTTGGGGCTGAGTTAAATATATTTGATCATGTTAAATATGTTTTATCATGTTAAGGAAGAATCAATTGATTCCTATTTTATTATTAAGCGTTGAGTTGCGGCAAATGAGTTTCAGCTGTCACAGAGGGGATTGATGTGGGAAACAAAAGCAGAAGAAAAAATTAAATTTCCTTACTACTTACAGACCATGGACAAGTCCTTGAAACAGCTGAAGTGACTGTCCTCTGGGAGCCCAGCTGCCCCGATGTTGACACTTTGCTAAGGGCAAAAGGCAGTCTGAGCTTAACACCATCCCGATCCCCCAGGATCCTGTAAGCCCACTTTAACATAGGAAAATTCCTTTGGAAACGTCCTTTATCTCTAAACCCCCTGAGATTCATGTTAGCAACCATCCCCCAAGCATATGGCCCGCTGACACTACATCTGCAGGGTCTCATGACTCAGGTTATATTAGACGGCAATAAATGACCTTTTCCCGACAATAGCAGCCCCCTCGAGGCCCTGGAAGCCTTGCTCCAAATTCCTTAGAGTTTTATGCTCTCCTGAACCCCCTCCCAACTTGAAAGTATATCATCAGTCACCTGTCACAACCCCAGGGCAGCACTTTCTGCCCACGGGTCCTATTCTCATGCTTTAATAAAAACCATCTTTTTGCACCAAAGACGTCTCAAGAATTCTTTCTTGGCCATCGGCTCTGGACCCCAACATTTCTACATCAGCAATCACATGATTTTTCTCTTTAAATCATTAATTTAATCAATTTCTGAGATGAAATCACCCCTGAATTCCTGAAATGAACCTTCCTTAGTACTATTGTATTGTTTATGTTTTCTTTCATTTGTGAGAGTTTCTTTTTTTTTTATTAAGTCTTTCACTTTTAACTGGATGCTGCAGTATGGTTTCTAATACTTTATTTAGAATTTTGCATTAGTATTCACGTGTGCCATTAATCTGTACTTTTCTTTTTGTCTCAATTTTTATCAGACTTAGTAATGTTATTGTCACTGTTAAAAAAATTGAAAATAGGATGCTTTCTCTTTGCTCTAGATTAATTCGTGTAAAACAGAATAATCCGTTATTTATGTAGCATTTTGTTTTAAAGAATTACAGATTTATAGAAAAGATATTTTTTTTAAAAGTATGAATTTACCATGTACCCAGATTCCCTAAATGTATGTATCAGTTTTTCCGAATCTTTCGAAAGTCAATTCTAGATGTGTCCCGGTAGCCCTAGATACTTTGGTGTGTGTTTTCTAAACACGAGGACATACCTTTACGATCATCACGATACAGTTGTCCAAACCAGGAAATTGCCGCTGATCCATTGCTAACATCTAATCCTCAGGCCGTGTTCAAGTTTTACCAGTTTTCTCAATGGCGCCTTTCATAGAAATACTGCTTCCTCGTTAGTTCCCAATCCAGCATCACACAAGCATCTAGCCGTCCAGTCTCTTCAGACTCCTTCCCTCTGGAGAATTCCTCAGTCTTTGTCAATAACCTTGACGGCTTGAGGTGTGCGGACTATTTATCTTGTGTAATAGCCTCGGCTGGAGTTTGTCTGATGTTTCCTCATGACTGGATTCAAATGACCCATTCTGGGTCAGGAATACCACAGAGGCACGCTTCTGTCCTTTTTCGTGCGTCACGTCAGGAGACGCATGAACGTTTGTCTCTTACAAGTCACGGTAACTTCCATCACTTGATGAATGGGGTGTCTGCCGGATCCACCCCTGTAAGGAGTATCTGTTCTTCAACAGGTGATCAAAATTCCTCTAGAAATTTTATGGCCTTTTTTTTTTTTTCACGGAGGGGATGGTAGTTCTTTCAGAACTTTATATTCGGTTTATTTAGACTTTAATCTCCTCTACGATAAGATCTGAAAATTTACTCTTTCCTAGAAAATTGTTTATTTCCTCTAGGTCTTAAATGGGTCCTTTTTCGGGAGTGGGGTACATACACGCGTGCACAGCACATTAGAGCGCGGCGGGGCCCGCCGGTCAAGGCTGGAGAGGCAGGGGGAGGCCAAGTCCGGAAAGTCTGGTACGTGTGCAAAGCAGCCAGGACTCTCCCCTGAGTGATGGGGCTCCTGTGAGAGGTCCTGAGCGCGGAGGGGCACGATCAGACAGGGGTGTGTCAACTCTGGGGGTGACTGTGACGTGGCAGTTCCACACCGTTCTGAGGCTGGAGTCAAGCCTCTCTGTGAGGAAAGGTGTGCAGTACTGCAGGTGAGATGCGGAGGAACATTCCAGCCACTGTCCCTTGACTGGAAGAAGGAGGGGCCGAAAGCGCCTCTCCGGCACTCGCCTGTGAGGCCAGTCTGCAAGAACACGCAGCCCGGTGGGAAATACTGGTGTCCCCGCACATCCTATGCTGGTCGCCGGTCCAGTGCCCTGTTACAAGGAAGCCACTTGCCTCCCCTCGGAGCAACAGGGAACTTCACTCTCTAGGCGGCCTGCGGAACTGGCTGCGGGCAGCGGCCTAGGCGGCCCCGAGTGCGCGTGGCCTCCTGAAGGTGACCTTGCTTCACGGTGCTTTCCGTCGTTGTAAGGACTGCATTGATGCTGCCACTCATCCCGGTCTCACCACGTCATCACTGTCATTAACCATGCTAAAGAGCGTGCGTGCGCGCGCACATACACGCACACAGGCGGAAATAAAAAGAACACGCAGGGAAGCAGTCAATCAAAGTTTGAGTCTTTTTTTATTTCTTTCCATGCACTGTTCTTTGTGGCATTCCTTCTGAGGCAGCGGTCATAATCTAAGTATAATTGCCAATACTTATTAGGTTTTAAGTTTTATTTGTTTAAGTACACCGCACCCCATGTGGGGCTTGAACTCAGAACCCAGAGATCAAGAGTCGCATGTTCGGGAGCCTGGGTGGCTCACTCCGGTAGGCGTCTGCCTTTGGCTGGGGTCATGATCTCGGGGGTCCTGGGATCCAGCCCCACACCAGGCTCCCTGCTCAGTGGGGAACCTGCTTGTCCTCTCCCTCTGCCTGCTGCTCCCCCTGCTTGTGCTGTCTCTCTGTCAAATATATAAATACAATCTTAAAAAAAAAGAGTCGCGTGCTCTTCTGAGCCGGCCAGGCGCCCCAGTTGCTGACACTTACTGAGCACTTCTTGTGTACCATGAACTGTGCCAAACATTTTATGCATATTACCAATCTCATCGGATCCTAAAAAAAATAATAAAATAAAATAAAATCCTGTTATGTGAGTGTTACTATCCCAGTTTTGAAGATGAGAAAACCGAGGCTCAGCAAGAGAATGCCCGAGCAGAAACTCAAATCAGGTCTGCCGGACTCCAGACACCATGCCTTGCAGGAACGAGTGCTATCCCTTCCAGTTATCCAGCACCTCTGGTTCCTGATAACATAACAGAATCCTGTTTGAGGATCACAGCGACTCCCCACAAAACCAGGGCCGTGTTTCAGGTGAAGAGGGTGAGGCTCGGAGAGGGACAGAGACGAACCTCGGGTCCCGCGGCAAGGACTGGAAGTAGGGATTGTATTCAGCCTTCCCAGACAATGGTCCTAACCATGGAGATACCCTGTCTGCTTCATTCCTGGGAGCTTGGTTCCTGCCTGTGTTGGCGTGCATCCTCTATTTCCGATTCTGAATAACTAAGTAATCTTCTCACTATAAAATATCCCGTGAACTTAGAGTAGAGAAGAATCGAAAGTTGACCACCACCCCATGCATGTCTCCCATCCACACACAAAATAGACTCTTACTACTACTACTACCACCACTGCTAATAGTGAACATAGCCCTTGGCATGCTTGAAAAAGACATTTTCTTATTACTTTGTTCTAAAGAGCACACGCACCAAAATTGCAAAGTAGTTCACGGAACTGTCTTAAACCGCTTTTGGAAGTGAATGTGTTTCTTATTCCTTCACCAGGCCTGCACTGAGGTAAGGAACATTGATTTTATTTATAAGGATCTTGAAATCCGTGCCTTTCACTTTTTAAGGATAAAGCTAAAAGCATAAAGAAGAGAAGTCACAGTGGAGGGGCTTTTGCATGGCTGGCAGAGACAGGATTCCCCAGCTGCCTCTCCAGTCTCCTGTCGGCTCTGGCCACGGGGGACAGGCCACCATTGCCATCTCAGGGCAACTAATGAACCAAGAGGAAAGGAATTACCCCTTTCTGGAGACCCACCGCATGCCGGGGGCTGTGCTCAGCACTTTGTACATTCAGGAAGAAGCATTCAAAAGGCCTAAATGTGCACACTCTGGAACCGGCCTGTCCGGGTTTGAAGCCCAGATCTGCCTTACCAGCTGGGGGCCTTGGTCAAGTCTCTGTGCCTCAGTGTCGCCTCTGTAAAACGAGGACGGCATTGCAGCTACCTCACGCTGAGCACTTCAAACGGTTCCTGGCACACAGTTAAGAGCCTCTGTAGGTATCAAGCATAATTATTACTATTGCCTCATTAAAT
This sequence comes from Ursus maritimus, assembly GCF_017311325.1. NCBI lineage: Eukaryota > Metazoa > Chordata > Mammalia > Carnivora > Ursidae > Ursus > Ursus maritimus. Next base: position 1,745,758 of record NW_024423897.1, on the reverse strand, counting down.
CCTCACATCCATCCGTGATATAGGGGTTCTTGTCCTCTTCAGGGGGATGAGGAAACTGAGGCTCAGAGCACTACAGTGACCGTGGCTGGGGAAGCCCCTGGAAAAGTTGAATTTAGCCCCGCTAAATTCATTTTCTAGCTGATGGGCTCTGTACCCACATTTGCCTTCCAGATTCATGCTCTAGCTGAATAATGTCCCCCAAGTAGAAATTCAGAAATGCCATCACCAGAGGACAGTACCGAAGGGCTGCTGACAATCAGACACACAAGAGCTTGGTCTTGTTCATTTCTGCAATCTACACTGAGTCTCAGCAATTCTAACAACACGGTTCCCTCCATCAGTCCAGCCTCTCACTCACCCATCCACCAAGGCAATCCATCCACTCACCCCCATCCATATAATATCCATTTATCCACCTACCCCACCATCCACGCGCCTCCCCATTCATATATCTATCTATTCACCCACCCACCTCCCCATCCATCCGCTCACCCCCCATCCTTATATCCATTGATCCACCCAGTCACCCCCCCATCAGCAAATATTTACAGAGATCATTCTCTTTGCCTCTTCCTGGTGAAGCTCCCAAAATGTCTATAATAGCACCAGGTTGAATTTCAGACTGAATTCTGCACTGGGTGCTAGAGGGACACAAAAGAGTTCCGACAGGTCTTAACACAAATGCACATCTTTTATTTTCAGTATCCAGAACATTTACCATTTACTTTCTATGCCTACCACACCCAACAGCCAAGGATTAGTCGTAAGCCATTTATCAATCCACGTCGGAGGCCAACCGTCTGGTTATAGCGATAGCTGACACATCCATCCCCACCAGCCGAGATATGTATGTTTCCTAATATTCAAGTGACACTGCACCAAACTCCTATTCCACCTACCCTCCTATCCCCTGTCAGGGAACGTCTGTCTTCCCTCCTAGCGTGATCCTGCAGGAGGTCGGCTCAGTCTCAGGAGGCAGGTCTGGTAGCCATCGTCAAAAGATCAGAGACACAAAAATCCCTGCTCGTCTTCACAGTTGGCCTGGGTTAGCAAGTGTGCAGCTTTTGTAGCTGATGGGGCCACACGAGTGTGCAGATCCGATGTAGGGTTCCTAACATCAGGGCTTTCTCTACCTGGGGCAGGCGTCCCCACTGCTGGTCTTCTCCTTTTTCCTCCAGATGCACAATAAGGAGGACAGGAGAGAATGGGGGATAAAGAACCCCCTCTTCCCCAGTGGTATGATTTAGCTATGATTGCCCCAAGAATCCTATACTGTCCAGAGCAGAGCTCCTTAGGGATGCAATTCTCCCAATACATATCATACGTGTGCACACATCCATGCATTATCCATGGTGCAGGGAGTCTGTGTTAGAAAAAATTCAAGTATCATGCCGTGCGCTCTGCCTAGAACGAGTCCTCCCCTAAATTCTTAGGGAAATTTATACAAAGAAGTAGGTGGGTCAGCACATTGGGCCCAATAGTGCCTCACAAGGCCAAGGGGCTCATCCCACCCCCAGAACCCTGGCTTAGCCTCCACACACACCCCTGTCTGGTCTTGAGGAAGTCCCTCCCTCCCCCAGTCCCTTGGTCCCTCTATGTCACGTCCCATGATGAATGGTAGTCAGAATGTCCATTCTCTTGTTCCATGTCTTCCTAGAGAGTGACAATGGCACATTTCCCCCCATCTGGGGTAGCCAGTCACCATCCTGTATTCTTTTCCAAATTTTCCACCACTTATTCCCTGGAAAGCAGTACTATGCAGTGGGCCAGAGGTGGGAGGGAGACCCTACAGGCTGTGGGAATATTCCATAGGTTCGTTCTGATCCTCACAGGAGGATGTGGTTGTGAAGGTGCCCAGCACAGTGCCTGACACATAGAACCACCGGCAAACTTCAGCTCTTCCCCTTCCTCAGACTACTTCATTTTCTTTGAAACGAAAACTTCTTTCCTAATTGCCCTTGACTTCAAGTGTCACATTCTTTAGCCCATACCCTATTACTAATCCATTCTTGCCTAGTTCCTCCTACGTTCCTTTTGTTCATGTTAAAGACGACTTTTCTTTTCACCTGTATAAGTCTTGCTGCCTCCTACACTGATTAATTCAGCTAGATTGAAAAAGAGGACGCGTTCTTCCTCCATAAAACTCCAATTAATCAATCATCCCAGAACCAGAGCAACTGGCACAACAGTATTTGGTAGAAAGAGCAGTAAATGCTGCTGTCAGTACGAGGACATGGCACTTCAGGGCAGAAAGAGCTCGTGCAAGTGATTTTCCTTTTAGGAGCCTCAGTGGGCCTCTCTGTAGTACCATCACTCAGAAGGTTGTTGAGAAACTTGCAATGAACCCAAAAAGAGTCTCCCGGGCAGAACTTGACTTCTAGGTGCAACGTAACGTGAGCTTACTGCACCTGGACAGACAGACCTGGCTCTGCGTCTGTTTACGGCACTTAGCTTATTTTTCTATACAGAACCTACAGAATGCTCCATCGGACGAGCAGATACACATTCTTCTCAAGCTCACGTGAGCACTCACAAGCATAGACTACCTCCCAGGCCATAGACCAGAGCACCTCCTCAAAATTTTTGAAGAATAGAAACATCCAAGATTTGCTCTCTGACCACTAGAAATCAAGAACAGAAAGATAGCTCCCAGATATTTGTAAATTAAACGGCACATTTCTCAAATAACACACGGGCCAAGGACAGGGTCTCAATCAGAGTTTAAAAAAATATATTTCAAACTAGATGAAAATGAAAATGCAATTATAAAATGTGTGGGATGCAGCAAACACAGCTCTTCAGAGGAAACCTATAACATTAAATGCATATACTAGGGGGAAAAAAAGAAAGAAAGAACGATCTCAAATCAATACCCTGTGCCTCTGCCTCAGGAAACTAGAGGTAACGTGAGCCTAAAGAAAACAAACAGAAAGAAACAGTAACAACCGAAGAGCAGAAAATGTCAATGAAATTGAAAACGGAAAAACCTTAAAGAAAATCAATAAAACCAAAAGGTGATTCTTTGAAAGGATCAGTAAGATTGATAAAAAATAGATACACCAAGAAAAAAGGAAAGAAGACACAAATTGCAATATCAAGGATGAAAGAAAGCTCGTCACAACTGATTCTATAGGCATTAAGAGGATCATAAATGGACGTGACGAACAACTCTATCCCCCAAATTTGATGACCTAGATGAAAGGGACCAATTTCTTGAAAGACCAACAACTCACACAACCCGAAAATCCCTTTATCTATCACAGAAATCAAATCAATAATTAGTCACTTCACAAAAGAGAAAGAGAGCCCTGGGCCCAGATGGTTTCCCTACTACATTCCATCAAATCCTTAAGGAAGGAAGAATGCCAATTCCCTACCATCTCTTCCAGAGAATAGAAGGGAAGGAAACAATTTTTAACTCATTCTATGAACCGTACGAGCAGTTGCATCCGTAAGTGTTTATCCAACGGATCTGAAAACTCCTACCTGCGCATAAACTTTCATGCAAATATTTACAGCAGCTTTTTCTCATTATCACCCCAAACTAGTAAGTGAAAGAAACCAGTCTGAAATGGCTCTGTACAGTGTGATTCCATTCACGTGATATTCTGGAAAAGGCAAAACTAGAGAGAAAGTAAACAGATTAGTGGTTACCAACAGCGTGGCAGGGAGAGGGTTGAATAGGAAAAGCATGGCCGACCCCGTTAAGGGCATTCAAACTATTGCGTACGATACCGTAATGCCAGATACAAGACATAATGCCTTTTTCAAATCCCATTGAACTTAACAGCACAAAATATATCTCTTAGTAGATGGAATTTTAAAAAATAGTATCTATACCCAGTGCAGGTCTAGAAATGATGACCCCGGGATCAAGAGTCGCATGCCCCTCCGACTCAGCCAGCGTATGGAAATGTTTTAAAAATCATTTGGGAGGTCAGAGGATCCCAGGACAGAAAGCAGAATGCGGCAAAAGAATCTAACTGTAGTGTAAACGTCTGAAATGACCTCATGGGAGGGGGTGGAGATAGAAAAGGGCTGACCGAAGTAAGTGTGGAAGTGAGGAGAGAAAAACAGGCAGATCCCAGCTAGGGGACAGGCTATAAAATACCCAGCCCATCAGAGTCCTCGGGACTGTCAGGGCCTCAAACACAGGGAGAGTGTGTCGCAGCCAAGAGGACCTAAGGAGATGTGGTGACTCAATGTAACGTGGGATCATCCTGGAAGAGAAAATGAGCATTAGGTAAAAACTAAAGAAAGCTGAATAAACCACGGACCTTAGTAAATAAGACTATATCTGTATTAGCTCATTAATTGTAACCACACTAATGTGAGACATTAACAATAGGGAAACACGGTGTGGGGTATATGGGAGCTCTCTGTACCACCTTTGCCATTTCTCTATAAATGGAAAACTATTTTAAAATACAATTTTTATTCTTTAAAAAGTGAGATGCCAAGACTTATTTCTTGACAAACCACAAACTTGCTCCCAGGCCAGCTTACCCCTCCTCCTCCACCCCTCGCATTTGGAATCTCTTGTCAAATGCACACCTGTAGTTTGATCACTGTCGGGGCGGAAAAACGAGAAATAAAGCTGACCTTCGACTCCTCACGGCTCCTTACTGTGAAGCCAAGGGGATTTGAGCAGGAGTCCTGTGACGTGTAACCTCCGTCTCCCCAAAGCAATCAGCCGTGAACATGAGCTGATTCTCTGGCCAGGTCCCCAAAGACCCTCTCCCATACAAACCTTGTGCCTGAAATAACTTAGCACCTCGATTTAACATTTGACGATTAGCCACTCTCCCTGATCACTGTCCGGCCTCAGTGTCCCCGGCGCATTTGACTTGCTGTTTGTCTCTTACAGTTTATAGAATCTGAGGCTTCCCACTTCAATTTCTCCCTCCTCTTAGAAGAGAAGATCAAATGAGGAAGGCTGTCTTTTCCTTCAATCCTGCCCTAAATGCTTTTATCCTCAAACTTTGAATTTACCACCTGAAGCCTTCATATCTATTCTCTGGAAACATCTAAAATGAGCCTGTGGGAGCATTTAACATAAAAATATCACTAAAACATTTAATATCTCTGTCAACGATGAGAAAAATAGAATTTGAAAGCCTCCCAAAAGGTTAAGCCTAAGAACAAACGCTAGGGTGTTTTTCAGTTTCAAAACAATTCGAAGTGGTTTGTGTCATCCTCGTAGACTGCATTTTTAGAAGAGGCCCTTCAACATTTCTGCACTGACAACTTAGCTGGAGAGTAAGAAACTGCAGCAGGAAAAGCACAGTGGCCTCTCTTGCCCGTGCCCAGCAGCGTGTGGCATTTCTGCTCTCGGAACTCAGAGACAATTCTCGCTGTAGTTTGCTCAGGGCCAAAGGACTACAGGTCCCTAGGGCCCTGAGCTTCACAGAAGCACCCAGAAATGTTTGAAACCAGAGAGGGAAAATATATTGGTTCAGAATACGACAAAATAACTGCAAGATGGAAATTACGAGTAATTTCAGAACAACATTAAATATCCGTCTTTTTTGCAGCAATAAAATCATATTTAAGAGAGATATGAGAACATTTTTATACGTTTGATATGACTTGCAGTGGGACAACTGAAGTAAGAGTTGTATTGTAGGGCCTACAAGGTTTAAAACAGTCCAGGCCCCTAACAAGCGTTGCTTTTCATCGGCTCCCAGGACTTCAGATGGGCTCTTACTCATGACCCCCAAGTGGGGGTTTGCAAGGCCCCCACTGTGACTATTTTTTAGCATTTCCCAAAAGCTGAACAGAGAAAATATTTTAACCTATCAAAAGGCCATACATCCTATTATTTTCTAAATGAGATGCATTTGATCAACAAAATTATTCCAAATATCGGCTCTGTGGAAGCTCAGTAAAGAAGGATATTTTTCATGGAAAACTAAGACCCCCATGTGGTGGACGATAGTCATGTCCTGGGGGAAAGGGAAGCTGGCAGGCCAAGGTCTCCCACTCTGCACGGTCCCCTGAGCCAGTCCAGAGCCTCGCCCAGTCTCAGCCAGATCAGGCTCTGACCATCAACCGAGAAACGTTCACACGTGAGCACATAAGGTGTTCGATTACTTTTCATTCTTTCAAGGACGTGCCCAAGCCTCCCCTCCCCCAGCAATCATGACTGGAACTCTTGCCTCATGTCAGTTCAGCCTGTTTCTTTCAAAAAATGTGTAGGAGTGCCTGGGTGGCTCAGTCGTTAAGCATCTGCCTTTGGCTCAGGGTGTGATCCTGGCGTTCTGGGATCGAGCCCTGTGTTGCGCTTCTCTGCTGGGAGCCTGCTTCTCCCTCTCCCACTCCCCCTGCTTGTGTTCCCTCTCTCACTGGCTGTCTCTCTCTCTGTCAAATAAATAAATAAAATATTTTTTAAAAATGTTTAATTACATGCACAATACACATAAACATAAGCTTCTTATAAAAACCAAGAAATATACTAAGTAAAAAGTGAAAGCCGCCTCCACTTGGGTCTCCCCAAAACTTACTGTTCTCCCTAGAGATAGTACTGGTGTTTTGTGGGGGTGGGGAGTTGTGGTTTTTTTTTTTTTTTTAAGATTTTATTTATTTATTTGAGAGAGACAGAGAGAGCACAAGCAGGAGGAAGGGCAGAGAGAGAGGGACAAGCAGACACCCCTGTGAGCAGGGAGTCTGACGTGAGGCTCGATCCCAGGACTCCAGGATCATGACCTGAGCCGAAGCAGATGCTTAATCAACTGAGCCACCCAGGTGCCCTAAGATATTACTGTTTTTAAGAAGGTGGGCATTTTCTCACATCTTTTTCTATGAATTTACCTAAGAAATATGTAATTCCTGTATTGTTTTAAATAAAAGGAATCGTATTGTCCAGATAATTTTGTAACTTGCTTTTTCACTTCATGAGAAGCCTTCTGTACTAGTGCATATGGCTCTACTTTCTTTTCAATTACCACATACCGTGGACACCCACATCTTAGTTACGCATTCCCCTCCTACCGGACACTTCGGTGGTCTTCAGCGGGCTTTACGAGCAAGACTGCCTCCTTTACACGGGCACCCCTGAGCACATAGGTAAGGACATCCGTAAGCCAATTTGCTGGAAGTGGAATTGTTAGATCAGATTGCGTGCATGTTGTAAGTGTGGTCGCGGCCACCGACTTCCCCTGCCAATTAGCCGGATCAGCGTACCGTCCTGTGAGCAGACCGGGAAGCCCGCTGTTGGCCGTCCCAGCCCAGAGCTTCTACTCTGCTTGGCGGAGCCTCATCTGAGTGCGACGTTCCCAACTGCATGAGCAAACAAATTTAATTTCCATCTGGGTGCAATGGATTCTTACTGAGAATGGCATTAAAATGTGCTGTCGCCTTGAACGTGTGACGGCCAAGCTGCTTAAGCAAACTGTCACCTTATTGCCCCTGCTCCCTTCTCGGGGGACCCTCTTTAACCTGTCACCTTATTGCCCCTGCTCCCTTCTCGGGGGGACCCTCTTTAACCCTCCCTGTAACAGAAGCACTATCTTATGGTGACCCCACCATCAAGCGGGGAAAAACCCACAGCTGTGTGGCGGCACTAACATGGAGCTCCCTCCCCCCCAGCTGAACGGCCAACAGCAGCGCATTAAAGCAGCATCTTACAAATGGGACTGGGCATTATCTAAATTACAGTCAACATGTTTATAATGCTAAATACATCTGACCTAAAAACTCAGTCTCAAAACAGCATGCATGTGGCTGGATAATCTCGGAACACACTGGTGACATTTGGCTGACATTTCCTCTCCCGTGTGAAAGGGTTGGTCACTCACTATCCATGCGCATCGATACGAGAGAGAGCCCTAGTTTGCCGTTTAAATACCATTCCGATTATTCTCCTGCGATTGTGTCCTTGGTGGAGAAATCTAACTTGGTAGCAACGATCAGCCCTTAAACCGTAGCAGGCTCAACCCTAAAATGAGAATTAAGGTATGTGTATAAGCAGCTACAAAACCTTTTCATAAAGTTATTGATTCGTTGATTTACAAAGTATATTAACTGCGGCAGCTCCTGGTGCCAGGCTGTGCCGGGCACTGAGAAGAAGGGTGTAGAAGGACGTAGTCCACGCCTCCAGGAGCTCCCCTGAGACACAGGAGACTTGACAGCACAGGACAGGACGCACGCCCTGCAGCAGGACACCAGCCTGGGGACAGAAGGGCTGAAGAAGGATTCCCAGTAAGGCTGACACCTGAGATGAGGCTCAAACAGATGAAGACGGGAGGATAAAGGCTGTCCGGAATGGAGGAAGAGCGAAGGGGTGCCGTCAGAGTATTTGAGAGCAGTGAACAGGTGCATAGGGCTGCAGGGTGTGCGAGAGGGGCTTGTGCGCATGCCCGACAATTTTCACCAGACCACCTGGCTAACTATCCAGATGCACTGAAGGGGCCCCCCCACAGGGGGTGGAGACCACCCCAAAGCTATTAATTTGACAGCCTGTGGGACCTAGATTCAAACCGGTCCCATCGTTTGCTAGCCGTGTGACCTTGGACACACTGCATGCCCCCTCTGAGTATTTGTTATTTTGATGTGTAAAGTGGGGATGAGTATAGTGGTGCCCACGGCACAGGATGGTTGAGAGGACGTAAGGAGACCCTGAATGGACAGTGTGTGGCATGATACGGGTAGATGGTTACTGGCACTCAGTAGAATGAGTGGCATTGCCTGGAAGAAAATATTTTCTTTCTCCATACGTTTTACTTTAACAACATTCTTTGGCAATGGCATATTTGCCTGTCTCCACTTCAAACTCCTCAAGGATTGGGAGAGGGTCTGGTTCATTTCTAGTGTCCAGCATATGACCTGAACCATAGAAAGTGCTCAAAAAAGGTTACGGATTGCAAATAGCATCGAATCATATACAAAACACACTTGCGTGTGAGTATGTGTGTGTACACAAGGACCCTATACGAATAGATCAGACCCCAGGGAGCAGAGGGCCTCAGAGACCACATGGGGATTAGAGAGACCAAAGGCATTAGGGAGAGCCTAGCAGACCTACATCTGTTCCAAGCCCCCCAGAATTAGACTTCATTAAAAGTGTGGCTCCAACATCCTCATTGTGACTTGTTCGTTCTTTCATTCAACAAAGATTTAATAGGCAAATCCTGTAAGCCAGACAGTGAGCTGGGTGCCTAGAAATATTTGGAGAGAGGGAAAGAAAATAAAACATCTTTTGCTCTCAAAATGCTCGTAATCTAGGGAGGAAGATAAGGAAGTAAGGAGATTACGGCAGGGTAAGCCCTTCGAAAGAAATAAGAGAAGTAGAGGCAGGAAGGAGGCACCAAGCAAGACCTTCTGCAAGTACGCCCCACTGAATCTTAAAACGGTGGGATCAGGCAAACAAAAGCAGCAGGGAAGGGTGTTCCAGGCAGAAGGAACGGCATGTGCAAAGGCATAAAGGATAAGAAAGGACTTTGTACACCACACAGACAGTATGACGCTCAGTGCGTCTGTAGAACAGTGCTAGTGGGGGAATGCCAGTGGACGAGGCTGCAGAGGCCACCAGGGGCCTGAGCGCAAAGGGCCTTTTTTGCCCACAAGTAATTGGGAGCCACTGAAGAATCTCAAGCAAGGGCATAGCACAGTCATATTTGCATTTTATAAATATCACTCCATTAGCATTGGGAAATGTGTCAGGGGAAACCTACCACACTCATGTTTTGTCCATGATGGATCTCACGTCTAGTATCGTCAAGCCAAAATAACATCTCAGCAATCATCCCTTCTAACCCCCTTATCGCAGAGATGAAAAAACCTATTTTCAAGGGATGTAAAGTAGTTTATCCAAACTACTTATCTTTTTAAAAAAAATTGTGAAGAAAATAAAAAACTCTGCCCCTCAATTCAGTCCTCCCAGGTCCCACTCCCCCTGCCACTTTGCTGGCATTTCTGCTGGGTGGGTTCACTTCTGCGTCTGCCCGGGAGATCCTCTTCGGTGGCTAAAAACCTTTGCCAATTTTGAGAGCTAGTGGGATATCTATTCTATGAGCATGAAAAAGAATATAAGTGGTTTTGTACATGGTCTCATAGTGATTAAAAAGTTAAACCCTTTTAAACCAGAGATCAATCTTGAGCTTCTAATACTGTTTAAATTACAACTCCCAAATCTTGAATGATGTAACAGCCTAAAGTCCAAATGCTGCTTTCCTCTTTTTTTTTTTTTTTTAATTCCGTACATCACATTGAAGTTACTTAACATGACAGAAGGCGACAGGGCTAGATTGGCTTGGTAACAAAGTCTTAGAGGGGCTCTCTGGGCTATAATACTCACCATCCCCTCAATCCTCTATAAAAAAAAAAACAGGTTGATTATGTCATGTTTCTATCCAGGAAATCACAAAGAAATCCACAGAGGTGCACTGATCTATGTAATATGACAATCTCATGAGCCACTGCTTTTGTTCCTTCAAATGATCACGGTCCCAGATCGTGCGGAGCTCCAGGTCTTAGTTCAACAACCCAGAGGCAACCAGCCATCGGCTCATTATTCCTGAAACAAATTTTGCAAGGTAAGTAGATCTCATAGACTCAAACATCATAGATAGGTTTATTTAGTCAGTATCTACTGATAAATTAAGGCAACTGTCTTAAACACACAAATATTAAAAGCCACTTGCTTCCGGAATACCAGATGCCCACAACAGAAGAGAACGGTGTCTGGGGAAATCCCAAACTACGAGTCCTAAAAGTCATTTCCGTTTGCTTCAAGCCAACATGCGAGACGACACGTGAAAAGCAGCTCCGTTATTACCCGTGCAGTAAATATTGTCATCCACACCTTCGAAGCAGAGATCCTGTAAAGAATTTAGTGAGCCCAGCATTTCGCTGCTCCGTACTCTTACAGACATGAGCTTCATTTCAGCCCTCGTGAGAACCTGCATGTTTATTTCCATGTCACGAATGGGTGAGCAGGCTCAGAGAGGTCCAAGTCCTTGTTGACGCTCACACAGCCTGAAAGTGGTAGCTGCAAGGTGAACCCACGTCTGTCTGAAACAAAGCCTGTGTTTTCTGCCTACCAGGCCCTCACGTGTGAACTGTCTCCTAGGTGGTGGAAGGATCCAGGTGAAATGCTGCTGGCGCAGGCCAGGGAGGGAAGCGGGCCAGGCCGAGAATCCTGATGGAGCCCCGGAGAGTGGAGAAATCAGAAAGTCCCTGAAGTTAGGTTATATATTGATTTGCTTTTCCCAGTGATCCCTCCGCCAAAGAAGTTGATGCGGAGGTTTTGTTCCTCCTGTTTAGTAAATCAGGGCAAGTAAGACTCGGAAACCGTCCCTGCTTAGATCCCAGGAGAAAGCAGTGACTTTCCACGCACACCCCTAATCTCCCCCCTGAAGCCCAGCGCTCAGTCTCCCTTCCATAGGACTTCCTGCTGTTCCATCACCTGTAAGAGCTCTGCATCTATTTGACCAGGAAAGGCATCTTCTTAGATAGAAGGGAGGAAAGAACACCTCTTTTAAATTCTCTCTACCTTGCTAAAGTGTTTCACATATATTTAGCTTTATGAAGCCTTACCACGATAGCTAAAAATGAAATGAAAATCATACTGTAATTTTGCTTTTATGGCTGTAAATTAAATTCTCTGAAAGATTCTATCAGTAAAATCAACACTTCATAAGATACTTTGATCAATCCTGTCTGCCAGGAACCCAAAGTACAGTCTCATCCCCGGTGTACTGAATTTTACAATTCTTTCCTAGCGTTTCTAGACATATCATTTATTTTTCACTCTGCTGGTAAAATAAATAGTGAAGGCTTTTGTGCCTTGTTCCGCTGGTTGGACAATGACAACCCTGAGTATCACAGCTGGTGCTGCTGGACTACTAATGAAGGAACAAAATTAAACTGCAAAGAAGAAAGCTATCCAGAAAGTCAGGAAGCAGAAAGAATAGGCATCATGCTTTATGGGTGTTCATTCTAGATATGTTCATTATATGCCAAAGCCTGGGGAAGGCAAATATGGAATTTAAAAAGACACCATCTGTTGTGTGATGTTCCACATTATAAACTTAACCCTTCATTTCTATATTCCCTGCTGTTCAGTCATTCTCCTTCTTCAGGATGAAAAAAAAGGGGGGGTTAGCACATTAACTAAGCAGGTTTAGCAGAATTGATGGATATTCTCTGCAAGATATTTTGTTAAGCACAACACCACAACCTGTGTATTTTCCCCAGAAAGAAATTCTTGTTACATTTTACTCTTAAAACAAACACTACCCATAGATACAGTGGTTGCCATAAGCTGAGGGTCCACACAGCCCACAGCAAACCACAGTCTTTTCTGTGATTTTCCTATTACTTAATATCTCTGGGCTCTTCGAAAGAAAAAGCAGAGCTTTTAGAAAGCTTTCAAATATGTGAAATGAGAAGTAGAGAATCTCTCAAGCGAAGAGAGTTTCTTTTTAAAAAATTTTTTTAAGACCAAAAAAACCCCACAAGAGTGTATAGCCCAAATCAAAAACATTTCTTGTTTAAATATTCAAAGGCAACCTGTGGCATACATAACAAGAGAAATTTCCATTAAAAAGAAAAACAAAAGTAAGGTAGCCTGGAAAATGCCCATGTTTTCTTCTTCGTAGGTCTGAAATAGCCCCGTTTTTAAAACACACTTCACAAATGCGACACAGCTCATTCAGGGTTGATTTGAGTTCACAAAATAATTTTATTATATGTAAGAAAGCATACAGGCAATAAAATGAAGAAATATTCACAATGCATAAATAACACGGACCTGATGCAGGAGATATTTTTCAGTAGATTTCCTTCTTGTTACCCATGTCATCTAAATGCTGTGTAAATAGTTTAGCAACAAGAATACTCTCTAAACATTTCAGAAAAATTCTCTTGAAATGCCCCCACACGAATGAGTATCTGATACTTTATACAGCTGAGAGGATGAGATAGGAACTTGATTACAAAGCACAGAGAAGGAGCTAGCATTTGTCAAAGAGATACTGGTGGCTTTGGGCACTTAACACACCCAAAGAGAAGGGGTCTCCTCTGTTTTTTCCACCAAGAGAAGTGTCGAACTCAAGGATGATAATGAGGCACTATTCATTAGTTAGTATACTATTAACATTGAGACTAAAAAAAAAAAAAAAAAAAAACCATTCTGAATTCAGATTAAAGCACTACAAAAAGTCACCCCACTGAGTGGTGTGATTTGACCTGGTGAGATGGAGATGCAGATTTGACCTCTGTCCACGGGTGAGACTGTTGTAATGCAAGAATCAAGGAAACCTACTGTCTTCACTACACGTATCTAACCAGGACAGCCATTTGTTTGGTTCAGAAAAGCTATCTAACACCGAAATGAGAAAAGACGCAGAAGGCCAATTATTTTACATAAATACAAAGTGGCACATACTTTTTATTACTACCTAAGATCATAAATTTCAAGTCGGGTCCTTCTTAAGCTGGCTTTTATTTAAGATATTTATAGAACTGCAAATCTTTCTCCTGGGAAAATCTCTGTCATTTAAAAAAAAAAATTGAACACAGTAGTAGCTATGCCTTTTTAAGTTTTTCAAAATCTTTCTAGAAAAAAAAATTCACAGCATTTGTCAATTCTCACCTCATATTTATTTATGCCAGTGAATGTTAAGGAATCACCACAACTTCATTTCCTGTCTTCGCTGTGTTTCTAGAAGTTATGCATGAGCATTTAGAATCTCAGAGTTTGTCTGTGTGTGTCATCGGCCAATAAAGTGCTAGTTACATGGGAGAAATGTGATTGTAAGGTCTCAGATAACTCATTAGTTTCTCCTATGACGTCTGATAAATATAGATTTATTTAATAAATTAAAAATATCCATATAATACAATAAATAAATAAAACCAATACCAGCAAAGCATCTCTCAAGTCTGGAAAAAAAATTCCCACTCCTACTGTAAGGCTCAATTATTTTTTAGAAATAATTTATGAAGGCATGCACCTACCTTTACAATCTGAAAACTCTGCTTGGACCAGTGTTAGCACCTGTTTGTACACAGCAATCTCAACCCTTCTCATCTCCTTCCTGGAAAGGATTTATTTTTCAAGTGATGCTGTTCATTGTTGATTCTGTGCCCTATTTTTTAAGTCCTAAGATAAGAATCAGTTTCTAAAAATAATTTTGGAGCCAAAGACACGTCCCTGTGAACGTTCACTTCACATGTGTCCCTCTTTGATTCACTATGAGCAACACAGAAAACACACTGGAATGTATTTTAAAATATAGTTAGTTGTGTGTTGAAGGAAAAGCAGCAGAGGAGGGCTTGCCTGACATCTGCGTCTCACCACACCTTAGCTTCTACCAGCAAGCCGCTGAAAATCTCCTCCAGCTTTTGGGATGAGCCTGTCTGGCCGGATTCATCTCAGGGTTCAGGTTGGATGCTGTCCGTTTTGTGTGATGGGCTGGATCTTCTCCAGAGAGACATCAGTGTCGTAGTCCAATATGACAGATAGAGCCGGGGACAGCTTCTCCAAGGGTTTGGCCATTCCACCTGCCTCCTCCTTCTTTAGGTCCTCGGAGGAGCCCACTGCGTGTGGGATCAGATAAACCAGATTGCAGTCCTTGGAAATGGAGCCTCGAGGCTCGTGATGGCTGGAAAACACCACAGCCCCGTTGTTATTGATGCTAACCGTCTCTATGGCATTATTCGTTGTAGGGCAAAGTCTGTAGCATCCTAAGAGAGTGGAAAATGCCTTCCGAAAATCAGCATTAAAGGCATAAATGATGGGGTTCAAGGAAGAATTAGCCCACCCAAACCACACAAACACGTCAAAGGTGATGGAATCGATGCAGAAGGGCTTGGTCTCCCCAGACCCACAGAAGGGCACCATGCAGTTCAAGACGAAGAAAGGAAGCCAGCAGCACACGAAGACCCCCATAATCACCGACAGAGTCTTCAGAACTTTAGTCTCTCTTTTGAAGGACATCTTAAAGGAGCTTTCTGGCTGAGAACACTCCGCGGGGTTTCCATTACCTGTAGTGGGCTGGCAGTTCTTGGCGTGGACGGCTGCCCTCTCCAAGGCCGAGATGCGCCGTATTTGCTTCTGGGCGATCCGGTAGATCCTGGTGTAGGTGACAATCATGATGGCCACAGGGATATAAAAGCTTATCAGGGAGGATGAAATGGCATATGTCCTGCTTAAGCTGGAATCACAGTTGTCCGTGGTCTCACCCAGGGAAGTGGCATTCCCGTCGGCGGAGTCTGTGGGTTTCGCCTTATGCCAGCTGAGCTGCACTGGGATGAAGGAGATGAGCACGGACAAGGTCCATGCCACGCTGATCAGAATGAAGGCTGCCTTGGGGGTCATCTTCCTCTCGTACCGGAAGGGGCTAGAGATGGCCCAGTACCTGTCCACGCTGATTACACAGAGGTTGAGGATGGACGCGGTGGAACACATGATGTCAAAGGCCACCCAGATGTTACAGAAGGACCCGAAGGGCCAGAAGCCAGCGATCTCTGCCACCGCTTTCCAGGGCATGACCAAGACGGCCACCAAGAGATCCGAGACGGCCAGGGAGATGACAAAGAAGTTGGTCACCTTGGACCGCAGGTGTCGGAACCTGATGACAGCGGCACAGACCAGCGTGTTCCCCAGGAGTGTGGACAGGATGAGCAGAGACAGGAAACAGGCTGTGAGGATGCGGAAGGAGAAGTCTCTCTCTACCACCAGCCCAGCCCCATCCATACTGGAGGTGTTCAGAGTCCTCATCTTGCAGAGGGAGAGCACATAGGGGGCTCTGACACCCTCTGGTTACTAAGCAGGGATGAGGGGTCAGTCAGACCTGTAGGAGTCGTCACTCACCAGGCAGCCCCTGGCACAGCCCCGCCGGCTCCCCTGGGTGGAGGACCTCAACAGCATTCCATCAGAGGGCTGCGACAACTGCGTGCCAGCAGCCTGCCCTTGGCAACCCAAGGCAGCCCCTTGGGAGGTCCCTCTTGCTTGCTACGACTGTCTTCTGACTCCCTTGCTCCAGGTCACTGTTGTGTTGGCCAGCTGGCCCTTCGATTCTCCATGAAAGGCATTGGCTTTTTAGCATTCTAAGCTATCAATCTGGAGACTCCCAGGCCTCTGCGGATCTAGGCAATCGTAGTCATATTCAGGGGCTGTTGCCTCTCTGGTCGTGACGGTACCCTCCCCTTTTGAAGGTGCTGCTGAAAATACATGCCTCACTCCTCCAAGCCCCTGGCTCCACAGCAGCTCTCCAAATGCCCTAAAAAAGCGAAAAGAAAGCAAACGTTGTTCGCCAGGACCTGAGCAGATCGCAGCTTTATCCATATCAAACCCACTTGTCCCAGCTACCTACCTTGCCTTGAGGTGGTCTCTCTCAAAGCCCCTGGAGCTCGGAAAGCGGGCTTCGCTAGGCGCCGCAGCTCCCCACGCCCAGGAGGCGCGCCTCAGTCCTGCCCAGCGCGCACAGCCGGGGTCTGGCTCCTGATGCGCAAAAATCGCAGGGCAGGTTTGGGAAATAATCCCAGGCCAGGGTCCCTGGGGCCGGCGCTGCCCTACTGCCTCCAATGGCTAAAGATTGTTCAAAGCCGAAGACACACGGGAAAAGGGCTCCGGGGCGCTCGGCGCCTTCTTGAGAGAGGGCACCTCCCGAACTAGTCACTTGGAGAGCTTCTCTCTTTCGCTGCTTTTTCCCAGAACCGAGCGCCCGGGCGCCCCTCGGGTGGCCTCTGGCCCCTCGGGGCAGGGCTCTGCGCCTCTCCACCGCACAGTCCGCTACCACCTGGGAGCCCGTGGGAACGCCAGGCAGCGAGAGCCGAGCTGGCACCGGAGGGCGCACGGGACAGCCGGGTTCCCGCGGGGCACAGCCCACCCCGCCCCCGCGTCCCCTCCCCTGCCCTGGGGGCGGGCTTCGCTTGACAGGCAGAGTTGCGGGCGACAGCCGCACGTGGTTCCCTGGATGGTGCCGCGGGCGAAACGGGGGGCAGGGGACGCCCAGGTGAGCCCTCGCCCGCCCTGAGTTACCGGCTAACCCCGGGACCCTCGGATCCCTGGACAGCACGAGACAGGGCTTACCTGACATTAGAACCTCAAGTAAGCCCGAGTCGCCTGAAAGCGAAGCTCGGCCGACAGACTTTCACTGGGGTCGACCCCAAGCTCTTCCCAAAGACCGAAGCAAGCAGGAACCCTGCCCATTCTCCCACGCACACCAAGCCCTGGAACGGCCTGCGTCCGACCTGCGCTGTCTCCAAGTGTCCCCCAACTAGGCTGAGGCGTGCGCCGCCGGCGCCCGTACTCACCGCTCTCGGAGAGGTCTCGGCGCTGCGGCGCGCCTGGCAGGTGCGCTCCGCTGCGTCCGGAGCGCGCTCACTTCCAGCTCGGCCCGGGCAGCGGGCGCGTCACGGGCTGCGGTCAACGCCGGACTGCAGCCTGCGCCTCGCGCCCTGAGAGCGCCCAACCCCAGCGCCACCAACTCGGCAGGCCCGGGGCGCCCTCTGCCGGCGGCGGCGGCTCCCCAAGGCCCCGCTGCACCCTCGCAGGTACAAACCTCACCGGCACTGGCTCCCGGATTCACCCGGGACCCGCGCCCGGACCCGCACTTCCCCGACCATGACTGCCAGAACCTGGGAACGGGGATGCGCAGTATTCCTCACTTGGGACTCATTCTGCTAGAAATTGACAAGAATGAAAAATTCCTTTTGCTGGCACTGCATTCATTGACTCGGTCTATTTTCCCCGAGCACTCATTACGTATGTGCCAAGAGCAAGGGCGATAGGGTAAGCAAGATGCAAGATTTACCCTCCCAAGACCAGGCAGAACTGGCATTTGCTGTGCGGCCTCCGTGTCCCGGGCACACACCTGCCGTTGTTCACCCCTTCAAACAATCCCTTCTCATAGGCCTGGGCATCTCCACTTTGCCCAAGTGGAAAATGAGGTTCAGAAAGGTGTTCAGAGTTGCAGAGCTAATGAAGGTGCTGGCTTACCTGACTCCCGCCTGCGTGTTCTTTTCACTGACGCGTCACTGCCTACCGGGAGCTCCGGCTCTAGTGTCGGAGCCAAAAACTAAATAAGCAATTACCCACAGGTCTAAAATAGAGCGCAGGGCGAAATGGAGCAAGAGGGCCTCGTAGAGAAGGATCTCCCCAGCTTCTTCCCAGCTGCCCAGGACAATGCCTCACAGGTCAGACTTGGAACGAATTGGTACAATTACAGGCACCATCGCTGTACCTTCCTGTGCAAGGGGCATCCGAGTCAGGGTGCCCGGCTTCCCGCCCTTTCCCTGCCGCTGCTGCCTCTGTGGGCTCTCTCTCTTCCCGGAGCTTGGTTTCTTCCTCTGTAAAACGGTGGTGGCATCGCAGAAGTGTTCTAAGTATTAAATGAGATGATGTTTGCAGAGGGCTTGGCACTGAGCCTAGGTACTCAGCCCCCCATGGGCAGAAATCCCTGAGGACTCATTAGAAAACCAATAGCCTTAGCTCCTTGAGAACCTGGCACCACACTGGAAGCTACAATTTCCTCTGTAAAAACCCAGAACCTAAGTAATAATTCCATTCAATTAGCCGGTACAACCTGCACCTTGGTTTTAAAGGAAAGGCCTGTATTCCTGACACAGACCATCCTGTGCCTCCGCCCCCAGCTCTCTGCTCCCACCCTTAGCCTTGCTCTCACACCCAGCAACACCATGAGTCATGAGTCAAAATCACAGACGCAACTTTGCCACACACGTGCCCAAAGAACCAGGTTCTTGTAGAACCGTCAGCCACGCTTAACATAATACTTACAGATCATTTTCCTTAAAGCAGTCATTCCCCCAAGCTTCTTGACTTCATCTTTCTTTCCCTTTTACTAATAAGTACAAATTAAAGGTATGCTTCTGATTCAAGATGGTCACATGAGCTTGAACATTTAACTCCCCACATTCTACCCACCCCATCCTGAAATGTTTCCAGTGCATTCCACCTGGAAATACACAACTAGGAGAAATTCAGCATTAACCCTGGAAAACAGGAAAAAGTGAGGTCTTTTTTCCAGGATAAAGGGCAGATGGGATTGGACTAGAGGAAGGAGGACTTCCCTGGCATTTTCCATATGGGAAGAAACCCCCAAAAGAACACACTACCGAGATCGAGGTAACAGACACTGGAGGTCAGGATAAGGCCCACTGAGAAGTGCCCTCAATGTCCAAATCCTCCCAGAGCCGATAACCTTGGCAATGCCCACTGCTCTTTAACTTAAAACAAGGATGACAACTACACCCAGAATACCCAGGCCCCCGGAGTCTCGTCCATATAGAAAGCCCAGTGGTGACTGGTCAGGTTCCAGATGGCATCACATTTAATGAAATACCAGTCCAATGGCCAAAAAATACTTGATATGAAATTTAACTCTTACCCAAAAGCTTGTTGGAAACAAATGACATTCATAATTTACTCCTTCCCATCCTCGTTTCTCTCAAGCTAGGCGGCTGCTTCAGGGAAAAAAAAAAAAAAAAACAACTCTCTTTCTTTGCTTGAAAAATCCCCTAAATTCTTCCCAAACTAGTCCAGGCTGACCTTTGTCATTTTCTCTGAACTCATTCCCCGGACAGGTCTAGGTGATCAAATCAACATACAACCCTTCTGTGGTGGTGGAGAGATATTCCTCACCCACAGGTAAATGTCTGCCATTTTCAACGTCAGAACATCCAATCTCCTTACCCGTAATGCACAAAAAAGGCTCAGGAACCCAGCTAGAGAAGGAGGAAGGAATCTGCGAATACCCAAGGGGGTGATTTTGTTTCCTGTCACCAGGAAACCATGAGAGTTGAACAATTTCTCATGATTCCAAGACAAACACCAGAGATCTCGTTCTAGCAGACTTAGTTCACTCATTTTTGAACATGATTGCCGAGGGAGCAGGAAAGAGTAAAATGTATGTTAAATCCCATGGTTTTTTTTCACTTTGCAGAGTGTGAATTTCAGAGGAACTTACAATTTGGCTAGAGATTTCAGCTTTTTTTCCATTTTTTTTTTCTCTCTTGAAGCCAAGGTGAAACAAAGGCTTCCGTTTTGCTCTATAAAAATCTCCCCCACAAACATCAAGAACGCGAATATAAATGGAACAGGTATTCGCATTAGATCATGCTGGGAATGTCAACCCAAACACAAAAGCACCTTTATTTCCCAAATTGGCATGTCTTTTAAGCACCGCCCGTGATTTATGCACTGCAGGAAGTAGGAAGTTAAAATGATGCTTTTCAACAAATTTTTATTTAGAGTTTGTAAATCAATACAAAAGGCACGTTATCACAGGGCTATCTTAATCTCATAAAAGAATAAATAAAACAACTGAACTGTCATGTATAACAAAGATACATTTGGGAGGCTTTGGGATTATTAAAGCTGATTTTATACCAAAAATGATGGCTTATAATGTCAATAAAAAAAAAAGAAGCAAGCTTGGCTGACCTTGACTAAGTAACTGGAATGCTTGTTTTCGACCATAAATATAGCATCTCTGAAATTCCCAATCCCATGTCGTATTTTCTTTTCCTATAGTTACGATACAATTCAAAAATCAACACGATTAAAAATCTTGAAATCAACAAATAATACTTTGTGTAGTGGTTGAGATGTACGTCGGCACACATCATACTCTCTCTGTTATTGCATATAGTCCTGGCTCCCATGTCCTCTCCCTCTTTTTCTGCCTTCCTTAAGCTTAACTGAAGAGGTCTTATTTTATCTCCTGGTATTGCCTTATGTTCTATAATTCTTTGTTGTTTTCGTGGTTGCTTTAGAGTTTACACCCCATGTAAGATTTTCATGATATAACTTCTATAATAGGAGCCTAAGGCAGATGCTTAACGGACTGAGCCACCGAGGAGCCCCATCCCTGTACCATTTCTGATGCTCTTCATTCTTTTGTCTAGATTCCTACCATCATCTGGTACCATCTTTCTGCTTGCAGAACGACCTCTGACTTGTCTGGTGGTGCAGGTCCGCTGGTGATTGATTCTTTCAGCTTTTGTATCTCTGAAAAATCTTTATTTTCCCTTTGTTTTTGAGAGAGATTTTTGTTCAGGTTAGAATTCCAGATCGACAGAGCTTTTCTCTTGGTGCTCTAAGAGGTTGGCCCACTGTCTTCTCACTTGTACTGTTTGCAGTGAGAAATCTGCTGTTACTGGGTCCCTCTCTACCGAACACGTCTTTTTACCCCTGGGTGCTTTCAAGATTTTTTTTTTCTCTATCGCTGGTTTTGATCAATTTAATCGAGATGGACCTTTGTGTAGTTTTCTTCAACTTCTTGGTGTGCTGGGGATTCGTTGAGTTTCTCAGTTCTGTGGGTTTACAGTTTTTGTGTAGTTTGAAAGAATTATCTATTCAAGTATTTTTTTTTGTTCGTTTTTTGTCTTCCCCCGTTCTTCTCTTTTTCAGGTTCTTCAAGTACATATATATTAGATGCTTGAGGCTGGTGAACACCTCGCTGATGCTCTTCTGTTTCATTCACTCTTTTTCCTCAGTATTTCCTCTTGGGTAGTTTCTATTGCTGTATCTTTAAGTTCACTGGTTTTTTTTCTTGAATGTCTAGTCTGTTGTTAATCTCATCCAGTGTATTTTTCATCTCACATTTTGTAGTTTTCATCTCTATTAATTCAGTTTGCATCTTTTTTTTTTACATCTGTGCCCCTACTTCACTTTCAGACTCTATGAAATATAACTGTTTTCATGTCCCTCTTCACTGACTCTAACCTCTATGTCTGTTCAATTGATTGCTGTTTCTTCTCATTGTGGGTTGTATTTTTCTCATTCTTTTCATGTTTGGTGATTCCTGATTGGATGCCACATCCTGTGAATTTTATCCTGTTGGGTGCTAGCTAGATCTTTTCGTATTCCTGCCAAGATTCTTGAGCCTCGCTCTAGAACACATTTATACTCAAAAACAGTTTGATCCTTTCAGGTCTTTGCTTTTAAGGCTCACTAGGTAGAACCAAAGCAGAGTTTATTCTGGGGCTAATATTGTCCAGGACTGAGGCAAGATTCCTTTGTGTACTCTACCAAACGACTCGTAAATTTTGAGGATTTTCCAGTCTGGCTGGTGGCAACAAGCACTGTTCGTGGCCCCTATGAGTTCCAGATACTATTCCCTATCATCGGCACACCCCCATTTCCTCATATCACGCACCAACTGGCTCTCTGCTGAATACTCAAAAGAACTCTGAAGGTATCTGGTGTTCTCTTTCTCTCTCTCTCTTTTTCTGCAGGTCTCCCCTCTCCAGTGGTCTATTCTGCAACCTCTAGATGCCTTGGTGTCCCTAGACTTGCCATTCTGTCTCTTCAGCTCAAGGAGTCCACCAGATTCCACCTGTGCTCCCTTTCCCTGCGCCATGGCCTGGAAATGCTCTTGAGTCAGTAAGCTAAGGTGGTTGTGAGGCTCACCTCATTTGTTTCCCATCTCTCCAGGATCACTGTCCTTTGTTGCCTGATGTCCGGTATCTTGAAAACCATTGTTTTGTGTGTTCTGCCCACTTCATCAGTTGTCCCGGATGAGAGGCTCAATCCAGCCCCTGTTACTCCACCTTGTTTGGAAATAGAAGTATTGACATTTTAGATCTCAAATCTAAAAGAGCAAAGGAATGTAAGCAGGCAACAGAAATTGGGATTGGAAGTGGAGGCTTGTTACACTATACTGATCTTCTTCTGTTTTTTTACACCCCAAAACTGCTACTGACCCACAGCTCGGGGCTGCCCTGAGCACCAGCTCTAGTCCTGGCCCACTTGTTATTACGACTCCAGAATTTTCCCTTTCCCTCGCCTAAACCCCTCAGTCTTGAGAGAAATATGGAATCAGTTTGGTCCGGCATGGCCTTCTGGGCTGTGAACAGAGTGAACTCTGAGAAAAGTTAGAGTGCTTACAAACGCCGTCATGCATTCCATAAATATTTATTGAGTGCCTGTTATTGGCCAAGTACCCTTCAGATGCTGGAAATGCAGCAGGGAACAAAATAAACATCCTTGACCTCACGGAGTTTATATTTCTATGCTAAACGATAGAGAGATTTCACACAACACAGCATAAACTTGTTACGAGTTTCAATTTTGTTGAAAAATATTAATGCTCTTGCTAGCAAGATCATAAACTAAGCTAGGATGAAAGACAGGCTAATTCAAGAAAATTGTTTATACTGAGTAAATACAGAATCTATTTCAGTCACCTTAAAGAGTCTTCCTAGGGGCATTTAGAGAACACATGAAGCCCAGGGGAGACGCTTTGCAGAGAAAATGCCTCAGCTGGCTCTTGAGGCTGTAAACCAGCGCTCTGTGGAGAAACAAAAGCTGCTGATTTGTGTGTTGGGTCCATGAGACCATAATGAGTGGACAGCCTCAGAGAATCCTTCACAACAGAATCCATGAGCTGAGGCCCTTCTCCCAGCCTACCTCTGCCATTGGGTAAGTGACTTCCCCTCCTCACAGCATAACCGCCAACCAGTCTTGCTGTTCCCACTCCCAGCTTCAGCTGCCTCACCTCTGAGAGAGGACAGCATGGCTTCTAGTAGAAGGAGTGATGAGTCAGACAGGCCCGGCTCTGAATCTTGGCTCTGCTAATATCTAGCTGTGGGAAATTAGTCAAGGTTTTTTCACCTTTCTGACCTCCTTGTTCTCCCCCCTTGAAAATGCAAATACTACTATTTGCCATCCAAGGTTGTTGAGATTAAATAAGACCCCAGCTAGGAAATGTCAGGTAGGCAGGTGGAGATCAGGAAATGTTACTTCGCTTTACATTCCGTCTTAGCAAAAGCTGTTTGTCGAATGTCATTTGTTGGGTTTTGCCAGCTCAGCATCCGTTTACCGTTCTCTGGTAAAAGCATCCCAGATTTATAGGAGGGAATTTCCTCTTCTTTATTGACTACACTCTGCCGGCGTGATACAGTAGCCTGCCCCTCTGTAGCTAAGTGGATGGACAATGGTCTTCCTCCCTAAGATCTGAATTTTAAGCAGAAAGACAGAGAAGCTGATGGGGCGCCTGGGTGGCACAGCGGTTAGGCGTCTGCCTTCGGCTCAGGGCGTGATCCCGGCGTTATGGGATCGAGCCCCACATCAGGCTCCTCCGCTATGAGCCTGCTTCTTCCTCTCCCGCTCCCCCTGCTTGTGTTCTCTCTCTCGCTGGCTGTCTCTATCTCTGTCAAATAAATAAATTAAATCTTTAAAAAAAAAAAAAAGAAAGAAAGACAGAGAAGCTGAAAACGTTTCGCGGTCATTCATCCCACTGGTACCGCCCTGCCTGGACCGTTTCTGCTGTGAGATTCCATATGACTCCTGCTCCCAGAGAGCGCTTTGCTCCCCATCCACTCCCACGCCTGTCCTGCATCCTCCCCTCTGTTCAGTGTTACCTTTCCAGAGGAATTCCTTTCATTTAGGTTAACCATAGCGACTTTCTGTGACTTACAACCAGAGAGCTCTATCAGATGAGCAAAACAAAAAGCAAAAAACAAACAAAAACCCAAATTTCATGTTTTATTTGGATTTAAGTCAACTGGAGCCACCAGTTTTACTTGCCTGGCCGGCAAGGGGGACTATTAGACACAGGACGTGCCAGAATTTTCCTAATTAACTGAAGAACCTATATATTCTATGTACCAGTAGGTCTTCCCAATGACTTATTTCATTTAAAGCCATCATTCCCTGTAACAAACACATTTACTAGAGTAAGTGAATAATGTAGTGTGTTTACATATTTCTAGTGATCCCTAGAGTTGCCCCTGCTACCTCCACCTGGAATCCTTGGAGCCAACATGCACTGAATCCCCACGTTTTTGGACAATGGAATTTATCTGATTGACTGCTTCTCCAAAGAGTAGAAGCACCCATCCCAGCTTTTGGAGGCTGGATTGGAACCAAGGAGACTTCCCAGAGAAGACAACACCCAATCTCATTGTAAAATAAAGGTAGGAATTATCCAGATGAAAAAGGAGGGAAAAGTATGTTTGGCAGAGGGAACAATATATGCAAAGACTTGGAGGGAGTGATCGTGGTGGGGGGCAGGGAGAAGACGGGGGAAATGACAGATGATGTTGGAAGATTGGAAGGCATATAAAGAGCACCTTCCCTTATTTTGGAAATCCAAAGCATTTTTAAGGTCAGTATGTTCTTACTCAGAGGCTTATGGGGGGGTCTCAACATATCCAACAGGTCTCAGTTCGTGAGGCAGAGAAGTTAGAGCAGAAGCCCCCGTATATCTCAGTGGTTGCAGTCTGGAAGACATGGGGAACTTTGAGAAGGACGGAGACAATGCCCAGCAATCTTACAGACAGAATCTGGGGGCCTCGAAAGCAGGTTTCCTCTCCATACTGCCCATAAGTTGTGCAGCCGCAGTCTTCAGCCACCCACCTCTCTGAAACTCTTGTGTTGCCAAATGTCTACTCAACATCTCCTCCATGTCTTACAGTTGCGTTGTTAGTTTCATCATCTTCCTTCAAAATTTGCTGTTCTTCTTGTGATTCCTGTCTTGAAGGAAGATACCTCAACTCTCCCAGGCACTACAGCAGAAACCTATGCATGACCTGATGTCTTCTCCTTTGGTCCAGTTCAAAGTCATACACTCCTGTCCATTCTTCTTCTGGGATTCTTGGAAACATCTGCCCCCTTTTCTCAACTCCTACAACTACTCTTCTAATCTGGTCTCAACATCTCTCACTTGGTCACCACAGCCAGCCTCTTAATCATCATCCCAGGATGTGCCCAGGACACCAGTTGTTAGGTCATGGGTTCTATAGCTTTAATCATCAGAGACACCTTGTGAAGGGAGATTAGCAGAGACGAGCAGAATCGTTCATCGATCCCTCCATATCACTACCGGAGGCTACCAGATATTGTAGCAAATATTATTCACCATTTGTCCCGTTTAAAAAAAATCTATTACTTATAAATTCATTTATTAGGCCTTATATTCCTTTAGGCATCACCCTGTCGATTTAATTCTAAGAAAAGGAATTTTATCTGCAGTCTTGCAAAGGAGTCCCTCCTAATTAACGGTAAAGGAACAACAACAACAAAAAAAGAGCTGGCACAGCTGTACTCAGGGGGGAAAACCCTAAACAAGACAGCCTTTTGGGAAACGAGTTTAAATATAGTTAGAGGCAGGAAATATTTACAAAAATCTAACTCAGTTTTCTGTTTAATAACCACGCAAGGGACCTCAAGTATCTATAAAATCTCTTTGGACGTGCCTGGGCTCAGGGTCTTCCCAGTGTGATGTACCTTTATTCACACAAGGCCTTTTGTAATGATTGGCCATCACAAGGAACACTATTCAAATTGGCATCTATCATTCCTGGAAGGTTTTTAAACTGCATTTTTCTTTGCCAGATTTTCTTTGCCACTTTTTAAAAAACCAGAGTTAGCAGGTGAACTAGAGAATATGAGACATAGGGGCAGAGCCATAGATCTCTAAGATCCACATGGGTCAAACTATGGCAAAGCACAGCCAATGTCAGATGAATGAGGTTTCTGAATCAAAGTAGCATAAAAATGTTACTCTGTATTTGCTGCAATACGGTAAGGGTTGTGTTGGTGCTCCCGTGTGCTAAAATGAAACACATCAGAAGAATGCTAGCCACTAAAGCAATAAAGTAGGCAAGAAACTGATGTCTTTAGCGCCATCTATGGGCCAGCTCTGGTGGAAGTTTTATTGTCCTTATTTTAAATAGGAAGAAACAAGCTCAGTAATATTTGTCAATTTCTCTGACATCACATACTAATGAGAGATAGGTCTGGACTTCACGCCTGATCCTATCTGATTGAAAAGACTTGGCTTTTTCCAGTTTCTTTACATTTATGTGTTCATTCATTCCATAATGATTTATCAAAAACCTACCCTGGGTCAGGACTCTGTCACATACGTGCGTGTGCATGCACACACACACACACACACACACAGTTTTTAAATAAGCGTGGATTTATTTAAAATTTACAACTATAACTTGTCATGAATGAAAGAAAAAAGGGGAAATAATATAGGCTAGGGATGACCTTTTTTGTAGATTATATTATCATTCAAAATATTTGCTGTCCTTCCTTGGGAAAATATTATACTTCCCTAGCTCATTGACTTCAGGTTTGGCCATAGGACTCATGGTGCCTTCCATATAGGAGCATTAAACATCCACACCCTGTTGCACCAAGAAGTGTCCATGTGACTTATTTTGGCCAATAGAATGTAGCTGGAAGTGATATGCACTTTTGTCAGGCAGATACCTTAAAACCAGCTCACAGTTTACCATCTCTCTTTTCCCTGCCATGAGTCCACAATGTCCCAGGTAGAGGCTGTCCATCAGTCTGTCCCCGAATGAAGCCACTGTCGATCGAGCTGATCCCTGATGGACATGCTGTTGCTGTAAGCCACTGAGATCTGGGGGTCATTTGTTAGCATAGCATTATACAACCTATCCTGACTTATGCACCTTCTTAATTGAGGGTTGGTTAGTGAAGAGTCCTTTGTGGAAGTAACATATGAGCTGATACCTGAATGAAGGGTCCTGCTAGGTGAAAAGCAGGAGAGGAGAACTTTCCAGAAAGGACAAAACAGCTAGTGCACATGCCTTAAGATGAGAAAGAACTTGGCACATTTGAGGAAACAAGACCTGGGTGTCTGGAGTGGGCAAGAGTAGGGAGAGATGAAGCTGGAGAGATGTCTGGGCTTGAGCATAGGGAACTCGAGAGCCAAGTGAGAAGGCTGGATTTCATTCCATGTGTGATAGGAAGCTACTGAAAGATTCCAAGCAGTGGGATGAAGTGATCAGATTCAAGCGTTCATATATATTTTATATATATATAAAATATATATGAAATAGGTTCATTATAAATATACTGACACAAAGAATGTATAGAACAAAATTTATAAATGATAATAAATTATATAATATTTTTATAAGTTTCATAGAGGCAACTGATTTTTACAAGATGCTTCATTGATTTTTGCCAAACTCTTGTGTTCTTAGTCAAATTATGATTGCAATTGATCAGCAAGTTTAGTTCTGACATATTAGTTGATATGGTAAAACAAAAGTGAAATAATTAGATAAATGTTTGAATTTCAGCCAGCCCAGAATGTGAGCAACTTCCACAATTGAATTAAATCTCTATGTAGAGCTCCCATTCCAGTGAGGTGGTTGAAAGCTTATCTTCATTAAAGTTTTACCTACCTTCCCATTTTCTTGGGGTTGCATCTAAGTTCCAAGGCCCATTGAGAGGAAGGACCCATTGAGCTTTCATTATTTCAAAGAGGCCACTATTTACACATTTATATGCCCCAATGCAAATGTCAGCATTTACGTATCCCTCATTCCTATCTTCCAGGACTCTTCAGGTCTGCAAGAGCTGTTTTTACCACTCATCCTTAAGAACCTGACAATCTCTCCGAAGCTAAGATTCCATCTCCCTATATTCATTATAGAGTCTACCAGGGAAGCAGGAGACAGGTTCCCTCTCCCTGGAACATATTAATATCTGGATTTTCAATTTTTTCCCTCTTCTTTCCTCCACCTTCAGCCTGAGGAAATCATTTCCAGGCTTGGGGAGGAGTAAATCCCTACACTCCCTAAATATCCCAATCCACAGTTTACTAGATCGTATAGTAAAAACTGGCTCACTCTTCAGAGAAAAATAAAGTTGAATCCCTACCTCACACTATATACAAAAGTAGATTCTAGATGGATTCGAGATCTAAAGGTGAAGCATAAAACTACACAACTAAAGAGTTAAATATGGGAGAATATCTTTATGATTTAGTATCTGGGGAGGCTTTCTAAATCAAGACCTCGAAAGCTCAACATAAGGCAGCAAGTTGATGGATTTGATTACATTGACAGTGGCACAGATATGCCCCCAGCTAAGAGAATGAGGAGGAGCTACAATCCAGCATGAGCTCTGCTTAGGAGCCAGATGACCTGGAGTGGCTTCGGTCACAGGTAGGAGTGGCTTTTTGTAACTCATTTGCCAGAAAGGGTGACCACAAAGGCACTGTGTGTGCTGGCTGGAGCCCCAACTCTGTCTCATCAATATTCTTCTCGGAAATTCCCATATCAACTCCAAGGCTTCTCTGCAGCCTGTACTTTCGGTTTAGTCCTAAGGCTATTTGACTTGCCCTTACCTCTGCCTGGCATACTCTTCCCCTGATCTCTGCACGGCTCCTTCCCTCCCTTCATTCGGGTCTCTGCTCCAACGTCATCTCCGAAGAGAAGCCTTCCCTGAGCACCCCTTCGGAATTACCACCCCAGCTTTCTTCATTCCACTTTTCAGTCCCCGAAATCCCAAATGTCTTGGCTCAAAGCCATCTCCCCCTTGGGAACGTAAGCTCCACAAAGGAAGGGACTCAGCCTCACTGGCGTCTGTCCAGTGCCGGCGCAGAGTAGGTGCTCAGTAAATATGTGGTGGATGGATGAATGGATTGGATCTAAAGAGCAAGCAGGATATGGAATTCTTCTCCGAAGAGTTAAAAAAAACGGAACAGTGAATACTTAACCAGAGCAAAAAGAAATGTGAAGTGTTATTTCTCCCTCATTTCTGCCCTATTATGTTAAGATTAATTTGACTAATGAACCAGTTCCTTAAAACTCATAATGGAGTGAGTCAGCTTTCTCAGAATAATCAACATTGTGTTTAGCCTCCAGGACCTATTTAAAGACATAATTGGCTTCCAAGTGATATTTAGTGTTGCTTTATTTTTAAACAAAGGGCCAATTCATGATGTGTTTTTCAGATGCTTTGTGTGTGAGACACACTGGGCTTTCACTCCCAAACAGGAATGCTTTTAGGATTATCGTCTGCATATTTGAGGAACAAAAGTCTAAGGCCTGTCTACCTGCTGACAACCGTCCAGCCTTTCGAAAGGACAGACGGCAGGTCAACTCTGCAGTGACCACTTAGATCCTGAGGCAAACCCCCTGTGTCTCAAGAACGGACGGGCCACTTTGAATCAATTGAAGGATGATTTTGCTGCTTCTTTGGTGTTTGGTCCATCCTGTTACAGCAGCAGTTTCCATCCCTGGCTGCATATGGAAGCTTTAAAAATCCAGATTGCAGGTCCCAACTTTTAAGATTCTGATTTAATTTGTCTGGGGAATACGAAAAAAAAAAAAATGAGAATTTTCGAAAGCTCCCAGGTGCTTCTACGCTGGCGCTAGGGTTGAATCATTGCTTTAAAAGATCCCTCATAGGACTTGGACAAAACAGCATGATGTCTCACTGCCGTCTGTAGTCTGCCTGCGGAAATACCGTTGGTTTCCCATTCGTCCACTCTGCTACTCGGGCCTCTCTGTTTTGCCGGCCGCTCCTGGTCCCTGACCTCTGGCCCTGACCCTGTACTCTCCCTGACGTCTTCGGTGAAGGAACCTCATGAGGATACTCCTTCCAGCTTTGGCCTCAACCCTGGTCCCAGGCAGAATTCCTGCATGTCACCTAGCTACACACCCCCCCATTGGGGTGGGAGAGGGTTACCCCTGCCCCTTCTTCACTCACCCCTGCCTTTTAAGATCTACCCCCAGGACGACCCCATGCATCACATTCCCCACGCGAGCCACAGCTCTCCCATCCACACCCAACTGGTTGGGCCTTTGTCCTATGACACCTACTATTCCCTCTGCAAAGACTCTCCTTTCGAACCTCTTCACCTCACTTTCTCTAACTTGTCCTTTGAGCCCTGGTTCAGCCATCACCTCTGCCAGGAGCTCTTTCCTGACACGTACCCAGAACAGGCCAGCTGTTTCTCCCTCTGGACTCCGTGTCTGTGGCTTAGACCACCTGGCCCGTGCCTGTGTGGTGCTCACTGCCTCCCTGGACCCTGAGCGTCTCACCGGCAAGACCGTGTCTAGCTCGCCTCGGTGCCCAGTGTCCTCCTGGGCCCTAACCCAGTACAGCAGCATCAGAGAGCGTGGCGAGTGACCCACTAAGCAAATGGGACATCAGGGAGAACTGGGAGATTCGGCTCTTTTCCCAGGTGAATCTGTGTTTGGGCCACAAGCAGTAATTTATCATTTTTATTTTTAACTTTCTAAAGGTTAGATTTATCAGAATGCAGACTTAGTACAATACAGCTTTGTGTGCAAGGAGGAAATGAGGGAACAAGGGCCTTGATCCAGCCCACATATGTCTTTGATTATCTTACCTGGTATTTAAAATCATAACTTAGTTGTTAACATTCAAAAATTAGGAAATTCTAGAGATTATGGGGCTCCTCAGAAAAGGAGACCCCACACACCCCATATTCCCAGGGCAACAATTTGCTGGGCTGGGCGGGCTCTGCCCCACCTGGTGGGTGTGCCCTGTTCCCTTGGCTCATCTCCATGCTCACTGCCGCTCTCATGACCACGACCCAGCTGACCCTCAAGGGCCGCGGAGCTCGAGCCCCTGGTCTCCATCAACCTGGTGCATGGCGATTGGCATGAGGTCCACCATGTGCCGAAGAGTTAGCAGCACCTAACCAGAGTCACCACAGCCGTGTGGCATTAGGGAGGTGAGTTCGCAGCTCTGAGCCCCTTCGCCGCCGTCTAGCTGCTCACCGATGAGAAGACAGACCGTGATCACAGAAATACATGCGATGAAATAAGTACTTTCACAATATTAATACCAAAGCATGATCAATGTCAAAGATTCACACCAAAGCACCCAATGGAAAGTACAATAAAGCACCTGGCAAATTGAAGGACAGCTTCCTGGAGGAGGCGTCTTTTGAGCCGGCCTTGGAAGAATGTGGATCAGTTTGTCCAAGAATCAAGACTCTCTGGGAGAAAGGCATTCTAGGCAACATGTGTGCAAAAACAGGAGGAAGAAAGCAGCCTGGTGCATTCTGGAAACAGTGAACTGGTAGGTGTACCTGCAGCAGGTGTAAGGCAGGAGGTGAAACTTACCAGAGGTCGAGATCAGTATCAAAAAGCCTTGACTGCCAGACCAAGGAGGTTGGACTTTATCTGGAGCGCAAAAACAGGCTTCCAGTTGCAGAGTAACATGAGCTTAGTGTCTTGGAAAGATCGCTCTGGAGGCAGAGCTTATGGGTCAAAGCACATCCACCAACCATGGAGAACTAAATGCAAAAAAAAGAAAAAATCTGCTCTCATATCTGTAAGAAGTTTGTATGTGAATGTCCATAGCAACTTTGTTCATAACTCTAAACTAGAAATGTTGTAAGTGTCCATTACCCAAAAATTACGGTAAATTCCTACAAAACAGAGTTCTACGCAATGAGAAGAAACAAACCACAACTAAACCCAGCAACACGGATAAATCTCAAAAACATGCTGAGTGAAAGAAGCCAGACACGCACACACGAAAGCACATGCTGGCAATTCCATTTAGATGAGGTTTCAGAACAGACAAACCTAATTAGAAACGAGTGATAGAAATCTGAGAAAGCAGGTAATAGATATCAGGATAGTGTTATGTCTGGAGTGGGAGCATACTGACCGAGGAAGGGCACGAGGGAACTTTCTGGAGGGATTCAATTCCACATGACACGTTGGGGGGTGGGTGGGCAGAGAGCATCGGCCTTCACAGGAAAGGCTTCGTGTCCTGCTGGTACATGACCTCAGCTCGGCCAGTCCGAGGCTCCTGCCCAGCCGGCGGAGCATCCCGTCCGGTGGCGGCTGCAGCAAGCAGTTCCCAGAGCAGGAATAACTCTCATGTAAATGGCAGTGTCCAGTGGTCGGGGTGGAGGCCACAGGGTCCTCACCACAGCGGTGCTGTAGCATGATTCAGGCAGGGTGGGGAACTATGGCAGACACTGTTCAAGGAGCTGAGAATACAGTGGAGAACACAGCAGATAGAATCCTTGCCCTTAGTAGAACGTTCTAGCTGGAGACACAGAGATGAAACAAGTCAACAAATAAATAACCAAGGTCATTTCAGAGAGTGACAATGCAAAAAAGAAGTAAAAGAATGATGAGCTCCAATGGGAGTGGGAGAGGCTCTTCAGATAGGCAGTCAAGGAAGGCTTCTCTGAGGAGGTGACAATTGACCTGAAAGCATTCCAGGCAGTGAGAACCACTTTAGCAAATGCTGGGAGGTAGGAATACGTTGGCCTGTTCAGGGTTCAGAAAGTTTGGCGATATTAATATGAACAAGGGGGAAA
Organism: Ursus maritimus; assembly: GCF_017311325.1. Classification (NCBI taxonomy): domain Eukaryota; kingdom Metazoa; phylum Chordata; class Mammalia; order Carnivora; family Ursidae; genus Ursus; species Ursus maritimus. The sequence continues at coordinate 1,712,696 of NW_024423897.1, read as the reverse complement.
GGGGCATATGGTCAAACCGAAGAAATAGGACAAGACAGAGAATGAGGGTCCATAGGCCATGGTGAGCAGTTTTATTGTCAATAAAAAATGTAAAACAGATTTTATCATCAACAAAATTGGGAGATTCTGAGGATTTTAAAATAGGAGACGACAGGATCTGATTCCCTTTTTCCAGAAGATCAGGGAATGGATTATGAGAGGCAAGAGTGGAAGTGGAGATGTAAAATCAGGCGAAGAAGAGCGTGATGTTTAGTTTTCTGTGTCAACCGGGCTAGACTGCAGACGCACTTACTCAGGGTACTGCCGCAAAGGAACTCTGTAGATGTGATTCACACACCTACAGCCAGTTGACTTCACAGCTTCAGTGGATGACGATTTATCTGCTCAACAGAATGTTCCACAGTCATTCAAATAACTAAGGACCCTTTCTCCAGAGGTCCGCCCTGAGGACACTCCCTGCCACCTCCCCCTGCTTTATCTGTCCATAGCACTTCCCACCACTCCTACACTGTCCTCATTCACTGTGTTTTATTGTCTGTCTCCTCCTTCTAGAATGTCAGTTGCCTGAGGGCAGGGGTTAAAAATTTATTCCCTTCAATGTAGAATCTCCAGCCCCTGGAACAATTACTAATATATAATTGGTGTTCAATAAGCATCGATTGAATAAAAGCAGGAATGAATGAACAATGAAGATTATAATGCAATCCGAGAAAAATGTTTATGAACTCTAACCTTATTTTATTTTTTTTATCAAATGATAGTAAAGGAAAGTTTATTGAGCAATAGTACAAAGCTCCCCAAGAGGGAGGGGACTGGAGAGGGTTGCCCTGAGCCCTAACTTTAATTGAAGACCGCAGATCATAAAATAATCACATCACAATCTAACCACGTGATCAGCAAGCGCGTGCTAAATCCGCCGCATGCCCTGCATTGTGCTAGACACTGGAGATAGAACTTTGAGTAAGATCGTGTTTTTTACAATTTTATTTTAAAGGGGTTCATGGTCTAGAGAGAAGACAGGACACTAAGACCACGGTGGAAGGCTGTGAGGTAAGTGCCCACATGAGATTTACGAAGTACAGACAGGGCCATGAAGCTGGGACCCCGGCAACAACAGCTCTCAAGCATTGAACTTCAAGCATTGAGCCTCACTGTGGCTGGCACCCTGATAAGCTCTGCCCATACCTCATCTCAGGTTATCTTCACGACAGCGCCATGGAGGCTTTAGAGAGAGAGCAGCTAAGGCGCAGAGAAGATCAGGAGCCAGCAGTTTAGGGTCTCCTAACCAATCAGGGTGGAGATAGACTCAGAAACCAGGTGGGTCTGCGTCCAGAGCCTGTGTTCTTAAGCACTGGGACGCGTGTTTCCATCATATGTACAGAGAGTGGAAACTCAAGCGCAGGATGAACCGAAGTTTGATGGGTCAGAAAAGGAAAGAAAATGCTAGAAGAAGACTTCACTAAAAAAAATCTATCAGGGAGAGTGCTGAGAAAAAGCATGGAGTGTATGCATGAACTTTTCCATTCTTTTCAAATTCATACCATTGTGTACTTATTTTATCATCATAAATACCTGCTAATATAATCTGGAACTTAAAGTTTTCACTAGAATGTCAATATAAAAAAAATGATTCCCACCAAATTCCCTGTTCTAGAGTGAGGAAAACTTCATCTTGTGATATACTCAGCAAGATCTTCCTTCAGCTCCCTGAACTTTTACTGTGCTCAGAAATGTATCTCCTTCTTTGCTGACTTAAGCATTGTTTTTTTGCCATGCCCTGAACGGTTCAAAGTCCACATTAAAACGCAAGGGTTTTGCAACCTTTGTTGATGCAAGCCTAGCACGAATTCCCAAGCACTGTCTCCTCATCAACAAAGCTGGAAAATACTATTTTAGCTTCCATAGAAGCTGTTTCTGAAGGCTGTTTATTTGAAACAATGGTAGGAACACATGTGGACACTCACTTTTCATTCTTATATCTTCAGCTCATTTCTACTCCCTCCCTCTGCCTCCTTTTCCTACTTTTTCAAATTTAGTTACACTCAGCTCAGATATCACCATCTCTGCGAACCCTGCCCCAAGTCAATCAGGAATAGAAATCTAACTCGAAAGAGCTTTGTGACTTAAAAAAAAAAAAAAAAAAAAGTGTATGCTGGTGGCTTTATTGGCTCCCATAACTGGAAGCCCAGAAGCCCAGGTTGGCTGAGCCAGGGCCTGAAAGGATGTCATCTGAACTCTGTCTCTTTTGCATCTTTCAACTTGGCTTCTCTTCTGCAGAGTGGCAGAAAGTCTACCCCAACAGACAGCCCCTGATCCACATTCTCCCAGCTCAGTAACCCCAATAGGGGCAGTGGAGGAGCATGAGACCACATATAAATTCAGAACAGGGTTCTGTTCGGTCCAGCTTGGGTCTTGGAACCAGGACTGTGGCGGTGTGAGAAGATAAATGATTGACAATCTGACCAGGATCAAATGAAGTGAGTTGGGGGAGCTCTCCCAAAATAAACCGGGACACTTGGAAGGCAAAGAAAAACACGTGACAGAATTTTTGATAAAGAATGTCGCCAATTCTCCACCTGCCTATACATCTACACCTGTTCGCAATGTCACTTTACAGTTCCTCCCATCAAGAGAGAAAATCTATTTTCCCCTGAATCTGGGCTGGGCTTGTAACTTGACCAGTAGGATGAAGTGGAAGCGAAGGCGTGTCAGTCCCAAGCCTTGACCTTCAGAGGCCTTGAGTTTCCTTCCTCTATCTCTCTCTCCCTCCCTCTCTCCCTCCTCCATTCCCTTGTGGGTCCACTTGTCCCAGCTGAGGTCCCAGACATGTGAGAGAGCCCTGCTAAGATCCACAAAGCCACCGACAGCCCATAGCTGACCAGACACATGAGTAAGCCCTGCTGAGCCCAGCTTCCATCAGCACAACTGCCAGCCAACATAGACTGGGGAACAAACAAGTGTTCCTTGTTGTATATTCCTGAGGGTGTCTAGTTCTGGGGCAACTTTACTGTAGCAACAGATAACTGATACACTCTGCCTCTGCTCTGTCTCTTGCTACCCATTCTGCAGGCAAGTTAGGCAGTCCCTCCTCCAAGCCCTCATAGCCCGAGTCACATAGCCCACATTATACCGTTGCTATTTTTATATTGAATTATAAGCATTTCTTACAATTATTTGTTTACATACCTATCTTCTTGCCAATAAGCTCTGTGAGGGAGGGACTTTTTTTTTTTTTTTTAATCTTTTTGTGCCAAACATTTGGCACAAGGTATGGTAAAGAACAGAAACTGGTTCAACATTCATAGGAACTCTGAGGATAAGGAATGCTACCAAAAAACTATTTGTGAACCCTATGCTGAGTGCCCACATCACTGGCCAGTTTGAGTATCTTTACTTATGTATGGGGGCCATTTGTTTTCCCTTCTCTGTAAATTGTATATTCATGATTTTTGTATGTCTTTCCATTGGGTTATTTCTTCTTACTAGTTTTTAAATGGCTTTTCATAATATTTTCTGGGTAGGTGTTCTTTGCTATATCCATGCATTGAAAATATTTCCTCCCAGTCTGTGAACTTTTCACTTCTCTTATGCTATCATTGGTGAGCTATCAAATTAAATTCAATTTTTGAGTTTTCCTGAGGCTTAACTTTTCAGTCTTTCCTTTATATTTGGTACTTTTTGTGTTTATTTAAGAATGTCTCCTTATCCCAGGGTCATAAACATACCCTCCTACATGGTCTGCTAAAAACTTGGGAGTTTTGTTTCTCATATTCGGGTCTTTAATCCATCTGGAGCGGAGTTTCGTATATGACGTAAGGTAAAGATTCGATTGCCCCAGTATTATTTAGTGAATATTTATCCTACCCCCCTCACTTGGGATGCCAGCTCAGAGCACGTAGGGTCCTTGTCAGGTACCTGCATGTGGCTGCACCAAGCTATTTGTCGATTCCTGGGCAGCCACACTACCTGCCCGTATTCGTTAAATGAGTCATTCCACCTTACTCTTTTTTCTTCAGATCTGTGTTGGCTATTTCTGGTTCTTTATTTTTCCATATACACTTTATAGTCATCAAGTTGTACGTCCACACTCTCCTACACTAGATTTGTCAGAATTTTGTTTGGAATTGCATTGTATTTATAGGTTATTTGAGGAAGAAATTATGACTTTAAAAATGGAATCTTCTCCATGAACATGATGTAATTCACCATATATGAGATTAATTCTCACCGCTTCACCTGTATCAACCCGGTCCAAGCCAACCGGGTAGCCTCCCTCCTGGCCTCTGCCTCCACATCACCTCCCCTATTGCCTATTCTCCACACAGTAGCCAGAGCCACTCTTTTAAAGACACAAGTCAGTTCGTGGCCCTTGTACCGCCGAAAATTGCCTCGTGGCACCACCGGCGCCGAACTCCGCACTTTGGGAAACACGGGTTTAAATGAACAAATGAGTGAGTCAGTGAGTGGCTGCGGACTCTTTGCAAGGCCCTGGCAATAAACAAACGATCCAGTAAAGGGTAGTCCCCTCGGGGATACCCAAATGGAAAGCAGCGGCACCGGCCTGGGCGGAGAGAGCCCCGCCCGGCGGCGAGCACAAACTTGGGAGCGCACCGCGGAGACGGAGGGCGGGGAGGAGCCGTCAGCGAAAGCGCGGGCACGGGGGAGCGCGCGGGGCGCGGCGCGAGGCTGGGCGAAGAGCTCCGCGGCTCCGGGGCGGGTCCGAGGCTCCACGCGGCCGCCTAGCTCCGCTCGGGGACGCGCTCCGAAGGCGCGCACCGGGCGGCGGCGGCGCGCGGGGCGGCTCTGGCGGGAGAAGCGCTTCCGGTGGCGGCGCGGGCGGCGCGGAGCGGGTGCTGCGGGCGGCGCGGGCGGCGGGGAGCGGTGAGTCGCGGGCCGCGGGCCCGACGGGACTGGGTGGCGAGCGCGCGGGGAGCCCGGCGGAGGGGCGAGGGCGGGGGCGCGCGCCCGCGGGCCGGCGGCGCGTAGCCCCCCCCCCCCCCCCC
>NW_024423897.1:1523302-1707683 GCF_017311325.1 Ursus maritimus | reverse complement strand
CCCCCCCCCCCCCGCCCGGGCGGGAGATCGGGAGCCCCCGCGCCGTGCTGGGGATTCCGGCCGGGGTCCCTGCACCTTGGCGACCCCTGCCCTCCGGCTGTCTGGCAGCTTCCCCGCCTGCAGCCGCCTGACTGCCCCTGAGGTTCCCCCTGAGCCCCGGTCGTGGCGTGCGTCTCGCCCCGCATGGGAAGGGGCTCACCCATCCACGCCGGCACGCGCCCTGCCACGCTGTGCCCGGCGGCCGCGTGACGAAACTCCCCGCGGTGAGGACACCCAAAATGGCTGCCGCGGGGATAGGCCACCGCGCTACGGGCGCGAGGGATTGCCTGGTGACCGGGTGTTACCGACCCCCGTGCCCCCACATTCCTAGCTCCAGGCTTCTCTTCCTGGCGCAGAGCGGGGCCCCGTGGTCAGAGAGGAGACCACCTGGCCCCTGCCCTGGAACCCGCAGTCTTGTAGGAAGGAGATGGGGGGAGAGTGGTCCTGGACCGACCTTGCATCTCCGTGCTCTCTTGATCTTTCCCATATGTCACAGGTCTCTAACCTTCCCAGAATGACAGCCATGGCATCCACTGAAGTGTGTATGCGGGTGACTTAGGTCCATTGACTTGTACATTCTTCCAGCCCTGTGAGGTTCTTGGTTTTGCTTTCATAATCCCGATGCGAAAGCTGGTACTCAGAGAGGTTGAGTAACATGCACAAGGTCACACAGTTGGCCGTCTGTAGAGCAAGGGCAAAGCTCAGCTTAAATGTTACTTGCTCAAAGATGCCTTTCCTTGACTGTGTTGCCTAAAATTGCCCCCTTCCGCACGCATTCTTTGTTAGACTACCCCTGTGATTTTTCTTAAATAGCATTTGTCATCAGTTGAAATTCGCTGTGTTTCCTTGCTCGTTTTTTTCTCATCTTGTGACCAGGGCCTATTTTTGTCTTGCTCACCTATCCCTCCCTGCATCCAGCAATTGCCTGTACCAGGTAGACCCTCAATGAGTATTTGCTGAGTGCCTGAATGAAAAAGCCTACTTCTCAGTGACTTCAGAGCTCAGGCACTTTACTTTGTGGACAACTGCCTTCTGAACCCCCAGTGCATTTTGTTTGTACTTTGCTCAAACTTATAATCTCTTCTTCTGCCTTGCCCTCTAGATTTTGACTTGGGCACCTCTTGATTTCCTTTTCCAGTGTCCTTCCCCGTTTCCAGGCATTATAATAGGTATTCAAGTAAATAAGGAGGGTTTGCAGCTCTTATGGTGCTGGACTCAGACTTGACATAGAGGATATATAAGATGAGAGGGGAACTCTTTGGGAGGATGGGTGGAGGCTCTACCAGGAAGTTCTGGGACCTCAGCAGGTCCTTTCTCCCCTTAGGACTGCCAGTGTCTAGCTTGCAAAAATGACAGTTGGGAAGGAAATATCTATCCATTCCTATCTAGCCTAACCCTACATATAATTGCTCTAAGTATGAATTCCAGTGTTAGATGGAGTTTGCAGATTTTTAAGCCCATGGGCCTTCAGGAAAGGGACAATATCTGTGGTTGGAGTCGTCAGAGAGGAACGTGTATAGCAGAGGCGGGCTATAGTTCAGGGTCATTCGGATATTTAGAATGCTCATAATACTCTGTAGGAGTTTTATGAAATCTCATGTGGATGGGTATAGAGAGGTGCCGACTGGGAGGAAGCATCCTTCCCCTTCTTTACTTCTTGGGGAGAAAGCTTAGAGGACAGCCAGAGCAGCGGTGACCTTAAGAGCCTGTCTGTCATCCAAACTTTTTGCTCTCCAGTATCTTAGAATAAAATATGGCATCTACATCCCCCCTACTGTACAAGCAGTGATCAGATGTATTTAGTTGGAGTATAATCATGGATGGAACAGACCTTTTGTGTGAGGTTAAAGGTAAGAAATCAGTAGCAATACGTCATAAAAAGGGGGGGGGCTGACTTACAATGTGAAAAATTGTTAAGTTAGAATAAGTATCATACCTATACGTAATTATACGAAGTTCAAAGTTAACGAAGTTTTTAGTTAACTATTACTTCGTCAAATGTTTTCAGAGACATTATATGTAACCTGATTTGACTCTTTAAAGTAGTAAATACTCAACTGAATACATCCAAAATACCACAGTTTGGTGGTATTTTAACATTTTTATAGGCTGATGCCACCATCTTGAGTAAAAACCAATAGAATTTTTTTAAAAAAAATGGATGAGAACTTCACCCATCGTAAGAAATCGATTAAGAAACCCAAGCCCAAAGTTGATCTTGAGGACTGGAATACGTCCGATGATTGCATTGTCACCGGGATGTTTTCAAGTTAATCCAAGAGTAGGATCTGCATTGTGGGCTGGGAGGTAGGGGGTGAGGAGGATGCCGGCAGGGAGACAGGCAGAAGGCAGTAATGCTCCATGCCGTCTTGATTCTAGAAAAGCCCCCTGGAATAGAGGAGAGTGTGCAACAGAAAGCCATTGATGGGTGGAAATTCACTTTGAAGGAGTCTAGTTCTTTGCCCAGGATTCAACTTTCTGGTCTATAATTTGATCTCCTGTGTGGCCACACCCATGAGAAAGGAATGGGGTGTGTGTGCACAACCAACCCAAAGCCAAATGAATTAGTAAATGTGCTATTTAGGCTCCTCGAGTTAGGGTGATTGCCCTTGGCCGCCACATCACCCCTGGCCTCCCAAGGGTCAGAAGCGTGGCAGAAAGTCAGACAGAAGCAACACCTCCAGGCTCTGCCATCTTGGGGTGATACTTGATTTTTCTGAGCAGCTCTTCAAAACAAGAAACATTTTCTTGGAGGACTGAAATGAGGATTTGGCATTAATAATGCCGGGAAAGCCTAGTGTCTGGCACATAATGGGCACTCAGTCATGTCCCCCAGATAGTGATGTTGGAAGGCTGTGTTGCACCTGCCTGGCCCTAACTAAGCAAACCAGGGCGACCAGGCTTTCTTACCTATTTCAAGCCTCTCTCAAAGTTGTTTCAATCACAAGCAAGTTTCCAGTTTAATAATTTAATTTCCATTGTTAATTTTTAGCCAAGGTTAAAGGTCTTTGTTAGTAAGTCCCTGATGAAAAGCACATTCTCTGCTAACTTGTTACTTGCAAAATTTTGGAAGAAAATTTTTTTTGCCAGTTTAAGCATTTTCTTGACATGTAGCTAAAAGTTGGAAAACAAAGTTTATCTTGGAAAAAAAGTGATTTTTGTTCGACATTTCTTTTTTTTTTTTTTTTTTTTAAGATTTTATTTATTTATTCGACAGGATAGAGACAGCCAGCGAGAGAGGGAACACAAGCAGGGGGAGTGGGAGAGGAAGAAGCAGGCTCATAGTGGAGGAGCCTGATGTGGGGCTCGATCCCATAACGCCGGGATCACGCCCTGAGCCGAAGGCAGACGCTCAACCGCTGTGCCACCCAGGCGCCCCTTGTTCGACATTTCTGATCCTCTTCTTCAGGCAGCCAAGCGCCAGTCCATTGCTCCCCCGACCCCATCACCACCACCACCACCAGCAGCAACTGCATTTACGGGCAGGACTTCAGCCAGTGAGGCCAGGAGCTCCCACTCATGGGGAACTGGCTCGTTAGACATGTGCCCTGCCTTTGTTTAGCATTTTACAATTAATAAAGGTTTAAAAGCTGTCTCGTACACCTCAGCTTACTAATCCTACCCACTCTGTGAGCCAACTCTTTCCTCCATCTTGTAGTTAAAATATTGACGCTCAGAGATGTGAAATGACTCACCCAGGGACATGCCTAGAAAGGAGTGACGGAGTCAGGACTCCAATCCACAGTGCATTCGGTCCAGTCCAGTTCTGATTCCAGAGGTTGTCCGGGCAGGTGCTCACAGGACCAGGCCACAGGGCAGGGAGCTAGCCTTAACAGGAACCTGCCAGAAAGACCAGGCCCAGCAATCAGCATTAACGGCCAGGGAGTCATCTAAATGTGTCCTGGCCCTACAAGAGGGTCAGCATCTTCCCTCAACTGGCAGGGGAGTGGGTCTTTATTTATTTATTTGTTATTTTTATGTTTTTCCAGACTTACCTACATAGGGTACCCCTGGTGTGCTTCTGAAACATCTAATTGCTAGGCCCCACCGCAGCTCGCCTGAATCCGAATCTCCAGGGAGATACTTTCCTGGTCACAACTGCTTCCCCAGCGAGCCGGGTTCTGGAGCCAGACAAGTTAGGTTCACATTCTAGCCCCCGTGCTTACTCGAGCAAGTTCGCTACCACCCTGGAACCTGAACTGCTGTGAGGCTTGGATGGGATGACAATCCAAGGAGAGCTCTAAGAACACATGGTTCTTAGGTTAGGGTTATCGTGGATAAATAACCTCATTTTGTGGATAAAGCTCCAGGAGCTTGGAGCAGTGGGCTACCGTATACGAGGCCACAGAGCCATTGGTGGATCTGGGATGTGAGCTCAGATCTGCTGTCTCCACAGACACAGTCGCCTGACCCAGTACTCACCACTTCCCTCCTTCCATCCATCCAGGGATCCCCAGTCACAGGACAGTTGGAAAGGTACAGCTTGGAGCCAGGAATTCGGGCTCAGCTCTCGAGCTCGTTCCGTGAACTTATTTGGAAGCGAAACTGATCACCATAGTCTCATCGGTGCAGACTTCAGCAGCCCTGAGGCTTATATGTGGTGGGAGGTGGTCCTGGGCCGAGGATCGAGGGGGTGGTCTTCACCCTTGCGTAGCTGTGCGCTGACTGTGTGACATCTAACCTACAAGGAAGGCAGAAATGCCCTCCCAGAATTGTTCATAAAGATTGTGGTGTAGTTTAAATGATGATTTGGGGAAAGATGGCGTTCATGAGCATTGCAGTAGGCCTATAATCGGTAATGTATTACTGTGTTATGAGGAGAAGGTCTTTGTCACGGCACTCATTTGGGCTTTAAAAGTTTATAAACTCGGAGTACATGGGTGGTGCCGTTGGTTTAGCGTCCAACTCATGGTTTCAGTTCAGGTCATGATCTCAGGGTCGTGAGGTCGAGCCCCGAGTTTGGCTCTGCACTCAGCATGGAGTCTGCTTAGGAGTATCTCTCCCTTTGCCACTCCCCCCACGTGCCTGCTATGTCTCTCTTTCTCAAATAAATAAATAAAATCTTTTTTTTAAAAAGATTTATTTTTGGAGAGAGAAGGAGCAGGAGGAGCAGCAGGCAGACGGAGAGGGAGGAGCAGACTCCCTGCTGAGCAGGGAGCCTGACTCGGGGCTCGAAACCAGGACCCCGGGACCATGACCAGAGCCGACCAGCTGAGCCACCCGGGTGCCCCTAAAAATAAATCTTAAAAAAAAGAGCTTATAAACTCTGTGACTTGGTTATTATGGATTTCAGAGCAGGCTTACTCCATTGAAATCATGGTTATTTTGAAAAGTGTATAGATTTGGAAACCAGAGTCATTCAGCAAGATTAGTGATCTGATAACTCAGTACAAGACTTCATGAGCACGTCTGAGTCATGTCCATACGCAGTAAGCTCTATGTGTGAAGCATGTCTACGAGTTTTTTGGGGGAAATTTGGGCTGCATTCATTAAAATATGTTTGTTTTTCAACTTACTGTTCACTGTGTGTTGGGTCTTTCCAACCCAGGATCAAGCCAGTGTTGGGTACAAGAGAGGCCTTCAGTCGGTAGTGAATGCATAAAGTAATTTTGTTTGTGAATGAATGAATAAAAAGACTGAGAAATTTATTTTGACAAGGCTCTCTGAGACTATATTTATCTAAAACCTTAGCTAAGAGGTTGAATTTTAAGTTATTTTCCTCCGAAGCAATTATTTCTGTCCCCTTTCTGGGGTCAAGTAATGAATCAATATAATATGTAAAATAATCTCTTTAGAAGTGACTCATTTAAATGCAGTCTAACTCTCTAATAATTAACGGTCCCAGGTAGTCACATCCCGAATTCATCGCAAGTGAGTTTGTCTTTACGTGATAAAGCCTTGGCTTTCTTCTGATAGCAAAATGATGTCCGTCAACCACAGAAAACTTTTTAAAAGCTCACTATTTTTTTTCTCCTACAAAAAGATATTTTAATACCTCTAAAATACAAATTTTTCTTTGAAATTCCTCATGGAAAAGATTAAGTCATAATTAACACCTCAGTTGGTGAAACTTCAGGAAGCTCCTTACAGCTATTTAAGCATACAAGGAGGTCCCCTTCACCAGCCATTTCCCTGTCATGTCTCTGTTCTGGACCCTTACAGCCTCTGTCCCTCCTCAGCACCCCCTATTCCTTCAGTTCAGATCATGAAAGCTGAATCCATCGAACATCAGAAATGTGCCAGGATGACGTGGTGTAAACCGTAGCATTTTGCTGTTGACCAGTTATCTGCAGTTATCAAACCCGCTGGTCAGTGGCTGGGAAGTTGCTGCGGGGGAAGCTCGTCGCTTAGTTCCCCTGCGGCTGTGATGGGCCACCCCTCCTGCCTCTCTCTTCATGGCCTCTCCGAATTTCCGAAGATGTTTCAGCCGTTGCGCGTAACTGTCCAAGCCTCGGGTAGACACGCACGGGGAGTAGCCTCCCCACAGATGGCTTCTGATTCTCGACGCGGCAGCCTTCACTTGCTTCCGGTGTGATAAAGCCGGTCAACTCACACAGTCTTGACCACGTTCTTTGGCATCCTGTGCCATCTGTCCCTTGAAGGTATGGCATTTTTCCTTATCCATGCTACTTCTATAATCCAAAGATATATATGTTGTTCACTGAAACTTTTTTTTTTTTTTTTTGAGAGAGAGAGGAAGCGAGCAAGAGTGAGGGCAGCGGCAGAGGGGAAGGGAGAGAGAGAATCTTAAACAGATTCCATGCCTAGCACGGAGCCCAACATGGGGCTCGATTTCACAACCCTGAGATCATGACAGCCAAAATCAAGAGTCGGATGCTTAAATGAGTGAGCCACCTAGGTGCCCCTCTCTGAAACTTTCTTTTGAACCATTTTGGCTTCTCGATCATTCCTGCCGTCCCCAGTATCATCATAAAGTTGTACAACATAATGGCTTTATCCAGTGTTCTCTGCAGAAATTCCTAGGTGATGAGTACCTGTCATAAAACTGCCAGAACCTTGTGCTCAGCCGTGTTTGGGAACAGCTCTCTATAAAGGTGTCTGATCTTTGACCAGGTTCACCCTGGGCGGGGTGAAGAGCGAGCCCAGGAACCGCAAACCTCCAGATGGCTGTGCACTTTATGGCTGAACCAGACTGCAAGCAAACCAAACCGGTTCCTTCCTCTCCCGTCCCTGGGGACTTGGCTTCCTCCCCACAAAGGTGCCCAAGTTGGCTTTGGTACCCCCAACCCTCTGACCCGAACAGCTGTCCCCAGTATGCAGGGACCAGTGCTGCCCACCAGCCAGTGGACGCCCAGGACACGGTGGTTTGACCAAGTAGTCAGGGCCACGGCCCAGCCAGCTGATGGAAAGGGGGCGTGCCCCAGGGAACCCCCCCAACGTGGTGGCAAAGGCAATGTGGGCACATTCGCCTTGGAGGTAGCTGCAGGGTCAGAGGCCCAGGTGAGCCGCAGCCTCCTCTCTTCACCAGCTCCAGGTACAAAATGCAGCATGCCTGTGATGCTGATGGGAAGAGAGGTCCCCAGCAGCGCCTCAGGGCCCCCTCCCCCAGCACTCTGACTCAGTGCGCAAAGAGCTGCTGCTTGGTCTGCAATCAGAGGGCCTGGGGCTGGGGGTGGACGGGAGGCCCCGCTGTTTAATGTGGAATAGGACACAGATTTTTAAAAAGAAAAAAAAAAAATGAAAGTAGGACTCCTGATTATAGAAACTGGTTGATTTATTTAGAGTAGAGAAAGTGAAGTGTGCTTGAAGGTTCATGCATGAAAAGGCTTGTCTAATTGAAACATGGGAGTCACAGTTAATAATTAAAATTTTACCTGGCTTGAGGTCAGCTGTCTTTGTAAGAATGTTAATATGGCATTCCTGATTAGGCTTTGTGTTTTTGAAATTCGTAGGGGCAGAGACAGCTTATCGAGGCTAGTTGGTATTTCTTATGCCAGGTTATAGTGTTACTTGAAATCCTTTCCAATTAGGGGAAATAGTGCTGTTTTAGTTTCCTATCGCTGCTGTGACAAATAACCACAAAGTTAGCAGTTGTAAAATAGCACGTTATCTTACAGTTTTGGAGGTTGGAAGTCTAAAATGAGTCTGTGTGACTTTTGGAGGCTCTTTGCCTTTTCCAGCTTCCAGAAGCTGCAGGCCCTCCTTGGCTCACCGCCCCACATCACCCCAGTCTCTGCGTGTCTCACTTCTGTCCCTTGGACTCTGCCTCTCCTGCCTCCCTCTTTCTCTTGCAGGGGCTCTTGTGATTACATCAGGCCCCCCTGAATAAGCCAGAGTGGTTTCCCAGTCTCGAGATCCTTAATCACACCAGCAAAGTCCCTTTGCCACAGAAGGTAACATACTTGCAGTGTGCGGGGATAGGATGTGCACATCTTGGGAAGGGGCATTATTCTGCCTAGCACGAGTCCCATTTAAGGCCCATCACTGTATGCTCTCAGTGTCGGCTTGGGTGGGCTTGGCCGGGAGTGTGAAGACCCGCCTCCTTCCTCTTTGGCCAGGTAGATAAGGGTCAGCTGGGAGCAACACTTCCGGTTCGCACCTTCCTCTTCCGTAAAATGTGTGTAGTATTCCCAGAGCACAGCGTCGTGAGAGCTGAGGTAGAACGTTCCGCCACGGCTCAGAGTGGGGCTGGCACTCTTAGGCAGGCATCTAGCCCAGTCCCCAGACCAAACATGTTGAGATGCCTTTCCCCATCTCTCTCCTTTGTCTTTGCCTGTTAGAGACTTTGCCAGGCCTCCACAGCCTTCTTGCTCACTTGGTCCAGAGTCCCACAGGGTCCTTGTAGGGCAGAACTTCACAGCATCAGTAGAAACGTTTGCATTTGGAGCAAGGAGGAGGGCCTCAGAGAACAGTTCTGCGCAGGCGCTAGTTGGCGTACTTTGAGGGGAGCCTAGCTAACAGGGAGTGGTAAAGTAGAGAGAGGGGGCTGGCAGACCGGTGCCCAGGAGTGCAGTCCTGCTCTGGTCCTGCGGCTTTTCTTCTGCCACCAGCACCAGTCACACAACCTGGGCGGGGTATCTGCCCCCCGACCCCGGGCCTGTTTCCTCATCTGTATGGAGCGGTTAAACATGGTGGGTCTTTTTTAGAGATCCTGTCCAGCTCTCACGCAATTAGGACGTTTTGATTTTATAAAGTGACCACGTTTTAAACCCAGATCATGTTTGTGGCAACTTGACCTAAATGCTGCTTTCTATTTCACGAGTTGGAGATGGTTTGTTATTAAGAACTAGAATTCTATGAAAGCAACGTGTTATTTTTGGGGAGGATGCATGTTAGGGGTAAAGGACAAGTAGTGATGGTGAGGGTTCTATTGAAGGGAAGAAAGATGACTTGGTACTCAGTTATATGAGAACAGTCCATGTCAGCTATCCACTGGGGAACACGGTGATTGCTCAGGCCTGAGGGGCGGCAGAGGCAGCGCAGAGAAACGCCGGGAAGGAAACGGCTCCAGCGGCACGTACGGCCTGGTGCCCAGACTGCTGGAGGGCCGGGGCCGGAGCGCCACTGTCCCGTGCCTGGCCTCATGCTAGGCCTACGCAATCTCTTCCCTCAAAGCTGGTGCTCTCCTTAGACTAGATCTGTCTGTGACATTAGCAGACCGAAGGGTCAAATAGCTAAGGAGGCTTCAAACGACTGCTTTGTTATTCCTGTTGCCCTCCCCTACATTTCTAATACCAGTTCGAAGAGCAGCTTTCTTTTCCAGGTCATTTTTCACTAAGTTATTTTTTAGCGCTTCTCAAGTTCTTAGGTACCTTAAGATGCCAGGTGCAGGCATTTATACTTCATACAGCTTTGAGGGAAAAGATCGTAGACAAGGATACGTTCTTTATCATGGTGAAAAACTGAAAATAATTTAAACACTAGAGGTGTTATAAACGAAAAATGAATATTTAGTGCCATGTAGAATGCTCATGAAGTAAGCGCAAAAAAAATTAAAAAACAAAATGAAAATACAGAGTATGACATCAACCTTAGTTTTTTATTCATATGATATGTATAAAAAATGTCTGCAAGGAATTACCAAAACATGATGGTTATCTCAGTGTGGCTAACTTATCAGAAATTTTGTTTCTTTATTCTGTATTTTCTACAGTAAGCTTATATTATTCAGAACACTATCGTAAGTATGCATTACAGTAAGACAGTGCAGTTCTAAAAATAAGTGTATATCACTCAGAGAAAGAAATTAGTTACTTTTGGGAAAATAGTAATGGTTCTTAGCCATAAAATAGGTATCATGGGAGGGAAACGATACGCCACAGTGTTACTTGTATTCATGGGCTTGTCCGAATGTGTTTTTCCCACCGTGTCCCTGTTAGATCGAGGAACATTACTCTGCATTTTTGACTGGGTGGTGTATACGCTGAACAAGGCTGACTGAATCTGAGTCTTTTTCTAGTTGTAGAATTTTTAGCACGTAGCCCTTTTGTGCATAATTAGTCACTTCTACCGCTAGAAATAACAAATTTAGTAGAGCGGAGTGGTGTAGTCGTATGGTGTTGGCTGTTGCACCCAGAAAAGGGGTTTCAAACTTCAGACCCTGTTACTGCTGATGTTATTTTTAACTTTTTCTATTTCTACTTTTTCTAGAGTATTTCTAGGCTTCCGAAAGTTAAGGAATGATGAAATACTGTGTATCTGTAAGGAGAAATATGTGGGAAATTATTGAAATTTGGTTAAGATCAGTTGGGATTTATGGATAAAGTAAGCTTTGGATTTAGATGGTCTTTCTGCCATTTATAGCAAAGTTATTTTTCTAAAGAGGAATGTACATAAATCTTTACCTGGAAATTAATGTGACTATAGAGTTTCCAAAATGTGTAGCAACATCGTAAATCTTAACTCGACTTGTCTTTTTGACCCTCTAGAGTCCAGGACGATGTCTGGAGAACTTCCACCGAACATTAACATCAAGGAACCTCGATGGGATCAAAGCACTTTTGTTGGACGAGCTAGTCATTTCTTCACTGTAACAGATCCCAGGAATATCCTGTTAACCAACGAACAACTAGAGAATGCAAGAAAAGTAGTGCATGATTACAGGTAACATTAATGATCATGCTTTTTGATTAATACTGTAATAGGTCATCATGTTAGCCCACTGCCTTGACACCTTCACTTAGTCATTTTACAACTTTTCTCTTTTTTGCAATGGAATCCTCTTTACCAAAAAAAAGAGGAAGTAGGAAGACAGACGTGCTTTACCCCCTGAGGCTGAGCCTTAATGCAGATATCCGGTGTTCACAGTGACCTGAAAATAAGAGCTGTCCCTCCGACTCCTAGGTACCGAT
Organism: Ursus maritimus; assembly: GCF_017311325.1. Lineage (NCBI taxonomy): Eukaryota > Metazoa > Chordata > Mammalia > Carnivora > Ursidae > Ursus > Ursus maritimus. The sequence goes on along the minus strand of NW_024423897.1, from coordinate 1,696,332 downwards.
CTGTGAGGTCCCCTTTCCCAGCGCTCTGCCTCCTCTCCAGCACATCCCTGTATCTGTAGCCCCCGTGCATCTTCTGTCTCCGGGTGCAGACAGCATCGTGCAGAAAGCAAATTGTCGAGAATTAGAGTAGGTTGGTTGCTTCTGAAATAAAGTGTCAAGGAATGAACCTCGCAGGCAGGAGCTCAGGTGGAAGGATGCTGGCGGCAGTTTGTAGGTTTGGGCTGTAGTTCATCAGTTCGAAGAGCCAGTCATGCCGTCGGGGAGGAGCTGCTCTAAGGAGGCGGTGGTCACAACCATCTCCGTAAAAGAGCACATAAGAAATATTTCAGGCTTTGTGGGCCACAGAGGGTTTCTGCCCCAGAGTTTGCTTAGTTTTTTGTTTTTGTTTTTTGGGGTTTTTTTTTACTTTTTATTTTTTTTAAAACAATCCTTTTAAAAAATTAAAAGGCACTCTTAGCTAGTGAGGCAGACAGGCCACAGACAGGAGTTTACAGACTCCTGCTCTAGGGGGGAGTCAGCCAGAAGCTGAGACTTGGAGCAGTGGACGCTCCAAGCATGCTGGGAGCAGCGCACACAGGCGGGGATTTGACGGTCTCGTGGGTGGTTAGGGAAGGAACCAAGGGCAGTCTGTAAAGTTAATCGCCAAACACTGAGGCTGGCCAGATGTTAGCATGTGCCAGCGCATCAAGAGAGAAGAGCCGAGGAACAGAACATCTTAGAACCTTACGCGAAAGTACTGAAGGACAAGCAGAGAGAGAGCAGAAGCACGTGTCAGGAATTCAGGAAAGTAAATGTCCTATGAATCTGGAGCAGTAGCCCTAAAAGGGAGAGGTGCAGAGGAAAAGACAGCTAGAGGAGTTGAAGAGAAGACATAAAAACACTGCAAAGAAGCTAACACTGTAGGAGCGAGACGGGGCAGTGGGAGGCACTAATGACAGAGCTGGCTCAATGAAAAAGGAGGGACAAAGACGTGGAAGGTAAACCCGACACACTCTTCCAGTGGGGAAGAGCAGAGGTGGGCACACTTTTCCCACAGAGGACCAGACGGCAAATATTTTCAGCTTTGCAGGCCATACGTTCTCTCCTGCATATTCTTCTTGTTGTTCCTGCTTGTTTTACAACCCCCTAAAAACGTAAAAACCATTCCTAGTGCACAAGCCATTCAGAAACAGGCCACGGGGGGGCTCCTGGGTGGCACAGCGGTTAAGCCTCTGCCTTCTGCTCAGGGCGTGATCCCGGCGTTATGGGATCGAGCCCCACATCAGGCTCCTCCACTGGGAGCCTGCTTCTTCCTCTCCCACTCCCCTTGCTTTTGTTCCCTCTCTCGCTGGCTGTCTCTATCTCTGTCAAATAAATAAATAAAATCTTAAAAAAAAAAAAAAAAAGAAAGAAACAGGCCACGGGCTATACTTTGTCAGTTCCCGGTACAGGCGTAAAGGTGGGAGCAGATTGGGGGTTGCCAAGAAATGGGGGAATGACTCCAGAGGATCCTGCAGGAACTTTGGGGGAGACGAAAATATTCCATACCATGATTCTGGAGGTGGCTGCAACACTGTACCTTTTCCAAAGCACATCAGATCGTACGCTTAAAATGGGTAACTTTTATTGCATCCGTAAAGCTGATTTAATTTTTTGAAAAAGGAGACGCTTCCCAATTCATTTGCAACACTGATACTATAAATGACAGAAGTACACTGAAAGAATACAGTGATCCATCTTGCAAATTAATAACATAAAAATCCAAAATAAAATACCAGCACATCAAATCCAGACTTTCATTAAAGTATGAACAAGCAGGATTTATTCCAGGAATAAAAAGTTGATTTATTTTAGGACATCTATCAGTGTAATTTGTCACATCAAAGCAGGAAAGGCACATCTTGATAGATGCCCGAAAGAAGGTTAAATTATCCATGTGTTTCTCAGAAAATAATTAATCAGCTAGGAATAATGTACTGTATTTCTTTAATATGGTAAAGAATACACACCCACGTTAGCAGCCAGCATCACACTAAGTAATGAAACAGTAGAGCTGAACTCCCCAGACAGTTCCTTAGAAGAGCAATCCTGTGAAATATTTCCCCCCAACACCAGAGGGAGAGAGAGAGAAAGATAAAAAGAAAGGCAGAAAGAGAAAGATAGGAAGATAGGAAGGAAGGGGGGAAGGGGGAAAGAAAGAAGAGAGAAGGTGGCTTTCATAGTCAAAATTTGGAAAAGTTTATAGCCCATTCTTTTGTTTTTTCTTAAGATTTTATTTTTAAGTAATCTCCATACCCAACACGGGGCTCGAACTTACAACCCTGAGATCAAGAGTTGCATGTCTCACTTACTGAGCCAGACAGGCACCCCTACATCCTGTCGACTTCTGAAAAATTCCAAGAAGTATCAGAATAAAGAAAGCCGTTAGTAGTCCGTTTTCCCTAACTTGAACATGGGCCTTTTTTCTTTCCCGTAAACCTTATAACATCTAAGAACACTCCTCTAAAAACCTTGCTCTACAAGTCATTCTCTTTAAAGTCAGGAGCAAGTCCAGGGATACCTTTATCCTCACTGTTGTGTGGTATTGTTCTGGAAGCCCTAACCAATTCAGTAAGACATAAAAAAGAAATAAGAGGAGGGGCGCCTGGGTGGCTCAGATGGTTAAGTGTCTGCCTTGGGCTCAGGTCATGATCTTCGGGTCCTGGGACCGAGCCCCACGTCTGGCTCCCACCTCAGCAGGGAGTCTGCTTCTCCCTCTCCCTCTGCCTCTCCCCCTGCTTGTGCTCTCTCTGTCTTCCTCTCAAATGAATAAATAAAACCTTTAAAAAGAAATAAGAGGGGTGCCTGACTGACATACTGGTGGAACTTGGGGTCCTGAGTTTGAGCTGCATGTTGAGTGTAGAGATTGCTTAAATAAATAGACGTAAAAAAAAAAGAAAAGAAAGAAGATGTACAAATATTAAAAATGTGACAATTTCTTTCTCCTTCTTTTTTTTTTTGCAAATGATTTTTCTCACCAATCAACTAAAAAAACAATGGAACAAAGAGAATATGACAAGTGGGCTACACAAAAAAGTCAGCAGTTTCCCATACACCAGCAATAACCAATTAGACAATATTATTTTAATATCATTCGTCAGATAGATAGATAGATATAAATAAAATATCTGGGAATACACTTACCCGGAAATGTGAAGCAGTTCCAAGCCCACTCATTAAAAGGAGCATTTGATAACTGGAGAAACGTGCAGTAAGTCTGGATGGAAAGTCTTAGTACAGTAGAAGTGTCGATTCTCTCTAAATCAATACAGTTCTGGTCCAAATATAATTGTGCTCACCTATAAAATTGACAGAATAATTCTAAGCATTGTCCGAAAAAGTAATGAGCATAACTCAGTCACTTTTGAGAGAGGAGGGACTGCTGTTCTACCAGGCACAGAATGGATTGTCATTTGGAGGTGGGCATCGGCCCCACAAGCTGAAGATAGTAGGAACTCTCTAGAAATCCCCAAAACCAAGCCCAGCGTTCAAAGAATCTCAACTGATGATGGGGGCTATGGCATTTAAATCTTGGTGTTAGGGTAGCGGAGCCGCCAGTGGGGAAGTCAAGGTAAGCAAGTTTCACATTTTCATATCTTAAGATAAATTCCAAATGAGTTAAAAACCTCAGTGACAATTAAAAAAAAAACCTGTTACGAAAGTGCAAGACGTAGAGGCGAATATTTGTATAACCCTCAAGCAGGTCAGGCCTTTCTAGGCAAAGACTTCGTCTGTTCCTGCCTGACTACATCCAGATAAAAATGTTCAGGGGCACAGATGACACGGCTAACAAGAGTCACCCACAGCGGGTCACGTTTACATGGGAGCCGCTTAAACAGTGGGGATGCCGCTGCTGATCGACAGACGTACTCAAGTAGAGAAAAAGGACAAAAGGTGCATTAACAGCCTCAGTATTTTACATAACTTTTGTCTCAGCCAATGTACTCGTTTGTTTCTGATTAATCTTGGATGCAGGGAAAGATTTATTTGTAAGGAGATTGACGTCCTCATCCTTTACAAATGAAAAGATTAGTGGCAATTAAAGTGCCCAGTAATAGGGATCGGGATAATCTACTATCTCATAATCGCCGGTGGAAGATTGGAGCATTTAAAAGGATGATGTGTTAGTTCCATTTCCTAAGGCGGCTGTAACTAATTACCACCAGCTGAGTGGCTTCAAACAACGGAAAGTGTTATTTTACTGTTCTGGAGGCTAAAGTCCGAAACCAGGGTGTTGGGAGGGCCACCTCTCTCTGAAGGCTCTCGGGAGAACCTTTCCTCCTCCCTTCCAGCTTCTGGTGGCCCGAGGCGTTCCCTGACGCTCCCTGACTTGGAGCGACATTATTCCAATCTCCGCCTCTGTCTCTGTCGTCACAGGGCCTTCTTTGTCTGCGTGTGGCTGCCTTGTAAGGGCTCCCGTCATTGGATTTAGGGCCCCCCTCATCAGCATGACCTCATTTTAACCATTACATCCACGAAGACCTTGATTCCAAATAAGGTTCTGAGGTTCTGGGTGGATATGAATTTGGGGGAACACTATTTAACCCAGTATAGGTGATAGAGAAGAAGTTCTAAAGATACAGAAAAGCATTTACAAAATAGTATTCATTTTAAAAGGGTCATAAAACAACAGGGTGGCGGTAATAGGGACCCTAAGTGGCGAATACAGATCCTGCGAGACCCGGGCCGTGTCTTCGCAAAACAGCATCAGTGGAAATGGGCACTCAGAGGCTTGAGTGGTTTTAATTGCACTGATGAATGTCTGTATTTTCTAAATTTAGCCATGAACCTGTGTTTCTTTGATCAGGTAAAATAATGAGCCTTTCTAATCCAGGGTTTCAAACCGTCGGTATAAAAATGAATTAATGTTCTTGATTGCCACAGCTTTTGTCTAATTGGTTGAAAATATAGAGTTTGCAAAGTTCAAAATACATTTTTAAATATGTCATTTAAAACAAGGAATATTTCAAAGTTGAATACTTTAAGATACAAGATAAGTTTTTGTTTTTCAAAATTACAGACCATTTGCGATATGTGGGTTTGAAATGTTCATTGTGTTTACCGTCTCTTGTACTAAAATTCCACTGCAGGCACAGTTGTTTGAGGTAAGGGTAAACTTAAAAACTTTCTAGCTACATGTCTCTAAGAGCACTGGTGAGATATTGGAAATGAACGGTTCCCTTGTTATTTCTTGTTTCCCTAGGCAAGGAATCATTCCTCCAGGTCTTACGGAAAATGAATTATGGAGAGCAAAGTACGTCTATGATTCAGCTTTTCATCCCGACACGGGTGAGAAGATGATTTTGATAGGAAGAATGTCAGCTCAGGTTCCAATGAACATGACCATCACAGGTTGTATGATGACATTTTACAGGTAAGTTATGGAAACATCACAACAGTTCATTTTATATTGCAGAAGCTTAACGTACATTTTGGTATATAAATAGTTTTATTGAAATAAATGTCATTTCACGTTGAGTTCCATTTTGTATAAATGTCGCAACTGTCTAGGGGGTTGTTTTAACTTTTCCTGGTGCTAAATAAATAGTATTCTCTTTGTTGTTCAAAGGAGACTGAATTTTTCCCTAACTCTCAACACCCAAAAGGAAATGAGATGGAGAAAGACAATTAAAAAGTCTCTAAGCAAATTCTCTTTCTAGTCAACTCGTAAGACGCAGATGTGCGTGCAGATGAGCCGTAGGCGCAGACGTTGAGGCTTTTGCACGAGCCGTTAGGGGGATCAGGGCTGCTCCCCCGCACACAGCTTGCTTCTCTGCCTAAGAGAGGGGGCCTGACATGTGTTGAGTGCCTGGTGTACGCCAGGCTCTCTACAGATTTAAGATCAAATTTAAGGAGGATGCCTTGATCCCCACCGTGGCCCTTTGAGCTTGGGGTTACCCGTATCCAAAGAAGGAGGAAGATGCTGAGATCCAGAGGGTGCCCAGCTGCCCCGCCACACAGGTCCGAAGCCTTCGCCGCGGAGCGCAGGGTCTCGGACCTCGCGTGCTCCTTCTGCAGTCCGTCTCCTCTGGGGTTACTGGTGTTGACGTTTTCTGTTCTGCACAGCGGCTAGGTCTCCGGCAATGGCCGGTATGTGATGGACCGCTCTGTTTTAGGACCGCACCGGCGGTGCTCTTCTGGCAGTGGATCAACCAGTCCTTCAACGCCGTGGTCAATTACACCAACAGAAGTGGAGACGCTCCCCTCACTGTAAAGTAAGACCGTTAGAGTTCATCATTCTCTGTCCTTCCCCAGTGTGCATTCGGTTCAGTGGCGTAGAAATGGTTGACGTTCAGAATATCATGGGGCATATTTTCCAGTAGCGTTTCTTCTGCTTCCTTCCCACCCAGATGCCCGTCTTGTCCAGCCTCCCTTCTCAGACATAACTCATGCTGTTAGGGACGCTGGTAGGTAGATTTGTCCCCCACACCCTCAGGCTCCCCCTGCGGAACACAAGGCAGGCAGTTCAGGGCCGGCCCGTGGCAGACGACAGGCTGTGCGCCCATCTACCCTGAGCCTGTGGCCTAATAACAACATCAAAAGTAGCGGCGTCAAGACTGTGATCTCTGCAGGAACCAAGGGGACGTTTATTTAGGATCTGTCTTTAAGCCGCCTGTAGAGCCAAACGGAAGGTGAATAGGTTTAAAATGGTGCCTCCTGTAAGAAACTGGGCAGGCTAAAGTGATTAGTGAACCAAAACTTTTAGTTCAAACTTGGAGAATACTTCAAAGTGTTTTCTTTTTTGTCAGTTTAAACGGCTTCTGACAGTTCATAGTCTTCTCTTGTCCCCACATGGAATGAAGGCTGTGGAAGTCTGCCACCAGCAGTGTTTATCACACCTTCATTTCTTCCAGCCCTATAAAGTAAAACTTATTTATTTTTATTTATTATCATTATTATTATTATTTTTTTTTTTAGAGAGAAAGCACACAAGGCAGGGGGTAGACAGAGGGAGAGGGATAGAGAACCTTAAGCAGACTCCATGCCCAGCACAGAGCCCACCACGGGGCTCGATCTCACGACCCTGAGATAATGACCTGAGCCAAAATCAAAAGTCAGACGCTTAACTGTCTAAGCCACCCAGGCACCCCTAAAACTTTATTTAAAATAAGAGAAAACACGGGGCGCCTGGGTGGCTCAGTCGTTAAGCATCTGCCTTCGGCCCAGGGCGTGATCCTGGATCCCTGGGATCAAGCCCCACATCGGGCTCCTCCGCTATGAGCCTGCTTCTTCCTCTCCCACTCCCCCTGCTTGTGTTCCCTCTCTCGCTGGCTGTCTCTCTCTCTGTCAAATAAATAAATAAAATCTTTAAAAAAAATAAAATAAGAGAAAACAGCTGTGCTTAACTGCCTGTTGCAGATGGGACTTTTAGTATTTCGATACAATAAGTTATAATTTTAAGAACAGCAACATGGCAGTTTTACTTCCAGTATGTGTATTTACATTTTGAGAAGTACTTTTTATTTACGCCATATGCTGCCCACTCTTAGGCCAAGATGCTGTTCCCTGCACGCTCACAGCCCCTCAGTACCCCCAATACCTACTCCCTACAGCCGCTGCTATAGTTGGTGGCCGGCTTGTCTGCAAGGAAGGCCACTCTTCCAAGGACTGCTTGCTTCCAGTCTGCGTTTGTCTGTTTGTAGAGTGATAATGAGTGGCGTTTTGTGGGCTCTCCCTTCTTAATCACTCTTTCACATTGTCCCCTCATTTCCTCAAAAAATGTCGAACCCAGGTTTCCTGACAGCCACTCGTTTTTCACGCACTGTTCTTTCTTTTCAGTGAATTGGGAACAGCTTACGTTTCCGCGACAACTGGTGCCGTAGCAACAGCTCTAGGACTCAACGCATTAACCAAGGTACTTGGATTTTTATTTCCCTAGTAAGGCTTACTAATTTGTTCTCACCCGCCTGGCTCCAAGTCTCTCCATTATTTCTCAAAATAGTTCAAGTCCTGGGGCTTTCTTATTACCATCATTATCTTCGCCCGCCTCCGTTGGTTGGGTCTTCCAGTGAGTTTCGGAAGGGCTGTCACCAGCAACCTCTGCCAGGCCCCTGGCCTGTCCCTGGCACCGCGTCTGACATGCTCAGTGCTCCCCAACCCTAACTGGCCGCTAGAGGCTATGTGCCGAGGAGTGTGCCCACACCCACAGCTCTGGAGAGGCGGAGACGCCCTGCCTGAACTCCAGACCCCGCGACTCCAGAGCCCCCCAGTCCATCAGCCGGGCCAGTCTGGCCAATGTCTTGTCCCAGTGCGCCCGTGCTGGAAACTGACAACCACCACCAGGAAACGAGTTCTCAGAGTACTCCTGGCCTCAGTTTCCGTACCAGTAAGACTCTGTGTTTTTAGCAGTTTTCAAGGAGAAATAATTATTTGCATTCAGTCATACGGGCGAAGTAAGATAACCTTCTTGGGATTTTTCTTTCTGCAGCATGTCTCACCGCTCATAGGACGTTTTGTTCCCTTTGCGGCCGTAGCTGCTGCTAATTGCATTAATATCCCATTAATGAGGCAAAGGTAAGATTCATATGCGGTCTTAGAAAGGACTGGCGCTTGAGAGTAGAGTTTGTAATAATTAGTTTTGTTGAAACTTTTAACAATTCGTTTTAATATTTACAGATGGAATTATATGGGACCCTAGGTTTGCGTCAAAGTAACCTATCCTGGCACAGGGATGGATCCATTAATGAAACAAGCTTAGCCATGAGTTGCTAATTATTGAAGTAGGCTGCTGAGTATGTGGGGGGTTAGAATACTCTTTCTACTTCTCTGTAAGAAAAAGTTTGAAACATATATCTCAGACTAACACTTAGTTGTTCTAGAGCTGGGCAGAGAAGACCTGTGCACAGAAAGTTTATTCTCTAAAATAGGTGACCCCCCCACTGTCTTATCGGGTTTAAAATAATATTAATCTGTATTTTCAGAAGTATGTTATAGGACTGGCAAAAATTAAAAAAGAAAAAAGAATAGGAAAAAGCATTTTGGAATGGATAACAAAACACAGGAGTGGGAGCTGTAATTTTAGTGTCAGTAACTGGAGTTGAATACCCAGTGGTACCGTGTACTGGTGATTCCTGTCAGTACAGTTAGTTTACTTAGTAATGTCATGTATTGTATTTGTCTCATTTGGAAGGTTGCTCAGATTTACATGTGAGCCTAGAAATTAGCCTTATCTTTAAGTTAAGCGTATTCACCCTTTGAATTATATTGTTATTAAAAATGCAACACTTTTTTTTCATGGAGTTTACTAGTGTTGTTTTACCTTTTTTTTTTTTTTAAGATTTTATGTATTTACTTGAGAGAGAGATTGAGAGCGTGCAAGGGGAGAGGCAGAGGGCAAGGGAGAAAAAGGGAGAAAGAGAGAATCTCCAGCAGACTCTGTGCTGAGTGTGGAGCCAGACGCTGGGCTTGATCCCACAACCCTGAGATCATGACCTGAGCTGAAATCAAGAGTCAGATGCTCAACCGACTGAGCCACCCAGGCGCCCCGTGTTATTTTACTTTTGTGCCTATCACACAAGGATTAGACTTGTTCATGGTATTTAAAAATAGACCTGTTAGGGGTGCCTGGGTGGCTCAGTCAGTTGGGCATCTGCCTTCAGCTTGGGTCATGGTCTCTGGGTCTCGGAATCGAGTCCCATGTTGGTCTCCCTACCCGGTGGGAGTCTGCTGTTCTCTCTCTCTCCCCCTTCTGCCCCTCCCCACTGCTCATTCTCTTTCTCTTTCTCTCTCTCAAATAAATAAAATCTTTAAAAAATAAAAATACACCTGTTAGTGCCAAAAATGACACTCGAATGGGTATTTGGATTCAATATGGACTTGGTCTTCCATAGCCCAGTGCTGTTTCCAGCTGTTTCATGAAGGCATCTGTGAACTTCTTTGCCTGTGTTTTGCTCGGCAGGGAACTCAAAGTTGGCATTCCCGTCACAGATGAGAATGGGAACCGCTTGGGCGAGTCGGCCAATGCTGCAAAACAAGCCATCACGCAAGTAGTCGTCTCCCGGATTCTCATGGCAGCCCCGGGCATGGGTTAGTAGCCCTTGTCGGCGAGCCCCGGCCGGAGTCTGTGGGGTGGGAAGCCGCAGCACAGTTTAAGCAGCGGAGCAGGGTAATCCTTAGGCTTTAGTGGCACGACGCCGGGTGCTGTGTCGGGAGCAGAGTGAAGAGGGCCGAGAGTGATGGTTAGAGACTGGCCAGGAGGCTGGCGCGCGGTAGCAGGCCAGGGATGGGCCAGGTTTGGCCCAGAGCAGTGACAGTATGGACGATGAGAACTTGAAGGCAAACAATTTGATTTTCATAATTCTTAAGAAGAAACTTCTAAAAGTTCTTGAATCAGAGAAATTTCCGCCGAGCTTATTTATATCAGTTAGAAACCCTTGGAGCACAAACCAAGTTGGGTTGGTTAGGGCAGCTGCAAGATGTGTGCCGAGCTTCTACTCAGTTCTGTCCACACGGCTTGGAGTCAGCATGACCCACAGCCAAAATCTGCTTTGTGTGTAGTTCCTCTGAGAATCTCTGGCCTTCTCCTAGGGCTTCCTAGAGCTGCCCTCAGACCAAAGGTCGAGAGAAGATTCTCAGACTTACTCAGAAACCAGAGGCCCTGGGAAGTCTAGTGCTCTGTTAAAAAAAAAAAAAAAAAAAAAATTGAAATTAGTAGGATTAATTTCATCATCTAAACTGACCACAAAAAGCACTTGGCTATTAACCAAGCTCTCAAAAGAAGCACACGTAATCAATTGCTGTCAGGTTGTCCTGCTGTTATCTTTGGTTGTCTTTAAGTTCTTTTTGTCATTGTGAGTCTCACCAGCGCATAAGTAGGAGTGGGTAAGCAAAGCTGAAGAAGAGGGCCTGAAGGAAAACTTTGAGGAACATTGTAGTGGCATCAGTCGTAATCCCAGATAATTGGGATTATGTGATTTAGCCACCGTGGATGGATTGAACAAAGGGACCCCTTGGCGCCCTCAGGAGACAGCGGTGCGCGCTGTGGGGGCGGGGGCGCCGTCACTCACCTGCGAGGGGCTGCGGGGCCTGCCCCAACACGCCCGCCGTGCCCGGACTTCCACATCTGCCGATGTCAGGCTGGCAGCTCCAGCCTCTACCCTGCATTTGCTTTTGGTTTGGGTTTTGTTCTTTCTCATTTTGAAATATGAGGTTTCCCTTTGGAGTTCAGCCAGCCCAGTGGATCCATTTCTAGAGGCTTGGTTATTTTAAACATTAATTAGTCCCGAGAGAAGAAACACAGCCTTTCTGTCCTAGTGAAATCTATAGAGGTAATTGCCAGATGGAAGTGGTTGATGTGACAGATGGGTCTGATAGAAACTGTGAGTAAATAATAAATGAACTACCACTACCCGAGGTGTTACGTACATTACTGTCTCCAGCCATCGCAGCCAGTTGGGTAGAATTCTCCCCGTTTTATCGATGAGGAAAACAGAAAACTGAGGCTCAGAGAAGTTAGGTAACTTTTGTTCCTCAAGGCAGTACTCTTTTTCTTAAGGCAGAATCTTTATACTGGACTCCACGTGGGATGGATGCCTGGAGGAGGCTGCATCTGTTTAATTAGCACAGAAGGGGAAAGTTCTGGGTGTTTATACTATTGTATATTTAAAGTTAAATATAAAGTTCTCTTCAAGATTATAAAATTTTCCAGCTGGTAAAGAGCATTGCATTGTTTTTAATTTTTTTAAGTGCTGAAGTATTTTGAAGAATTATTGCAAATAATTTCGCTCTGCCAGTGTGAAAATAGCCTAAAAGTAACATAAGCCTTTTGTAAAGTGGTTGAAAAAGATGTGAGCTGAAAATAAATATTAAAGATTTAAATGGCTCTATCTTCTCTTGCAGCCATCCCTCCATTTATCATGAACACTTTGGAGAAGAAAGCCTTCCTAAAGGTAAGCCTCAGTTCCGTTAATCTTTGTCTCAATCCTTTCAGTTCCTTTTCAGACTTCAAACAATACAGAATATTCCCGGCACAGCGAGTAAAGAATTTGAAGGCCGTTGGCACTTGGGCACTTACATAAATAAAAAGGTGTTTCCGGGAACATCTTACTTCCGATCTCAGATATTTGACAGAGCTTTCGTACATGAAGGCGGCTGGCTGCCCGCTCCTCTTGAGAGGTTATATCAGTTACAGCTGGTCTTAGCCATCCCTTGGGTGCCCAGCCAGGTGGTAATGAAGAGGTGAGTGTGAACTTGGGGTGATGTGTTTATAAGTCACTACACGTACCATCAGTTTGGACTAGTAGCTTTGTAGGACCCTGAATATAGTGCCCGGTGTAGTTTTCTTTGGTGATCATATCTACTGATCCATTAATCTACCAGCCGCCTCCCTTCAAGGTCTGAAAATATTAGAGGATGAAACTGTGACCAAGGACTCGCGATGCTTCTACGTTGCTTTTTGTGGCTTCCCGGTTTAAAGCAATAGTGTTCGTGCATCACCGTCATTTTCCAGTTCTTTCACCAGAGGGATTCGGTAGAACAGGGTGACTCACTTGGCTCGTGCGTTGTTACATCTGCCAAGAGGAAGGAGCCGGGTTCCTCGCTCGCCGGAGGAACAGGCATGTTGTGGGGCAGACCGCAGCTCTCTTACGGTGAATTGTTTGGGGTCTTAGAACTGTAACATCGAGGGGACAATATAAAGCTTCAAAAACGGACGTAGTTCACAAGCCACACACTTCCTAAATGATTCCATTGATTAGGGGTATTCTAAAAGTGCAGCGGGTGTGTTCACTGACCCCTGTACTCCCCGTGCACCCCAGAGGCAAAGCCACGGTCAACACCAAGTGAACCCTTCGTAAATACTCTCATGTAACAATGTTCTTAGGAAAGTAAGCCAGAAAGTCTGCTGTGAGGCAACAGTAATGTTGAGTGCCTCATTTGACCCATGTAGCCAGGGTGTCACCTGTCACTGCACCAACCCCATGTTAGGGAAGGGGGACCGTCTCTCCAGCACCTTCTCTCATATTCTTTTTTGCGTGCTGCGTGCTTTGGGCACGTGGAAGAATTCTTTCCCTGAGCGTCCTCCTCTAGGAGTCTTACACGTCGGTGGGTCGGTGGGAATTGTGCAGCAGAGTGTCGTCATGGCTCTGCAGCGACTGCACTGTCCCCAAATTCAGAACAGTTACATGTAAGGAAGCAGTAAAGCTATTGGTGTAGACCAAAGTGTCATCGTGCACTAACATTTTACCTACTTCAGTAAGCTCTTCTTTTGAGAATTGATGACCAAGTTTTGCCCAAATCTGTTTCTGGTGCAAAGCTTAGAAAAGGATTAACTCTTAAAAGCTGCTAATGGATTAGTTTATCTACTAGAACTGTGACTATATCCTAAAGCCACCAAATTATATACACATTTGGAATGCGTCAGCTTTGACACCTCTGTGATTTTCAGATAATCTGAGAAAAACGAGTGCTCCTTCCTCTCTCCATCCCTGCTTTACTTATGGGAAGTGATTCAGGCTTTGAAGGAAGAAGCCTATCGAAGTAACTTAAATGGGATTTGTCCGCGTCACTCTCCAGCTTACTGGTAGTAAGGGGTCTACCCAGTACGTCCATAACCTTGCAGACGTTGACCTGATGCCCTGCGTTCTTCTCTGCCGGCTCTCGATCTGGGAAGCCATTACGATTAGGGTTGTAGTAGTTCAGCGAGGGCCTGTGTTGACCGAGGCAACCTGTTGACTCACCCGGTGGTTATTAGCTCCTCAGGCAGTGACATGCCAACCTCAGGAGCCAAGGAGGATCAAAACAAACCTAACCCACCCCCCCCCCCCCCCACTGAACTGAAGCAAAACTCGGGTTTTGGAAGCAAGACCAGATGTCTAGGTCAGTGACAGGGCTTGGAAATCGTCATGTGATGTGAGGTTGTCTGATGTAGAAGCGACAGCTTTTGCAAGAGGGGAGTCGTAAGTGTGGCCCGTTCACCCGCAGTGCGGTGAGGTTAGGATTGTCGTGAGTCTGCAGGTAACCGTGGAAGCAGATGGGAGGCCACTTTCGGCAGCAGCATCCCCACGGCTGAGGCCTCCCTGATCTTTTCTCTCTGCCTCTCAAATGCCGCCCAGCACCTCTTTACCAGAAGGGTCTCCGCAGCCTGCCTCTGGATAGAGGCTCCGAATCTCGCCACCTGCCCCCGCGGGTGGTACTTTATCCTGCAGAGTCTGGCTCTGGCCTGTGGGCATCGGGCTCCCGCCTGTGGGCCTTGGGCACACTCTGGCCGCTAACATGTATCCTGGCCATGGCTGGGGATTCCAGAAATTCTGTGAGAAAGTCTGCATCTGAAGCTCCATTAATGCTGAGAAGTTAGGTCCCTGGGGAACACACAAAATGAGGTTGGTACATTATTCTAGAGCAGTCGTGCCTTGGCACTCCTGGGGTCTCAGCATTATTGGAAAAGTTGCTGGAGTTTCTCTGATCTCTGAGCGACAAACACTGGACAGAAGACCTAGTTGAGCATCTCGCATCATTTTCTTGCTCTGACGGTTAGAAGTTGCTGCACATACAGCCTAATAGCATTTTCTACGTGAAGGAACCAGCAAACGATACAAGCAGCCAGTCCCCCATCGCCACTCCGTTGTGGGCTTTTTCACCTTAGTAACTGAATGCATATTGTGTTGTCCTCCCCCACCTCAGTATGCCGTTTTTAGCTTTGCTTGATACCGTACATGTCAGTGAGAACTTGGAAGTGTGCCCCCTCACCTGTCCTTCACAAAGCAGCCCGCTGCCTGCCCCACTTTCCAACAGCGAAGGGCCTCACCTGGAGCTGGGAGAGGCCAGTGGCCTCAGAACCCCGAGGCAGGGCCGGGAGCGGTGGTCAGAGTAGTCCACGCTCGGTCCCAGCGTCTCGCCAGCTACAGGGGGTCTGGGGTAGCTGTCCCGCTCCAGGCCTCAGCAGGGGGTGTTGCTTTGAAAAAGGAGTGGTGAACTGTCGAGCTGTTCGTACGCACACACCGCTCCCCAAGTACGGCGTGGCCTTACCCTGCGATACTGCATTTTGCCGGCGTAGAGTGTTCCGTAGGACCTAACCGAGCGTCTAGCTGCCGCTAAAACACAGGCAGGGGTGGCTTGTATTCATATCCATACATTTCCATCTTCAGAGCACCTTCACGCGCATCGGGAAAGGCAGGCGTTACCGCGCCCCTTTTACAGAGGCTCCGGAGATCATTGTCCAGCAGCTCATAACGTCCACGTGGGTAATGCTGGCCTCGCTTGGCCCCTGAGTCTTCCCACAGCTCCCCCGGCTGGCTGTGCCCCTCTGCAAGTGTGTACTCATCTGGGCTTTTACCTTGGACATGACCAGCCTCCTCTGCAAACATGAAACAAATTGAACGTTCTTGGCTCTTTTAGCACTGAGCTTGCGGAGCGCTTAGTATGACTCATCCCTCCCCCTACACCGTGTCGTTTCCCAAGTGCGATGCTGGAAAAAAGCACCAGCGGTGGGCAGGTGACTCACAGAAATCTCTGCAATAAACCAAAAAGCTCACTGCGGGAAATCTGGCCCTTCCAAGAATGGTATTCTTGAAGAATAGCTCCTGTGGTCTCTTTGCCTTGCTGGTACTTTCACTGGGAATAAGTCAGTTAATATGGTTTGGGTCAGATAATGGTTCCGCATTCCTTAAGTTCTACTTCTTCCCTAGTCCCTTTAATAAAAGCAGACTGCTCTGTCTACTCTGTAGATTTTCAGGACTTTCTGTTAACTAAATGTGAGGGTAGCATTTATTTATCCATTCACTCATTTATTTATTTACTCAGCTGCCCTTTGCTGAGTGCCTGTTACATGCCAGGCAATGTGTTAGGTGCTTGAGTCGTAGACGCGGGGCTTGAGCCCTGCTCGCAGGGACCGTATAGCACAGTGATGGGAAGAGGTGCAGGGCAGTGGTTCTAACACTGGGTGGTTACAGCACAGAGGGAATAGAGGAGGTGTCTCCTTCAACTGCAGGGCGTGGCAGAGACTTGAAGAGGATGGGTCAAGGGTACACGCTTTGCAGAAGCTCAGAGAGGACACACAGCACGGCTTATTGGGAGACTTGTGGATGGCCAGGTTGCCTTGCGGGCCTTGTACAGGGAATTGACTGTACCATATATAAAAATTAATTTCCTGTGGTTCATAGATTCTAAATGTAAAAATCGACAACTGTAAAACTAGCAAAAAATATAGTAAGTATTTTTGAGATCGAGATTAGGCCAAGATTTCTTAGACACAACAGGAAAGGCAGTCCACAAAAGAAAAATTGATAAATTGGACTTCATCAAAATGGTAAAATTCTGTTTTTTGAAAACTATAAAAGATGAAAAGACAAATAGACTGGGAGAAAATCTACACAAAGCTTGCATCTGATAAAGGATTTATATCTTGAAGATACAAATCACTCTAATACTCATTTAAGGAAACAACCCAGTTTTAAAAATGAGCAGAAGGTTTGAATGGACGTTTCACCTAACACATATCTATATCAAATAAGCACATGAAAAGATGCTCAGTATCTTTATTTACTGGGGAAATTCACATTAAAATTACATGAGCTACCACTGAACACCTACAAGAATGGCTAAAATCAAAAGGACTGAGCATAGCATGTGTTGGTGAGGACGCAGAGGAACTGAAACTCTCCTGTCCTGCTGGTGGGAATTAGAAATGGTACAACCACTTTGAAAAATAGTTTGGTAGTTTCTTAAAAAGTGAAATAGATGCTTACCATGTCATCCAGCCATTTCACTCCTAGGTGTTTACCTAGGAGAAATGAAAGCTTATGTCCATAAAAGACAAATGGTTCACAGCAGCTGTATTTGCAATAGTCAAAAACTAGCAACAACCCAGACGTTCATCAGCAGGGGAAGAGATTATCAACGGTGCTGTATCCGTACAAGGGAGTACTTCTCTCAGCAAGGAAGGGTAATGAACTATTGACACATGCCACAATCCGAATGAATCTCCAAACAATTACACAAAAGAATAGATACCGTACATAAAATGCTAGAAAACAGAAACTGATACATAGTGGCAAAAAGGAGAGGAGAGGTTGCCAGGGGATGGGGTGCAGGGTTTAGGAAGGAGGGAGGAATTGCCAAGGGCACAAGTAACAAGGACGGCATTAGAGGTGAGGGGTATGTTCATGGCCCTGATCGTGGAGATGGCTTCACAGCTGAATACATGTATAAAAATGTACGCTGTGCACAGCAAAAATGTGCAGTTTACTGTATGTCAGCAAAGCTATTAGAAAAAAGATCTTGGCGGAGGGAAGACTTCAGAGTCACATTAACTTTTTGAGTTTTTACCTTATTGAATATTTATCTTTTGCACTTATGATTGCCGTCTTTAATTCATTGAAACTTTCATTTACCGTATCCTCTGTTTGCACGATTCTAAGTGTGTGAGTACGTAGGGGAAGACCAGACACCCACAGCTCACTGAGTCTCCTGTGAAGTACTATTTAAGAGGTAGGGGCGAATCAAGTGGAGGGGGTGCTGGAGAGGAGTCAGGAGACTGCGGGATGGCATCCAGGTTGGGTTAAGTCAGAATTCTCCAGGATCCTTGTCATTACTCAGAGCCTTTCCGTCAGAACCTTCGGCACGAGCCACAGTCTGCCTTCCGCTCTCACGCATCCTTCTTTGAGATCACTCACAGCTGCTCCCTGGGGTAACTGGTTAGCCCCGTTTGCTTCAGACAAGAGTCCACTTGAAATCAGAAGGCCGCTCTCAGGGGCTCAAGTTCATCCTCCACAAAGTCTCCTTCAGTACTTAGTCTGCCTTCTCATCACCAGTGCAGATGTCACGTCTGGAAAGTGCCGGGGCGAGGATGTACATCTCCTTATGAAAATCCGTCATCATCACATGGAGCCAGTTACCCAAGATACAACATGTCCTCTTCTTGCTGTCCTTTGAGGGGTGGGTCTGTCCCCTCTTGGTGACATTTCTCCCTTCCTCTCTAGTACATGCCTCTCTCCTCTCACGTTAACTTGTGTGACGTACCTTTTCGCCGGAGGAGTCTTCTCGGGGACCAGGGTACGCCTCTCATGCAAGCGTCTTTGGGATCATGATCTTTTAACAACTTGTGGTGACTCTGCACTAAGTTGGCTGATTTCTTAACAACCAGTTCATGACTCGGCTGCCGCTGTTTCAGGGGCCTTGTTTCTAGAGCCCTCTGTCCCATCGTTCTCTATATCGCATGTTTTGGTACCACTCCTTTTTGAAAACTAAAAATCTAACCGTGCTTATTCTCCAAAAGACCAACCAACTCCTTCATGTCCGTTAAAAAAAAAAAAGCGACAGGCAAAAATTTTCTATGCCAGCTGTAGTTTTAACCATATTGACAACAACTAAACCCAAAAAGGGAAGCTGCTGGGAAGGAGGGAAATGTTTGCTGGGTTTCGGCTACGTTCCGGTCACCGTCCTGGGTGCTTGACGCGTGTTACGTGGCACGTCTCCCACACACTGTTGTGATCCTCATTTCGCAGATAAGGAAACCAAAGCTTGGAGAGCTTGGGCTCTGCCTGCCCCGTCCCCAGTCAGGAACCAGGCGGCAGGGCAGAGAGTTGAGTACAAGGTTGTGTGTCTTCCAACCTGGGCAGCGGGAGGTGATGATTCTTCCACGTGTTCAGGGCCGAGCATCTCTCAGGTGATATGTGCAAGAGACAAAACTGAGAAGCCGCTTGATCTTTGCATGTGCATTCATTGACAGATCAAGGAGGCTGCAGGAAGTCAGGACTAACATGCTTGTTGCAGCGTTACCCCCAAATTTCACTAATCTGGAGCTTGTAACGTGGAGAGTTTCCTCCCTATTAACCAGCAGAAGAAATTGTCTCTAAGAGCCTGTATGAAAAGTAGTCAAAGTAATTTCTCTCTCAACACAGAGGTTCCCATGGATGAGCGCACCTATACAAGTTGGATTAGTTGGCTTTTGGTGAGTGGAATTACTTTTATGTAATTAATTTCTTTTTTAAAAGTAAATACACAGCATATGAAAGGTGAAGGAACGGGTAGATAATGTGGGATCCCAGTTTTGAAAGTGAGACCACCGCAGGACATCTGGAACTTGTCGTCCCCAAAAATTACCCAGAAGTGAAGAGAAACCTACAATGTTTGGGACTATTTGCGTGATTCTTTTTTAAACTCCTGATATTTCTCTGATTTTTAAAAAAAATTATCTTGACAGTCCTTGGTAAGAAAATTACACAAACAGAACATATTTTTATAAGGAAATACAATGCTCAAAAGAAAGGGGATTGTTGCAAAAGTAAAATAGAAGAATCTGAAACTCATCCATTTGAAAATGCTCTGATTTGTCTTTTTTTTTCTTTTCTCAAGCTTGGTATTTGCCACACCTCTGTGTTGTGCTCTGTTTCCTCAGAAAAGGTATGTATTTGCTGTTCTTCAGAATGATCACGAGTTTTAATCCTAAAAACCAGTTGAAGACGCAGGTGTTGTTACTCCTTCTCACTTGAAGGGAAGTTGAGATTCAAAAAGATTAATGAAGCCGAGTCTCTAAAAGGAAGAGAGAGAGAGGCAGAGGTCAAACACACATCTGTTTAATTTCAAAACTCTCTTTATCCAGCTCTACCATTACATTTGAAAATGCTTTATTTTTTGTAAGAGTCAGGTTAACTCTGGTACGAATTTGCTTTTATAAAACATTTAAATATGGCTTCTTGCCATCCAGTCCATTGGCCGGTGCCGCTGTAACACAGACACACTCGAGTTTAAGGTCTACCCCAGGGATAGCGGTTATGTGCACTTAGCCTCAACAGGTGGTTTATTTGCTGCCCTTCTTCCTACTCAGTTTCTCATCTTAAAATCCATATTGCGTACTTTCATCACAAGCTACCCTTAAATCTCGCTTGATGTAAGAACTGGATTGATGGGCGTTAAGTCAGCATGGGCTAAATCTGGGTCTTCAGCCTCTTGCTGATCTGACGTGAAAGCACAGAGAGCAGCATTGTTGTTTTGCTTTTGTCTAAGGGTTCTCAGGCTCCTGCCTTTGTAATACCCCCTGCACCAACAGCTCCCAGACACAGGGTCTTTCATACCTGAGGCTTTCAAAGACGGTGGGGTGTACTGGAACTAACTTTTTCAGGTCTACTCCACCTGATCAAGAACTCCTCCTTTATTGGCTCTTTCACATCCGTCTTTGACTCCTGCTGGTCTCAAATAGGGCATTAAATCTCAAGGAGAGGGAGCCTTGAAATTACCTTGATGCCTGGAGCCATACCCCCTGGGAGGGGGCAGGACCTTCAGAATTTATTCTCTAAGCCCACTACAGATGCATGGCCTCAAATCCAAAGAGGGGTAGTTACACCTATTTACTTTTCAAACCCCAGAAGCTCAGGACTTAGCATAAGAGAAGTTTATTTCTCTAGTATATAGCAGTGTCCAGCAGTTGACCTTGTATTCAGTGACTTAGAAATAGTATATGTGAACATCTAATACACGGTAAGCCCTTAATAAATGTAGCTGTTATAATTTTGAGATTAAAGGATTTGAAAACCCATAAAGGGGCTTCCTATATAGGCCTTGGTTTCAGTGAATCGCATTCCTGGGTTTTTGCTTAGACATTTGTTTATTTTTCTTTTTGTTTCTTACCCATCAGTTGGATAGAATAGGATTACTCCTATTCTTTGGTTCATTGCACACCATCCTCCAAGCATGACCCTATTTCGTTTACTTTAATGATACAATGCACGTCCACTGCCCACTCATAAAGAAAAATATTGCCAATAAGTTATATGTTTTGTAGGTTCTTCCCAGTCCATACCCCGCCCTGCTGCAGATTTAACCATTATGCTGCATTTTGTATTTATAATACAATTGCATTTAAAATTTTTTATTTTATGTATGTGTGTGTGTATTCCCAATGTTGTTTAGTTTTGCCTCTTCGGGAACTTTTTAGGCAAGGGCGTCATACTATATATAGTCTTCTGCTACTCACTCTTTTTCATTCACTATCATGTAGCTAAGATTCATCCACATTATTGCATGAGGCTAAGTTTGTTCACTGTTTACTGCTGTATAATAGTCCGTTGTATAAATATGTCACCGCTCTCCGTTCTCCTGCACACATGAGAAATAATGAAAACGCTCCTTATCAGAATTTGTGGGAAACAGCAAAAGCGTTGCTTTGAGAGAAGTTTATAGCTTTAAATGTATATATTAGAAAGGAAGAATGGCTGAAAATCAGTGCACTAAATGTCCAGCTTCGGGCCAAAAAGGAACAAAAAGAATAAACTGCAGGGAAAGACAAAGGAAGGAGATAAGAAATAGAGGAGGCTCCAGGAAGTCAAAAGTTGGCTTTTCGAAAATAGCAACAAAACAGTAACAAATAGTAACAAAATCATCGTGATGTCAGTCACAACAAAAGGAAAACTGTTGTGAATGAAGAGATGGTATAACTACAAATATTACTACAAGTATTGTCAACATCTGGAGATTTGAAAAGAGGCAGATGGACAAATGCCTGGAAACGTATGAACAGTGCTGAAAACTTAGAAAGTCTGAGTTGGCATATCGACATTAAGGAAATTGAAGTATTTAAACGTCTTCGTACAAAGTAAACACGAGAACCAGGTGGTTTTACAGGTGGAGTTTACACATCTGTCAAGAAACACATTACTCCAGTTTTAAACAAACTCTCCCAGAAGATTTTAAAAAAGAGAGTTTCCCCACCATCCAGGAGGTTTGAATAACTTTAATTCCAAAATCGGAGTTGGCCTTTATAATATATTAATAGTAATTATGAGTATTTCTAGATCAGTGGAAAAACAGGACCAAGAGGCCGTATAGCGTGTTGGTTAGAGGCGTGGCTTTTGGGTCGAGAAAGACCCGGTTTTGAATCAAGTGTCCCTCCAGTCTCCTTATTTGTAAAACTAGGATAATACCTGACTTTCAGGGTTCTTACAAGGATGAAAATGCATCATATCTGGTCCAACAAATGATCGATAAGTCAAAGCCATTATCGTTATCAGCGGCCTCATTTTAAGACCACCCTACATCCTACTGTGCAGAACGTAACCATGGTGGTACTTTTTTTCTGTGTTCACAATATTTCTTTTATTTTTTTACATGTCTTTATATAGCTCTATCCTTTTTTTTTTTTTTAAAGATTTTATTTATTTATTTGACAGAGATAGAGACAGCCAGCGAGAGAGGGAACACAAGCAGGGGGAGTGGGAGAGGAAGAAGCAGGCTCATAGCGGAGGAGCCTGATGTGGGGCTCGATCCCAGAACGCCGGGATCACGCCCTGAGCCGAAGGCAGACGCCCAACCGCTGTGCCACCCAGGCACCCCTATCCTACCTTTTTTTTTAACCTTATATTTTCCCACATCTCAACTATATTACAGAACAATTTTTTTAAAAGACTAATTACGTATCAAAATATTACCAGGTTTTCTAGTAGTAAGCATTCTGGACAATTTTTCTTCATACTTTCATAGAATAAGTATGCATTTATAACAAAAAACCAAGCTTTAATACATATACACATATAAGACATTCAAGTACTTTTTTTTAAATGCATAAAGCAAAGACTAACGGAGGTCATTACTCAGTGGTGTGTAACTGAGTGATGGTTTTTTCTTGTAGTGTTTAGTATTTTCTAAAAGGTTTACAATAAGCATTTATTATCATACAATGGAGAAAAGCATATTCGTGCAAATGAATTTTTAGTGTTAAAAATCCCACTAAGTACATATGTCTTTTTTACTAATGGTGAACATTTATTTTGTTTTCCTTGGGGAAGCGGCATTACCACACAGTGCTTCCCAGTACCATCAGGGGCTGAGAGTGTCCTTGCTCGCCTTCTTCCCACCAATGAACAGTTTTTAAGCTTTTAATAATTTTTGGGCTCTGAAGGTGCATTTCTTTGATTATTAGCAACAATTAATTTTCCAAAAAGAACCAGGCACTCCGTTTCAAGGCAGGGGAAGAATTTTTCTAACAGGACTCTAGTTGCCTGCTCGTGTAATAATCCTGTCGTTTCTCCCTTATCCCAGTTCCATGTCTGTGACGAGCTTGGAGCCTGAGTTGCAAGCCAAGATCCAGGAGACCTATCCCGAATTACGACGTGTATACTTTAATAAGGGCTTGTAAAGTAGCGGAAGAAACTCCACAGCTTATCCCGCCTCCTGCAAACCTGGTGAGGAAAAGCCTGTTCGGCCTGGGTTCTCCCGTTACAGAAGCCTTTTAAAGACCCACATTAGCCTTTTAGAGTCAAGCTGCTCCTTACAGCACAGCACCTGGTAGGGCCAGGTGCCCAACACCCATTGGCTCCCTTACATTTGAACCACGATGTGATTTACAGAAATACCCTTCCTCTAGCTTTTATAGTAATTGTTTTTCAAAGACAATATACCAGCCCTCACCCAGAGTTTTAAAAAGCAGTGCTAGGCATAGAGTAGATGTTCAGTATACGCTCAATAAATATGTATTGATTATCAGTGAGTGAAAAGGAAATCTGTTTGAAATATTGAATTTTTATCCCATTCTTGTTTCAAATCACTCAGCAGCGATTGGGGAAAATACAAAAGCTCTGAGCCTAAGCTGTAAAAAATGGCTCGTAAATATTAAGGACATTTGCTTCCACTTTGGGCAGTGGGCAGCCCAAAGTAGATGAGGCATCTTTTGGATTTATGGGATAAAAAGCTCTTCCATCTGCTTCCCAAAAGTCACAGTAATAGACAAGTGCGATGTGCCCCCCTGCTGTCAGCAGCTGTGTGCAGTCATTGCTGGTGGATTTCTTTAGTTCACTTGTTAAGTTTGTTCTGTTTCACATTCCTTTCAAGTTAATCTTACTTTGCACTTGTTGACCCGCTATTCAATTCTTTACATCGAATCATCAAATAACTGAAATGTACAAATGTCACATTTTGGAGGCATATTCGATGCCAATGCTGTATGACTGGGTTGAATCCGGTTTGTTTGATTTTTTTAGAAGTGAGAGCACAGTTCCAGCTGGCTACATGTCTCTTCTTATCATTCTCATAGACCTCTTTGGCTCTCAGAAAGATGCGGAAATCATGTGTATGTGAATCAGTGAGTGAGTGAATTGTACTTGAATATTGCGTACTACACCCCACCCCTGTGACAGTAAGGAACCCATGGACCACTGTTTACATCATCTGTAGTAGCTTCACATATATTTAATGTAACAGATGATGTTTCAAGTCTGAAGATGTTCAAGGCATATTCTAGGTGGTGGTTCTGTTGACTGAGACCACTCCATTCAATTGTAATTCAGAGACTTGTAAGTGAGAAAAAAAATGTAGAAGCTAGTTTTGACAGATTTTTCCAGACAATGTGACCAGACTGAATTTCCTCATAAAGAAAAAATGGCGTGCCTTGTGTCCGTGTTTCTCTTTTCTCTGAAAGGATTAATGGATCTGAAGCTTGGGGCCACTCTGAGCCTTCCTTTGTGCCACCAGAATTTTCTCATTTAGATTTACTGTCTTAAACCATTTGAGGCAAAATAGCTTCTCCGTGACATTCTGGCCTTGGATGTATTTTGTTGCCTTAGACACGTCTCTTTAAAAAGTGGTAAGAGCCTGAAATTCAAGGCAGATCTCCATGAGGTGCTGAAAGGGTGCTTTTAAGGAGAAACCGAACCCCCCCCACAACCTGCCCCACTTGATCTCAGAATTCTGCCCCCCAGTCCCCTTAACTGGTAGCTCCATCTCAGAATCGTAACCTTCGTTGAGAGATTAATCAACAACTGGCCTGAAGATTGATGAACTAACCGAAACTTTATACATACCAGGAAGGGGTAACGAACATGGAGATGTGTCTTTTTAAACATTACTTATTGAAGCTTCCAACTCTTGATGCTTTTATATAGAATTATTAACTGTATCGTTGAATCGTGGTTTATAAAAAGGAACAAATGAACCAAGATTGGCAGTTTTGCCGATCTCTTAGAAATACCTTTTCTGGAGAAAAGTCCACATGAAGTGCAATGAGCTTATAAAGGTAAATAGTTATTCATATTTCTATTAACATTATAAAGAATTATGATTGTGCGCATTTACGGACTGGCAGTTTTTTTATTTCAGTATTAGCCCAGTGTCTCGCCAGTGTTGGAATCAATGTATTATTTCAGTTCAACTGGATGAAATGTTAAATAAACTCAGAATGAAAGTAAATTCTCTCTTTTATTTGTATGTAAAGGGTAATGCAGTTTTTATGTTACAGTCGATGGTACCTTTCGTTCAGACTTAACATCTGGGTACCGTCAGTAACTCCTCATGAACGATAGTTTTGTCTTATACTTTCCTGTCCCGGCTCCCAGTCTTGACCTCGGTGGACACCGTATGCACAGAGCACGTGCCCCCTCCCAGCCCCACGCAGTGTGATTCCAGGAATGTTCGAGAAGAGCACAGGGGGACGTGTGATTCTGCTTTAGATGCTGACAATGAACACCACAGCGCATGGTGGGGAGGGAAGTTCGCGCTCCTGTTGTCCGTCAGGTTCTGTTGTAGAGCTAGCCCCCGGCATGGTTCACCAAGAAAAATCTCAGTTAACCCAGGGTCGGGGAGTGCCTTTTGACCAGACTTCATAAAGGACTGAGCACTTTAACCTTCTTGTTCCTGTCTCCGCATCTGTTTTGCTGTGGTAACCCTGTTCGTCACTGGAGTGAGTTAACTGTCTTCGAGAGCTTGGGTCTAGAAGTCAGACAGAGCCGGGATAATCTTGGTCATACCCACTTTTAAAATATATGTGTTTGGGCGACTGACATTCTCCATAACCTTCAGTTTTGTTTGTTTGCTTTGGTTTTGGAGAAGATAACTGAAGCCCCTCACAGAGCCGTCGTAAAGATGAACGAGGCCATCCCTGCACAGCAGTTAATACGTTGCCCGGCTCATAGTCAACACTCCGTGAATGGCTGCCCAGCATATACTCATTTGTTCTAGAGACACTGCTTGTGCGTTCAGAGTACCAGTTTATCAGTGTTCGTGGCAAGATTTTAGAGCCCCAGCAGCTCCCCAGAGATAACCCACAACCCAACCAAAAGTATCCAATTAAAATGGTCAGATGGAGACACTTGAATCCATCCTGTTAAAATGTCCAGCAATTAAGGTTTTGCCTGAATCAGACAGAGGTGGGAAAAGTCTGCTCACAGATGAGAAAACCGGGCCCCCCAGGGGTGAAGCGCAAACTCAAGGCCACGTCTGGTCACTTGGAAACTACAGTGGGAGCCGAGGTCCGATGCCCAGACCTTCAGCCCTCTCCAAAAATGTAAACAACTGAAACACTCGAATAACTTTAATTTTCCCTTTGTGTATGCAGAATTTCACTGAAAGCTGAAGAAAAATAAGGTTATGTTTCGTAGTGATGAATATAAGGTGTCCCTTCAAACATAGATACTCGGAGTGTGGTCCATAGACCAGAACATCCAAATTTGTTAGAAATGCAAGTTCTTGGGCCCCTCCCCTAGACCTACCAAACCAGAACCTGCAGGATAACAGGAGCCCTGTTCACGCCACAGCGTGAGAAGTTCCGGCTGGAGCCATATCTCCGGTGTTCCCAGACATCTGAGCGTCATTGGGCCCCTTTCAAGATCAACTTACAATTTTCTATGAATTTGCATGTTTTGCCCCTCACCGGATCCCAAGAAAGTATCAAGGCTTGGTGTTGACACTCTTAGGGACACAGTATCAATAAGCTTACGAGGGCAGGATGTCTTTTGCCCACTGACCTGTCTCCAGCACCTAGAACAGTTGGTACCAGCCGAGGGCCCACGTGATCACGGGTTCACACTGGACCCTTTCCAGGAGTCTGGAAAAGCGTCCTCCCATTTCCTTGCAGAAAAGAACCCATTGTGTGTCATAAAGAGGAGGTCATTGCCAGGATGTGGAAAGAACAGGGAATGTGAGATTTTCTGGGAATGGAGCCCAAAACAAACATCGTCCCTGGAAAGTGAGAGGGAAAATGGCTGTCAGCAAGCGAGCTGCATCCATCGTTATGGAGACACCCCTTTGTCACTGGGGAAGCCACCCCCCAAAGCCTCTGGAGCAGAAAGAGCACTTGGGAGGATACGTATTTAATCCCCAAGATTACTAAGTGTCATATCCCCAGCTCTGAAAAGAGAAGGACTTTGAGGCTCAGCGAAGTGCACCAACTTGTCTCGTATCACACAGTGGCCCTACCGCCATCTCAGTCCAGGCCTGTCACACTCGACTATTTCCCACTGCATTTCACGTGGGCGTGACGTGGGCGGCCACGGCTTCTCCTTCTTCCATTCATCACTCCTTATATTTCCCCCAAGGGTTTCCTCTCCATTCAAAGGTGGGGAAACAGATTTGAAGAAGAGGAATCACTTGCCACAAACCTAACTGGGTTCATTCAAGGGACTGTGGAAGACAACTCCCATTCCCGCCTACGCACCCGCACACGCACACAAGGGTTGTGGAACCCGTAGGTCAGCGAGGTCATTTCCAGATAGAGTCCCGGATTAGAGTAAGAGTGAGGAGCAATGACTCTCGAAATGTGGTCCCCGGACCAGCAGCCACAGCAGCATCACTGGGAACTAGAAATGCATGTTCTCAGGCCCTTTCCATAAGCACTGAGTCACAAGCTCTGAAGGGGAGGGCGCAGCCAACTTTAGCGAGCCCTCTGAGCGATTCTGATCCGTCCAAGGTGGGGCCCCTGGGTGGCTGTTGGGGTGATCGCTGCAGTTGAATCCAGCTCAGGTCTGTGCCTTGAGGCAGCAGCAGTCTCCACCTCAGCTTCCTCGCCTGTCGCATGAGCAGAGCCCTGCTTCCCGCACTGGGTACTTGCGAGGCTTCGGGAGTATTAATAAATAGCATCCGGCCGGTGCCTGGCACGGTGCACGCTCGCCCAGCACATTGGAGCTAAACTGCAAATGTGTGATCCCCGGGGCTGCAAGTTTGGCAACACTGTGCTGGTGATCTTGCCGGGAAACAGGCACTCATGACTGCGGGTGGGTGTGCAAGTCGCTATGACTTCTCTGCAAGACAGTTTGGCAGTAGTGATCAAAACTTACAAAAGCACATGCCCTCTTTTAAGCAATTCCACTGCTAAGAATTAATCCCACAGATGAACACAGTCGGGTTCATGGGAGGCCTGGCTACTCCCATGGGAGCCATATGGATGCAATGTGTCAGGCAGAAGCTGGAGGAAGGGGGAGGTTGGAGGGTGTTTCCAGAGAAATTGCTAGGCAGGAAGAAAAAAAGATACTGTACTGTGAGGTAATCTAAAATACAAGAATACATTTTCCCCTGGGAACTTTTTAACATTTTTCTGATTTGGATTCTTGCAAGATAGGTAAGTGGATTAATAGCAACCGGACGTCACAGATATAAATAAACTAAGCTGAGGAGGAAGCCTATCTCTGGATGGTGGGATGATTGTAGGTGATTTTTAAATTCTTTTATGCTTTTCAGATTTTTCAGACTTTCTTCTGCTTCAGAATTCAGGACATAATAAATAGTATTTTTAAAACATCTATGTATGATAATCCCAATTTTCTAATAAATGCACTGATATGTATAAAAGACATGTTAGAAGGATATACACCAAAATGGTTAACCGTCATCTCTGGGTTTACCGGTAATCTGTATTTTCTTTACAGTTCCCTGTGTCTCAGATTTTCTGGAATGCATCTGTATTCATTTTATAATCAGATAAACGTCAAGTTCATTCTGATGAGTAATGCCATGGCTTGATGCCTCACAGGGTCATTGCCAGCTCCAAGCAGGCTCCCCGGTTTCCGAGCTCCCGTGGGGCGGGAGCTGCAGCTCTGAGCGGCGCCGCTAGGGTGCAGCATTGCCTGCAAGATCGCGCGGCTCAGCCCCGCGCCACCCCCAGCTGCCCGCAGGTGTCCCAAGGCAAGGGACTGCGGCCAGATTGGAGAACACGGACCTCTGAATTTCCGTGGCCACCTCAGGAAGAGGGTAGAGGAAGCTAGGGGAAGGCAATGAGATGGCCTAGTTTGGCATGTGACAGGCAGGAATGATTTAGCCACCGGAGCACCTGATCCGGGCGGGTGGGGGTGGAGCAGAACACAGACAATGGTAGACCCACCCAGTCCATACTGGCAGGCCCAAGAGTGCTGTGACACAGGCCGGTGACACCAGGAAGATGAACCCCGAAACCAGGCTCGGAGAGGGGAGCTGGGAATCAGGGAGGGCTTTAGGGACCAGCACATCAGCAAGATGAGTAGGAATTACTGAAGGAGAGGAGAGGGGGCAGGAAGAAAGCCAGGGCCTCTAGTTAGAAGGAACAGCCGCTGGGAAGATCTGGAGACCAGAGAAAGTGTGACTATATTGTGTGTGCAAGGGAGGGAGCTTTCAGAAAGATGCCACCGGGTCCTGGGGTGGGAGGGGAGGGAGTGAGAGCCCTTCAGTGCTCAGAGAAGGAGCTTGGTCTTCATCCGGAAACCCCGGGCTCGGTCCGAAGGGTTTTGTGCAGGGAAGAAATAGTAGTCAAATCCTAGCTCTGCCACTTACTATTTTCATGATATGGGAAAAGCCAGTTCCCCTCTCTGAGCCTGTTTTCTCCTCTGTAAAATAGAGACAGTAAAACCCACTTTATGGTCTTGTGGAGCTTTAAAGGGGTAAATGGAGATCCCTAAATCATGACTTCCCTTCCCTTGTCTTTTTATTTTATTGCTATTTCTGCAATAGCGTTCAAATGGAAAAGCCAGACAAACAGGCCATTTCTAGATTACCCACAGTGTCGGCTTGGCAAACATTAGTAGTCCAGAAGAGTCATCCTGGCTGGCTTCCAGGGGCAGGAAATCATTTCATCATGTGTGATTGCAATCAAGAACACGTTCTGCCGTCTTATTCCCGTTTATAATGAAAATGTATTTTAATCATGTGCAATCTCCAGGAAAGACGGTAACAGGGAACAGTTTAAAAAAAAACATAATAAAAAAGCTAAAAATAGAGATAAAACCGTCTACTCTATTGAAATGCTAAAGGACGAAACCTCCTGACACAGATTGAATGAATAATAAAGCCAGTTTGGAATGCCAGGGTGGGTTGGGGGTGCCAGGACCCCATCCCTCCCCAGAGCCTAAGCCCCCATCAGGTGAACTTTCCAGGGTGGGTGCAGGTGTGGACAGGCGCAGGGAGCCCAGGAGCACAGCTGACCACGTCTTCCTCTAGCCAGGGCTCCTCGCCAGAAGAATGCATCCTGTGGGAAAGTCCAGTGATGATGCCCCAATGAGGAGAAAGAGAAGCTGGAACCTGATCCCACTTCCCCAGGTGAACTTCCAGTTTTGCAAGGGCAAAATCTGGACAGTAGAGGAAAAAAACAAAGGCATCTCAAGCTGCTAGGTAGAGCCTGACAATAAAAAGTAGAGGGAGGAAGAGGAGGCAGAGAACAGAAAAATGTGGACCGCAGCTCTAAGTTGGGAAGTTGAGAGTAAGGAAGAGAGGGTTTGAGGCACAGGGCACAGAGAGGGGCAGCTATGGGGAAATGCATCCTTAAAAGTCCACTGGGTCTTCAGAGGGCATCCCATTTGCGTAGGGTCTCTCACGCCCCGTTTCACTCCAGAATCACCTGAGCAGCATTTCCCAATTCCTACTGCTCAGGCGTCCTCAACACCTACTGCATCGGCACCTGGGGGTGGCCTGGGACTGGCATTTTAAGCTCCCCAGGTCATTCCGAGGTGCAGCCAGGATCGAGAACTGCTGCTCTGAAGGTTGACGAGTACTTGCAAATAATTTCATGACTTTGGGGGTGCTGCGTGGGGTTCTCAATGCACTCTGGCGCACGAACGTTCCACACCAAGCTAACACTGTGGACATGCGTTACTTAGCCACAAGGGAGCTCCCGTTTTCAGAGATGGCTAACGTTCATTGAGTAGTTACAGTGCCTCTCACCACCTCAATCTCACAGCACCCGGGGCAATAACCACTGCACAGATGAAATTGTGACTTTTCAGGCACGGGCTGAAAGCAGCCAGCTAAAACGCACGGCGCGCTCGCTTCCAGGCATCTGGCTCTAGCCCCTCCTGGCCGTGCAGCAGGGCCCCCCACGTCCTGCCTAGGCCCACCCTCCCTTCAGCCTGCCTTCCCCCTGCGGGAGGGTCCGGAGCCAGCCTCTGACAGGCTGAATGCCAACAGTAGGTGGCCCCAAGACCGCAGCTTATTAGTTCTGGAGCGCATGGCTTGCAACAGACTCCAGCAGCAATGGAGCTGGGGATTTGAGGAGAAAAAAAAAATGAAGCTTCTGGACCTCAGTCTGGGGAACGGACCTGTTTCCCAGCAGCCGCCCTGCCTCCAACTTGCTCTCCCCCTCCTCACCCTGCTGTTCTCTCAAGCCTCAACCTCTCTGGCCTAAAAGCTCTTAACTTTTATTACAAAATAAGAGATGTTTAGAAGAATAAACTAAGAGAACACAGAAGTGGGTAAAGTGATAGCTCCCCTCTTCTCGTTTCCTGATCCCACCCCCAACACCAGCACCTCCCAGAACAACTGCGGAATAATGTTGTCTGCGTTTATCCAGACCTCGTCCGTGCTCTTGCAAACACGCATGCTCAGCTGTAAATGGACGTGGCTTGGCTTTGTCTATAAAAGGGAAATCTTAGTATCCGTATTGAACTACATACAACCTCATTCTTTCCCTTCAAAAAATCGACTATGGATGTTTTTCTGTTTTTTTAAGTTTTTATTTATTTAAGTAATCTCTGCACCCAATGTGGGGCTTGAACTCACAACCCCAAGATCAAGCGTCACATACTAGGGCGCCTGGGTGGCTCAGTTGGTTAAGTGACTGCCTTCGGCTCAGGTCCTGATCCCAGGGTCCTGGGATCGAGGCCCATGTCAGGCTCCCTGCTCTGCGGAGAACCTGCTTCTCCGTCTCTCTCTGCCTGCTTCTCCCCTGCTTGTGCTCACTCTCTCTGTGTCAAATAAATAAATAAAATCTTAAAAAAAAAAAAAAGTTGCATACTGCATCCGACTGAGCCAGGCAGGTGCCCCTACCATGGATCTTTCTCAAGGCAACATAGATCTTCATTCTTGTTTAGAGCTTTACAGAATCTCAAAATATTAATTTCTATAATGTATTTGTCATTCCCCTATCAATGGACACTTCCATTATTTCCAGGTTTTGCTATTACCAAAAAAAAAAAAATGCTTTTGGAAATATTCATGTGTGTAGCTTTCTATTCTCTTACCACTGTTTCTTTAAGAGAAGTTCCTAGAAGTGAGATTAGCTAGGTCAGAGGATGTGACCTTTTCAAATTTGGTAACAGTGGTGGTGAGGGTGATGATGAGAGCTGACTATATTTAGATTGATTTTGATGCGCCAGGTGTTATAAGCACATTTTACTCCCTATTTCGTTTAAGCCTTTTATCAAGTCTATAAGATAGAGTCTATTATTATCCTCATTTTTCATGCAACGTCCTTTGAGGCCCACAGAGATTGACTCCCTTGCCCCAAATCGCACAGCTGGTAACCAGACTATCTTCCAAAAAGGGAGGGCTGGTTTTCACTGCAGCAACAGGGCCCATTTTCTGGAATCCTCTCCAACAGAAGATCTAATGGTCTTTGTAAGAACTAACAAGGGAAAGATCCCTGTCTTTGGGCTTGCTTCTCACTCCTTCGGGTCAAGGATCATCTGTGGTCTTCACTGCTACCAACCTATTCCAGACTATTGTCTCCTCCCCTTGAACCAGAGCCTTCGCCGGCTCCTGCTGCCAGGCTGCCCCCTTCCAGTTCATCCTTCGTGCTATCTGAACAGGCACACCTTCCCCCGAAGCCCCCTGACAAAGTTCTCATTCCTCGGTCTGACAGTTGAGGTCCCGCCAGCCTGTCCACGTCAACATTCTTTCTCTGGCCCTCCTGTCCCTGTCCCATCAGCTTTCACAAACCATGTCCATGTACTGCCACATCTCTGGGCCTATGTATGCACCATTCCCTCTTCCTGGAAGGCCCTTCCGTCTCTGACATGCCTGGAAAACTCCTACTCATCCTTCAAAGCACGGTAAAAAATGGCTCTTCTTAAAACCGGGTGAAACCAAGAAGGAGAACACCAAAATGTTAGTAATGACTGACAGTGAGATGGCAAGTGATATTTCTCTGTCTTATACTTTGTTTTCTAAATGCTTTGCAATGAGTAACTATTACTTTCATAATTAGAAAAAATAAAACGATTTAAATTTTTGAACGTTTCTCAGTTGAAATGTCTTCGTCTGTGCTTTATAAAGTAGTGCTTTGGGACCCTGACCCAAATCATTCTCAATGACTCTCTGAGAGGAATTTTGGCCTTGCTTCTTGTTATATTTCGGTCAAAGGAGGTGTCCTTTTCCTCTGAGAAAATTTCCAGGGTCGTTGCCACATAGTTGAGCCTCAAGAGGTGGTTATGGAATGCGTTAATGAATCAGCAGTAAGTCAAGCACACGCATCCTGGCTGACTTCTACGGCGTAAGCTCCGCGTGCATCGAAGGAAGGCTGCTCCCTGGTCCCCCTCCCACGGCAATCAGGGGTGGGCATGACCTCCAGCCAGCCCTTACATGTGATCGTTTCAGGGCTCCCCTGGGGCGCTGCTGGCTGAGAGAGCGGACATTACATACGGGGCTCCGCGATGGGCCTGTGTCCCCCTCCCAAGTGTGGGAGGCCCGGCTTGAGAGCAAAAAAGACAGAAGAGAGGCATCAACTCTGCTCTGCACTGTGATGTGAAATTCTGACCCCTCTGATCCCTTGTGTGACCCCAGGGGTGAGGTGCAGCCTTACAAATTATGCAGCAGTGAGGAAACCTATCTCATCTTCCGGGGAGGGGGGGAGGGCTCTTAAGGTTTCAGAGAATTCTCTTTTCTCCTTGGGAGGTGTTTATATGGGTACACGTCTATCAGCTCTGTATTGCTGCCTAATGAACCACTCCAAGCAGTATCTTAAAACAACGATGATTCACTACTTTGCCTCATTCTGTGGGCTGGCAGGTGATTCTTCCGCTGGCTCACCTGGCCTCACTCAGGTAGCTGCGCTGGCTGCCAGGAGGTCCAAGGTGGCCTCTGCCCCTGCTCGTTCATGGCCGCCGTGGTCTGGGACATCTTGGTGCTCCTCTCGGGGCCTCTCATCTTCCAACAGGCTAGACTGGCTTCCTTGCATGGGCCTCAGGATGGTGTTCAAGAGGACAAAGTCCCGGTGCACCAGCACTTACGGAGCCTCCGTTTACACCATGTGTGCTGGTAACCCCCTGCCCAAAGCAGGTCACGTGGCCAAGACCAGCGCTGGCTGCACAGGGGGCTCAGCTCCCGCCCCTCGACGGGAGCGGTGGCAGCGGGGACAGAGTCGGATCCCCACTTCGCTGCCGGACCAGTGAGGTTGAAGAATGCACACAGGTGGGGAGATGTCCAAGGGAGCAGGTTTGGGTGACACCCGCATCCGCTCCAGGAACGGGAGACAGACCAGAAGAATGAGCGGCATCGTCCTCAGGAAGCTGCAGACCAGAGCGCCTTGGGACCCGGGCGTGCTTGGGAGGGGCTCGCCGGTGGCAGCCACGCGGGTGCGTGCTCCCGGTTTTCCTTCCGAAAACTTGCCTTTCAGTGACAAGAAGGAGCCGGGCTGCCGGTCTCTTCCCTGACAGCCCTCGGGACCCAGCTCTAGGTGAGGCCACGCTCTTTTTGGGAAGTCCCCACCAGGGATGGGACATGGCAGGACACTTGGGCGATTTCTGTCCAGTGCGACTCTTCTAAAACCGATCTTGGCTCTACAGCATCCCGCTGCGCTGGCCACATGTCAGATCCGTACCCCGGCCAGGGCTTCCTGACTCCCCCCACCTTCGTCTTTCATGGGCGCTCTGCCCAATGAGCCCTTGCCTCTGCTGTGGTTACAGAGCGCTTATCCTGCCTCAGACACGGTGCTAAGTGACCCGCATGCATTGCCATTTCTGAGGTAGGAGCCGATATCAGCCCCACAACGGAGGAGCAGGGACCTTATACGGACCTTCTAGGGCCGGCCTGGAGGCTCCCGGCCCGCGAGAGGCGGAGCCCGCCTTGGACTGGAGTTGGCGTCTGTGTCTCTGGAAGGCAGGTCCACTAGGCAGTGAATCATCATTCTCCCTTCTCTGGCCTCTCACCCGGAGATTTTCCAGACTTTCATTCCTTCCAGATTAAAAACAAAACAAAACAAAACAAAAAAACACTTTCCTTCTTGGAATTTATCTAATTCTGAAATGAAGTTTCCTGGTAATCCGGTCATACATTCATTAGCAAGAGCTAAAATTAAAGGCTTCTCCTCAGCACCCTTGCATCAGAAGTGCCACGGCGGAGACTCGAGTCTGACCATGGGAAGGTAAGCACTCCACGCACGGGGAGCATGGGAAGGGCTCCGCTTCCCCAAGCTCAGCAGGTCCTTAAAGGCCAAAGACTTGAGTTTGGTGGATGCTGTAGGTTCGAGGAAGAACAGGGTTTGTGACTCTTCGCACTAGAAATGTGCCCCCACGAATGACCATTTCCCGCATGGTGCCGGCCTCGCTGCAGAAGCACAGGGTTCCCTGCCTCTCCTGCCCCGGAGAGGACTACCCCTGTTGCCATGAGAATGGTCTCTGTTAGAGACCTGAGCTCTTTATGCCTTCAGGAATACCATTAGAACACACTGGCAGCCTCTCCCTAAGGCCCCATAGACTCTTCTATGCATCAGAACCCCAATTTCCTCTGTAACTTCTGCCCCATCGATCTCTCCAGTTTAGATATTCTCCAGCCCACTACCGCGCCCAAGGAGGTAGTCTTCAAAATCCCCCAGAGATTTCCCACATCAAATGAATGAAATAGATGTCTCAGAACAGGATTGAAAGGCAGCAGAAGATACCACCCCTCCAAAGGGCCACTTTGACATGTGATCGACTTTGAGCTGAAGACAATCTGGACCCAGCAGACTCAGGAAAACTTTCCCCTTTCCCGTGAGTGCCTGAAAGAATTTACGTAGGGTTTCTATGCCAGAGAGAGAGCTACTGCCAAAGAAACTTTTATCTGAAAGACTTTTGTACGTGGCAGGGCAAACATCTGATTATCATACATCTGCTCTTTTCATCTGTCTGTGAATCGCTCTTCTCCCCTTCGAAGCCCCAGTCCCCAACTCACCTGAGCACCCTGTCTGAGTGCCTCTGGCCCGCGCCACCTCCACGTGCCAGACCACCCAGCCCTTGACCTATGTCCTGCCCCGCCGAGTAGACCCCGGACCCGCAGCCGACACAGATACCAAGCTGTAGATGTCAGACCTTGCCGTCAAAGTGAAGCCCAGCCAAAGGCACGGATTCTAGAGGCCCCGGGGCTGGGACCCCTTCTCCCTGAAGGAGGTGCCCACCGCCAGGGCAGTCCAAGTGAGAACCCCGACACTCCCTGGGCCCCCGTGGGGGGCCCCCTCCACGCCCTGGGCGCATAGAAGCAGTGGGTGCCGTGGGCACCACTGATCCTCAACCCTCAGGACTGCCCTCCCGGGACCCACAAACACTCAGACCTGTTGACCTGCGGCGGCTGCCTGCTAGCCTTTCCGTTGGAGGCCGCCACTGCTCTCATGGACCACAAGAAGCTGGACTGCCGCTTTCCAGAAACCCCAGCCCCTGCCAGGGCACAGAACGCAAACACCCCAAGGCTGTGAGCTGCCTCTGTTCCTTCACCTGAGCCCAGAGCAGCAAATGCTACCCCCACCACCACCTGCATGGTCTGGAGCCCGGCAGCACCTGCTTCGAGAGTCCCCCCCACCTCCCCCACCCCCAGTCCGGACAAACACCCGCAGCAGAAACACCCTGAGGGGGCAGGGAGGCCTGAGCCACAGGAATGCCCTCTGCTGTCCTTGGTACTATTTCCACTTCTGTCGACCTCCTTGTCCTTCCCCTGCTATGAGTAAATCCTTCTACCTAGTTACCAAAAAAAAAAAAAAAAAGATGGCATATAAGTCTCAGTTGCTTGATTGCCTTTGGGTCTTTCTTGTATTTTTATGGGGCAGGCTCCCGTATGTACAAATTAAATTTGTTTTCCTCCTGTTAGTCTGTCTTATGTCAATGTAATTATTAGATCAGCCAAAGAACCGAGAAGGGAGAAGGGAAAAACTTTTCCACCCCAATAAATCAACCACTGCAGAGCTGGCGTCTGGCCCGGGTACTCGGTCTTGGAAAAGGGCTAAGTCACTGTGTGAACTTGGGGAAGTCACTTACTTCTCTGAGCCTCGGTTTTCTCATCTGTAAAAGGAGCATAAAACTAATACCAATCTCCTAACATTTTTGTGAGGATTTATTTTGCACAAAGCGGTGCTTGTAAAGTGCTCAGCACA
The DNA here is from genome assembly GCF_017311325.1 of Ursus maritimus. Taxonomy (NCBI): domain Eukaryota; kingdom Metazoa; phylum Chordata; class Mammalia; order Carnivora; family Ursidae; genus Ursus; species Ursus maritimus. The sequence continues at coordinate 1,659,104 of NW_024423897.1, read as the reverse complement.
GCACCGGGCACACAGCCAACACTTCCATGTTAGTCACTGTCTCGGTCTGTTGGGGCCGCTCTAATGATACTATAGACCAGGCGGCTTATCAACAACAGAAATTTATTTCTTATGGTTCTGGAGTCCAAGGTCAAAGCGCAGGTAGCTTTGGTGTCTGGAGACAGCATGCTTCGTCTTGGTGGCCATCCTCACGTGGCATCCACTCGTGGTAGAAGGGGCACGGGGCTCTCTGAAGTCTCCTGTATAACGTAGATTATCCCAATCACAAGGGCTCTGCCCTCATGACATAATCAGGTCCCAAAGGCCCCACCTCCGAGCATCACCACCTTGGGAGTTAGGATTTCTACATATGAATTTGGGGGCCACACAAACATACAGATTGTAACAATCACTGGTTACCCTCTCACTTTCAGTTCTTCAAAGAATAAGACTTGGGTTCATTGTTTATTTATACGTGACCCCAGGAAGGGCAGAGGGAACTGGGAGAATGAAGAGAGAAGGGCCAGAACAAGGTATTGTCCTGAGTGAGTTCCTGCTGTGAGCACCTGGGGCTCAGGCCCTCCAGAGACCCTCTGAGAAACAGTGTAGAATCACGTCAGGATCGTCAGGATCATCAGGATCGTTCCCCTGAGGCGGGGAGGCTGGGCCTTTATCAGGACTCTCCTCCCCCTACCTCCAGGGGTTGCCCTGGGAGGCAGTGACAGCCCGCTGTACCTCTGAGCGCATCTGCCTGAGGAGAGAAGCCTGAGCGGAGAAGAGATGTGTGTGCTTGAGGAGGAAGAGGTCAGCCTGGGAGCCAACCCTGGAGGGCCGCAGGGGTGTGGAGTGGAGCGTCCAGCATTTCTGCTCTGGTTATAGATTTTCACACAACCATACAATCTAATTTCACTGTTCTCTATGCTGCTCAAATTCCAATACTCAAACTGGCCCCATGGTTCGCTGGAAGGGAAGAATGGAAACTCCAGTTATCAAGAGCTTCTGTGTGTTAGGGACTGCGCTAAGCACCCCATAAGCTTGGGGGTTAACGTCCCCATTTTGTAGGGAACATAACTGAGGCAAAGAGAGGTTACATACCTTATCCAAGATCATACAGCCGGTAAGAGGCAGAAATGGGACTCCAACATACAAAATAAGACCTAACATCAATCATCTCGACTTCTGCTGAATTTAACTGAAATAGCATGATTCTGTGAAGTGGCCTGAGCCTGGTGAGTGGCTAGGACAGAGCCAGGTGCCAAGAAGGCTAAGTTAATGACCTTCCTGAACACTTCCCAAAGCTCCTCCTCCTGAAACATCGCTCAGCTTAGGGAAGCCGAAGAAGCCACCATTTGCATTTAGAAGGAGAATGGCCTGCATTCAGATGGACTGGGTGTCATTTTTAATAGCGCCCTCTCCCGTTCCCAGGATCCCAGGTGTTTTGTTCAAAACATGCTCAGAGATGGAGATTGTCTTTGCCAATAATTTATTTATTTATTTATTTATTTATTTGTTTGTTTATAAAGATTTTATTTATTTATGTGACAGAGACACAGCCAGCGAGAGAGGCAACACAGCAGGGGAGTGGGAGAGGAAGAAGCAGGCTCCCAGCGGAGGAGCCCGATGTGGGACTCGATCCCGGAACGCCGGGATCACGCCCTGAGCCGAAGGCAGACGCTTAACGACTGCGCTACCCAGGTGCCCCTGCCAATAATTTATTTCACACAGGTTCACGGTGGGAGTTATAGTTTATAATAATAATATTTCACAACCAATACCATGCAGGATAACGTCGCTTCATAAACCGGTGGAGAAATAACACGCCTCAATGATAGATTAATTACACTATTGTTCCAGGCCAAGGGGAGACGGAAGAAATAAGAAATTAGCTGAGGGAGAGCTTTCTAAGGGGCGGTTCTTGGAAGAGCTGGCTTAGCCAACCAAGAGCTGATGTCCAGCGGCCAGTGCGACTTGGAAGCCGGCTGGTGCTCGAGCGCGATGTTTAGTGGGACTCAGACACCAGCGTTGCAGGTAAGATGATCTCCGTCATGGGGCCTCTGAATGGTTTTCACCACTGCCGGCAAAGAGTAGCCTTGCCATGGCAGGCACTATTGTCCCATGGTCTTTGGAGAGGTGCTTAGATCAGCAACGAGTAGCCTTGCCCAAACGGACCGCTCTCGGTATGTCTTCCCAAATTCTTAGTCATCAAGGCTCAAATGTCCATGACGTCGCAGTAGTTCCTTCATCCGTTCACGCGCATAAGCGCTCGGTAGCACAACGGTTGTGATGACATCATCCCGACACGGCTTCCCCAGTGTAAACGAAGTCACCCTCGGAACAGAACAAGTGCACTGAAGCCATAAACAAGTGGACCTGAAATCACAGCAAACCAACACACAACACCTGGTTTGAAGAACAAATTGTATGTCTCCCTCTACAAAGTGCTGTTATTAACAAGGCGCTTCCCTGTGGATTTTTAAACTTTATCCTCCCCACAACCTTGAGATAGGGCTGTTTCTGGCACCATTTGATAGATGAGCAGATTGAGACCCAGAGAGACTAGATAATTGTACAAAACCCCCGTGCAAGCCTCTGGCATGGCTGGGACTGGAACCCAGATGCGGGGGTCCAAAGCCGCTGTTCTTCCCTCTCTCCGGTCCTGCGTGGTTCTCAGATTGGTACCCATTCATTCACTCCTTCATTCACTCCTTCGTTCTTTCCTTTCCTTTTGAGCACATGATGCCGTCCTCCTGTTTGGCTCTGTTTCTGCCAACTCAGGGTCCAGAATGACACCAAAACCCAGGCTGGGGCCCCCGTCCCTTTGCCCGGTGGGTAGTGGTGCCCGATCTCAGAAGCTGTCTTTGGGCTCCAATCCCGGAATGACTTCACCTGAGTAAGTCTTGGGCTCTTAGTGCCCGCAATGTGAGCTCCTCAGAGGACGTGCCAGCCTCACACAGCTGTGGGGCGTGACCGGAGCCGGGGATGGAGAGGGTGCCTGGCGTCCAGGAAGCTCAGTGAAAATGTAAGCCAGGAAGCACCTCCCAGCTCTGCACCTGGCTAGTGGAGGCAGCTCTGGGCCACCAGGGAAGGGGCTTTGGGGTTTTGCTGTTAGCTCTGAGCCGGGAACAATAATTCAACATTTCTGTCCCCACTGGGAACAGGGGCCATAGCTGGGGCTGTGGGAGGAGACTCCTAAGGAAAGGGGACTTGGGAAATGGGGAACCTTCATTTCTGCATCTGTGCCCCATTTATCCTGAGAGTCTCCACTGAATCCCACAAGGAAGGCAGAATCAAAGGGGCCGTATTTGCATCATAAAAGAGGTGATTGAATTCAAACGTGGGGCGTCTTTACCTTTCAGAGTCCCCAGTCCTTTTGTTCTCCTTTCTAATCATTTCTGGCAGTTTTTTAAAAGGCTAAAAAAATGTGGCACAGGGAGATATCAATTCAGAAAGAAAAAATACGGTCGTAAGAGGGGTTAATTTGAATCATGGGCAGAAAGCCCGTTTTCTTTTTCTTCTCCTGTGAGCGGCCCTGACCCGGGGAAAAGCAGTGACTGACTGACGAGGCAGAAGAAAAAGCATCTGAATTCCTGGTTTCCTTTTTCTTCTTCTTTTTTTTCTTCCCAACAGGGGATCTTTCTTCAAAGAGGAATTTTAAAACATTCTGTATACACATCTGTTTTTAAAAACAAAACAAGCTGTACAACTATTTGATAAATGCAAACAGGACACTTGGCAATGTACTTGACCAGCAGTCTAGGGTCCAGTAGGAGATGCAGCCGGGCACGGACGGATGGACGACGACCTACGCGTGGGCTTACTCTCCTCAAAGTCTCTGATGCGCGTGTATTGTTTCCATTTCACAGATGATGAAATTGCTTCTCGACAGTTCAAGAAAGTGCCTCCAAAGTGCCTGAGGGGGAGACTGAATCTCATCCTTTTTAATACAAAACAAAGAAAACAGTGTAGAGAAAGAAAGAAAGAAAGAAAGAAAGGAAGGAAGGAAGGAAGGAAGGAAAGAAAGAAAGAGAGAAAGAAAGAGAGAGAAAGAAAGAAAGAGGAAGGGAGGGAGGGAGGGAGGGAGAAAGAAGGAAGAAAGATGCAGGAACGACTCCTTAGATATTATAAAGAAAAAATATAAAATATTTTTAAAAAGTAAAGAAAAAGCAAACAGCTAGGTTCTGAGACAACGCACTGAGCCAGATGGTGGGTAGGGGAAAAGGGCCCAGAGCAGTGGGGAAACGGACCTCTGGGGTCAGGGCGCTGTATGCGGTAAGTCCTAAGGAAGTGAAGCCACCTGCTGGGGACCCTTCCTGGCGCTGGGGACAGTACCTGTCCTGTTGAAAAGGTGCGGCCACAGCCGTGTTATTTCTTAGCATCCCCATCTTCCCGTACAGCCACATACAGAATCAGCGGGGGGGGCAAAAGGAAAGAAGGTGCAGAGGACACGTTTCACACAACCTGGTGACCAGGTACCCCAGTACGTGGGCAGCTGGGGGGAAGCCGCTGATGGTGGCAGAGGCACAGGGGTCCCAGCAGCGTGGGAGCGGCGGAGGAAGACAGGGCGTGCAGAAGTCCCGGAACTGCAGAGATTGCCAATGGTTAGTCACCTTGAGAAGGCGGTCCGGAGGACGGGGGACTACGTATGAATGCACGACTGGCTGCCCAGTGCGGATGAGGACAAGTGATGAGGCTGTGGAATACAGGGGAGGCTCAGTGGGGTGGAGTCCGGAGCCCACGACCAAGAAAGAGTTCTTGAGACGTCTCTGGTGCAAAATTGGTGGTTTATTAAAGCACGGGGACAGGACCCCCGAGGGCAGAAAGAGCGGCTGCCCCGGGTTGTGAGGGGTGGCTGATGATACACTCTGGGGTTGGGGGAGGTAAGGAAAAAGGGAGGTTTCAAGAAAGTACTTTCATATGTTAAAGAAGACTCACAGGATACCAGAGGCCTTGCCATTGTCAAGTTAAGGTTGTTTACGGCTCTAGTAAGGCGTGAACATGAAGATAGCTGGGAACTTCCTGGAGGAACGTTGCACTCTGCCTGCTTCCAGTATCTGTCTGTGGGCTGCAGGTTATAAAGACATTAAATTGTATTTACATTCCCTTCTGGAAGCTAGGTTACTGATAGAAATGCTTTGTTCTTGGAGACTGCTAAGACATTGGGAAACTGAGGGAGACTTCAGTCTTGCAGGATTGTGGTGTCTATAGGTTAACTGTTTCTTTGCCCTTTAGGGCAGTCAGGAGTGCCTGAGGAATGTCACATACACCCCTTGGGGGGGGGGGGGTTGCGGGGGAGTCAGTTTCTGCTTTGTCCTCAGCTTGCCCTTCTGTTCCCTCATCACAAGGGGACCGAGGGGGCCTAGGGGCTGGGGTGACCTGGGCCCTCGGGCTTCTCCAAAATGCGGGGGTGGGGGGAATAGACAGAGCCACAGGGGGGAAAACTGCTGAGAACAGCACATAGAGCGACCCACCTACCGACCACACAGGAAGGTTGTGGGCAAAGGTGGAGAAAGATCTAGCTGCTTGTGGGGGAGGGGCCCAGAGGAGCTAATCTCTACAAGTGCAGGGAGCTGGCTGCACCGAGAGATTACAGTTCTCAGTGCTTTGTGGGGACAGCCGAAGACAGCCCTGGAACAGCACTGGGTCCACAGCAGAGGCCGCAAGAGAGATTTTATTGAGACCAGGGGCATAGGGAAGGTCGTCTTGGGTATAAATGGAGCCCAACTTTGACTAGGAACAAAGGTGACTTGGGATCTTAAAGGGAGGACAAAGGGGGAATTAAAAGGGGCCGGGAGGAAATGGGAGGAAGGTGGAAGTAGACAATGACGATGGTTTGGCAGTGTGGCCAGTATGGCTGGGGATAACGGACATTTTATGGTTTGGCCATATTGCGTTTTCTTGAGAGAAGACTCAGCCCAGAGCCCGGGGTCACCTTTGGAGACTTGGCCTAGTGTAGATGGATGCCCGGCGACAGCTGGGTCAAGTCTCTTAGCACAGTGTGGGCAAGTCCTCTGTGCTGGGCAAGTCCACGATTTGGTGCAGTGGCTTGGAGCCCCGGCCCGCCCCACCTTCCCCACAGGGAAGACATCATCTTGTACGGCCCTCAAAAACTCTGCATTGCCTGTAGCTCACCCTAGGCCTTATTAGACTGACTCTGTGGGGGCTCTTTCCCAGCTCTGTAACCAGCATGAAACTGACAGACATGCAGGTTCTGCCCTGTCTCGCCCCTCCCTGCACACAGAGTTTGCCTTCTTTCGCAATTCGTTTGGACACTCCTTTACTCCATGAAAATTTGTGTTTTTCTGGCTTTTCCTCAGAACTAGTTATAACATCTGCCTGGTTCCCCCGTTGTTTAACAGAATACAATTTTTAACCTGTGTTCATATTTATATCTGTATGAGACTCGTGATTTTACCTATTTCTGAAAATTATCTCTTAGCAACAGTTACTTCCTCCAAAAAGGACGGGGAAACCCATTGTGCTTAAATATAAATAAACAGAGAAAGATAGTGCTCAAAGAATTTTTTAAAAAACAGAGTAATTATCAGAGTAATAGATCTGTGAAGAATAAGAAACACATTAGAAATATATCACTCCAAGCAGAGGAAAACTGTAACCTAATATTTCAAAATGAGCTAGAAGACCAAAAAAATTGAAGGATTGTAGCTAGCAGTTAAGAAAGAACAACATAAAACAGAATTAGAAAAGCTCAGGAACAAATTAGAGGTAAAATTAATAAAACGCCATAGAAAATCACTGTGAGAGAATGACGAGGCAAAAAGGGGGAAAGAAGTGGAACAGAAATGAAGATGCCCCTAAGGAAAGATCTGGCAGAGAATGATAGACACAAAAGAGAGAGTAAAATGTCCAACATGTATATACCAGTTCCCAAGGGGGGAAAACGCAACGCAACGACGTAAATAGCAAAAGCTATAACCTGAGAAACTTTTCTGGAAAAAAGAATCTCTTGAATTATACAAGCTGAGAAAAGCAACCCCAAATGGCCAACACCAAGACATACTTTAGTAAAACATTTGGACTTTAGAAGAAAAAGTACATTGGATATCTGGATAGAATGAACACATTATTTGACCGGGAAAGAAAATCAGTTTTTTCAGATATCGAACTTGTCATCAGAAATGCTTTCTGTCAGAACTCTAAAGAGTGACATGTTTAAGAAGTTCAAGGAAAGGAAGTAAGAGTCAAGGGTTCCATATCCAGTCAAAGAGATCAAGTAAAAAAAAGCGCAGCACAAGCCGTCACAAGCTTCAAAGAACTCAGAGAATATTGTTCCGTGATCATTTTCTGAGAAACCTACTGAAGAGCCAGCTTCAGACAGTCGGCAAACAAAGACTCAGCACCAGGGTTGGTGGGGAGCCGTGTGTTTAACAACAGACGCAGCACTCGGTGACGGGGCAGGAGTGATGGACGAGTATGTAACTGACATTTCTGACAACCGCGTGTGATCCAAGTTTCAACACGTGGGGAGAGGAGAGAGTGTACGAAAAGTGCAATAACCTCTATGACGGCCTCGCTGGTACTCACTGGAAGTAAAAAGATGTTACTTTAAGACAGACGCTGAGGAAGGAGGGGAGGGTACAAAAAGGTCTTCGTTAATTTCAGTATTCCTTGTAGTCGGAAACCAATAGACAAACGGATAAAGAAAGGGCTACAAATATCACACAAAGCTATTAATATAATGCAGCCATTAGGACGAAAGTACAAAACCTCGTACTACAGTCCCTTTCCTGCACCCCATTCCCACAGTTTTGCCTTGTGGTTCTGGTTGCCCGTGGTCAACCACAATCCAGAGGCAGACAATCCGGCTGTATCGTCAGATGACCAACAGTAACCCGACGGCCCGTACAACGCCTGTGTCATTCACCTCACTTCATTTCATCACCCAGGTGCTTTATCTTCTCATATTCTCACAAGAAGGCTGAGCACAGGGCGATCAGATATCTTGAGAGAGAGAGACCACATTCAGTGGTCAGTGTAGACCTCTAATTGTTCTATTATTAGTGTTTTAATCTCTTATGTGCCTAATTTATAAATTAAGCTTTATCATAGGTACGTATGTATAGGAAAGAACGGTATAGATAATGTTCAGTTCTAACTGTGATTGTACTCACCCCCCGGGGGGCTTGGAACACGTTCCCTGCGGATAAGGGGGACTACTGGACCAGAAGAAACGGACAGGGACCGAAGTTCGTCCTCTCAGAATGTACATGTCTTATAGCCTTTATTTTCTAAGGATGTCGATGTTTCACATAGTTTTTAAAAATCAAAGCAAAAAGAGGATGTGAGGGAGATCTGGCTGCGACATCTGTCACCCCCTGGATCACCGGGGTTGATTGGGCGGATCTGGCTGGCTAAGCGGGTGTCCCCTTCGCCCTCATGGCTCCATGTGCGTCCCCCCCGAGGCTGCGCCCTCGGCTGAAGAGGACGGCCTTCCCTGTTAGAGGAGGACCGTTCTTCTGCCAAAAGTATACGAGTAGCCGGGCTCCCCTTGCTAGAACCTCCGAACAAGCTCTCAACGTCCATTTGTAGGAGAACGTGACGCAGTCAAGTTTCCAAGACCCCAGACATATTAAAAAAAAAAAAAATTTAAGCAAAACAGAGAAACAAAACCCAGCTGCATAAGAAGATAGTGGTACAATTACACACAGAAGAACTATTTCAAGTTACTTTTTAAAAGTAACCAAAGAAGGGGTGCCTGGGAGGCACAGCGGTTAAGCGTCTGCCTTCGGCTCAGGGCGTGATCCCAGCATTATGGGATCGAGTCCCACATCATGCTCCTCCACTATGAGCCTGCTTCTTCCTCTCCCACTCCCCCTGCTTGTGTTCCCTCTCTCGCTGGCTGTCTCTCTGTCAAATAAATAAATAAAAATCTTAAAAAAAAAAAAAGTAACCAAAGAAATAAAAAGATATTTTAAACTGCATTCAGTAGTCAAATACTTAGTAAAAAATTAGTGCTGTTATGTTAAGCTTGTGCGTGTGTATTTTTATATATGTAAACACACGTATTTGTATCTTCTAGGTGTATATGTAAGGAGATAAAGCAAATAATTACATTAATTTCCTTAGAAATCAGGATAATTAGCATAATTTCAAGAATGAAAATATATCAAAACTGTTCAATACAAATGCTAATCTTTGATTTGAATTGGAAACAGCTCTATGAACTTATTATTTTTCCCCTTTCTAAAAATATTTATTTCTTACTTCTCTCTGCTATAACCAGCAGCACCTTCAGCCCTCAGACTGTGCTCTCTGCATACCGTTCCCCTTCCCCTCTGAAAGGAACCAGTGCTCCTCAGAGAAACGGGTATTAGAAGATTTGGGGAAGAAATGTCCAAGATAAATCTGGGACCTCTTGTCACGACTAAAAGCAAGAACACAGATTTGGGAATACGTCGATAGACACAGGAGCCTATTTGAAGGGGTACCATTGGTCGAAACAAAATTAATTTGAGCATCAAGAAAAATAGTCACTAAAATGAATTGAAAAATCACACCCAGCACATGAAATCTGTAAGTTCAAAATGATACCAAAAAATCTCACTGGTTCCCTTGCAAGTTGCTAGACACCAATTCATTATTCTGAAAATTGAGAAGCAAAGGATAAGCATTTATCTTGCCTTTCCTGTATGAATTGGATTTCAGAAAAGCCAAATTGTTGATAAGGAGAAGTTCTTTATAGAAGAATCATAGCCAAGGACTGATAGCGTTGGGAAATTACCAATTTGCAATCCCTAATGAAATAATACATCCGTGCCAGCGTTCCTCGGCCTTCTTTTTATTATCATTCCCCTAAGGAGCCCTTTTAGACACTTTGTCTTCCTAATCACAGCCCCCATGAAATTTTAATGCCACAGATGTTCTGTATTTCCATTTACGCACTCTATACATCTGTGCTTTCTACATTAGAAGGTCACGATTTTTTTCTACCCCTCTCCACACACTAATTTTGGCCTCTTGGGAGGCATTATCAGCCCGGTTGAGAATGTGTGACCTAGACAATGGTCACCCATGCTCTGGGGGGGGAACGTTATCATGACAATATCTGCTGACATCATCTGAACCATTCTTAAAAATGTGGAGCGACACGGGAGCACCTGGGTGGTTCAGTCAATTCAGCTTCAGACTCTTGGTTTCGGCTCAGGTCATGATCTCAGGATCATCTCCCTCTGCCCCTCCCCACCATTCCCTCTCTGTGTCTCAAATAAATAAATACATCTTTTAAAAAAACTAAAAATAAAAATATTAAAAATTATGAGCCTCCAGCAGCAGTGAGTAATACTCGCAAAAAAAGAAGGCAATGCCTTGGATCTAACCTCACCTCGGTGTAGAAGGATCGAGAAGCATGTAAAAGACAATACGGCAGGAGAAAACAAGCAGTTAAACCCAGAATATGTGCCGTTCTACAGGACAAATGACCCACTTTCCTCAACAAAGAAGGGGGAAGAAAAGGAGGGGGGAAGGAACTAATTATAGATTAAAAGAAATTTAAGAGGACCCAACAACCCAATGTAGCGGGGGGGGGGGGTCCTTATTGAACAGCATTTGGGTATTAAATGATATTAAGGAATTATCATTAATTGTGTTGGATATGATAATAGTATTGTGGTTATGATTTTTTAGAAATCTTTGTCTCTCTTCTCCACTTCTCAGTATGTTTGAAATTTCTCATGGCAAAAAAAGGATTTTTAACGTTATTTGCTTATCCAAAATATCCTAAACTAAGCATAAAATCAAGAAGGCAGCTCACTGATGCCTCATTGGAATTAGGGGCCAGTGTGCCCAAATATTCCAGTTTTTCAAAGCACCTTAAAATGGGGTTTTTATGTGAAATCCCCCAAGTTTTAAATGTGAGCTGCACATTCCGTATTTTTTAAAGATCTGCTTGGCCCCATGGTGGACCCCGTGGAACTGGTGAGCTCCCAGTCTGGGGCCTTAGGAAAAAATGCCAAACTCCATTGCTTTGATTAAAAGCAGTGCTTTCTGCACTGGGAATAACTCGTCTGCTTTTAGCTTTAAACTTTGTGGTTATTTTTGAAATGCCAGTTTATTTTGCTAAGGATGACTAAAGCAACAATTGATTTGAGAAATGTTATTTCCAGGTCTCATTTTCTTGCTGTGCCTGAAAGCACTCCTGTTGTCCAGGCCTCCTCTTCCTCAGTGTCTCTGTGACACTTGACTCTCCCTATACCCCCACTCCCTCCCCATGCCCCGTCTTCATGTTCTTTCCCCCTCTTCTTTGGACCCCCAGTCCCACAGGACAGACCCCCATTTCTTCTCACTCTCTCACACTACCCTGGGCAGGCTCCTATACTTTGTTACCAGCACTGTGCCAATGACTCCTAAGTACCGCCTCCAGCCCAGCGTGCCCTCCAAGATTCTCCAAGATTCTCCAAGATGCCTTAAAGTCGTCTTAATTCCACAGTGCACTGACCTGGAGCATTATCTTTTCCCCCTGCCGCTCCCCTCTCTAAAGTCACTGTGAACAGAGCTACTATGCTCAGAAATTTCTTTCATTTATTCATTTAACAGCCATTTATTGGCTGCCTACCATGTGTCGGGGACACAAGAACACAACAAAGGCTTTGCTCCGATGAAGCTGACAATACACAGACATGTTCATGATATAGGAGGGCAAGGCAACGGAGTGACTCTGAAGAGGGGACATTGGAGCAGAGACCTGGATGAAGCAAGGGAGGGAGTCTTGTGGATAACTGAGGAAGAGGGTTCCAGGCAGAAGGAAGAGAATACGAAAATGCCCTGAGGCCCCAAGGCAGATTCTGAGAACAGTGAGTAGGCCAGAAAGGTTGGAATCAAATGAATGAGACTAGGGTAGGAAGAGAAGGAATTAGAGGCATAGCAAGGACCTGGGTGGTTCAGGGACTTATCAGGCAGCGGACCCAATTAAAAAGTAGACAAAGGTCTTGAACAGACATTTCTCCAAAGAAGATGCACAAATGGCCGATAAGCACATGAAAGGATGCCCAACATCATTAGGCATCGGAGAGACTCAAATCGAAACCACAGTGAGATACGACTTCACACCTGCTGGAACGGCTGCACTGAGAAGGATGACCAGAGAGTGTTGGCTCGGGAGGGCGTGGAAGCTTGGCGCGCTCATCCACTGCTGGAGAAAAGGTAAAATGGTGCAGCTTCTTTGGAAAACAGGCCGGCAGTTCCTGAAAAATTAAATATAAAGTCACCACAAGACCCAGCAATTCTGCTCCTAGAAAGATACTCAAGGAGAGCTGAAAACATGTCAACACAAAAACCTGAATGGGAATATTTATAGCAATATTATTTGTAATAGTCAAGATGTGGAAACAACCCACATGTCCATCAACTGAAGAATGGAGAAACAAAAGGTGATAGGTCCGTACAATGGTATTTTGTTTGGCAACAAAAAGAAATGAAGTTGTGATTCATGGGACAACATGACGAATTGCAAAGACGCTCAGTGAACGAAGCCAGACACAGAAGACCATATATTGCATGATTGCATCGTGGGCAATGTCCCACATGGTCTAATCCCTAGAAATTAGTGATGGGGGCATTTCTTTGAGGGATGGTGGAAAGATTCTGGAAGTAGATAGTGGTCTAGTTGCATAACCTTGTGAATACACTAAAAATCACTGATTTGTACACTTAGAAATGGTCAATTTTATGGGATGTAAATTACATCTCAATTAAAAAAAAAAAAAACCTGGGAGATGCACGGGCTTTGTCTCCTGGCTTGTCTATACCTCCACTGCCCCATCCTAGTCCCAGCTGTCATCCCTGAATTGAGGCCATGGTCATCGGACTAGCCTGGCTGTTCCCTCTCTTGCCTCACGCAGCACCCAGAGTGCTCCCTTCATTTTATTTTATTTTTTAAAGATTTTATTTATTTGTCAGAGAGAGCATAGCAGGGAGAGCAGTAGGCAGAGGGAGAAGCAGGCTCCTGCCTAGCAAGGAGCCCAATGCGGGACTCAATCCCAGGACTCTGGGATCATGACCTGAGCCGAAGGCAGATGCTTAACCGACTGAGCCACCCAGGCGCCCCCAGAGTGCTCCCTTTAAACTATAAATCACATCATGCCCCTCCGCTAGGTAAAGCCCTCCAGCAGCTTCCCACAGCCCTTGGAATCAAATTCAATCCTCCTGCAGCCTACAGGACCCTTGTGTGATTCTCTCCTGTCTGCGTCGACCTCACCCTCATTCCGCTTGCCCCTCATCGTGGTCCAGACATACCGGCCTTCTCTCTGTTCTCAAACACCCAGGTTGTTTCCCTGTTGGGGCTTTTTTCTTGCTGCTCTCTCTGCCAAGATTGCTGTTCTCCGTGTGTGGGCAGCCCCTCTTCATTCAGGCCTCTGTTCCCAGCTCACCTCCTCCGGGAGGCCACCCTGAGCCGGCCGTCGGAAGCGGCTCTCCTTGCCCTGTCCACCTGCTTCATGACACTTCCCCAGACTGAGCTAACGTTGTTCACTTGTACGATTACTTGTTATGTGTCCCTCTCCTCCAGGTGGGAGCCCCCTGAGAGCAGGAGTCCGGCACGGGGTCCGGCACACAGCGGGTTCTCAACAGTACGTGTCTAACAAATCAACGAATCATCGTGCATCTGCCACTTACCAGGGCCGTGCCCTGACTCTCCTGAGCCTCTGTGGCCCAATCCGGACAATTCTTGAGCCGGGTGGTGGTTACACAGATGCTCATTTTAAAACCATTCCCGAAGCTGCACGTTTCTATGGCATGTACTTTTCTGAACATGGATTATTTTTCACACACACAAAAAAACCTTTTTGAAAATATGAGACGTTCTGGTGTTTATGCTCACATCCCGATGTCTTTTCCTACAGACCATTCTAGGAGCAAATCTCCCTGGTGGGGTCACCTGCCCAGGGCCCATTGGAGAGCTTGCCGGACAAGGAAGCAGAGGGGGGACATGGTCCCTGAAGCCCTGAGGAAATTGCCCAGGGGACTTTGCACTGTGCAGGGGGCTGGGGGCACGAGAAATAAGTTCAGGTCTGAGCCCACATCTCAGTCGAGGGAGGGGGCCCAGGGTTAAAGCCAGCACCTAGTGCTTGAGCCAGAACTGGCAAGATAAATGGCAGCTACACTCCGGTCCGCTCCTACGGGAGACTCTTCGGGTTATTTTAACATTGAGCTGGGGGTGGCAGACTTTTGAAGGGCTGTTTCCCTGGTTACGGAGACCCACTCTTCCCAGCCCCGGGGGCGACTCATGACAAACGCTACACACACGTGTGTGTTCGTGCACGCACAGCTATCACACGCAAGCATTTGAAGCAGGCCTGACAGATAGCTGTAAGATCACACAGTGTTAAAACTATCTTGCAAGACACACTGGCAACCAAGAACCGAAAATAAGTCCCAACTCTTGTCCCAATATTTCTACATCCAAGATTATTTCCTCATGATGTTATCCGAAATAGGAAATCCGTTTCCACAGAAAATTGTTCATCCCTATGTTCTCAACTCCAGTAAAAATTTGGAAACTACTGAGTGTTCAAAAATAGAAAATGATTAAGTGAACCACTTCTACACACACGATGAACTATGTTACGGTCATTAAAATTCTATTTGGGGAGAGCTGGTAAGAACCGGGAGGGAGACAGAATACAAAATTGAAATTATAGATGATTTCTACTGTGACAACAGCAAAACCTTCTACACAGAAAAATACCAGGGAAAGAAATCCAATTCCGTAGTAAAGAGTTACCTTCAGCGGGTGGGAATGACATAGGAGGATCTCTACCTTTTAATTTTCTAGGAGGAATTTTCCTAAATTATCAAAACAATTTGATTATTTTTCAAATTTTTAGAAAAGTGGGTGAATACAAATACACATAAGGAACGCAAAAATTGTGAAGTTTGATGGCATGGGATAGGAGAATGAAAAGGGAAACTGAGGCACAGAAGGGGGAAGGAAAGGGAGCTATGTGATGAGTCCTTTTTTACGATACATGCATCTCAACATCAGGCAGCAGGTGGGTGTCAAAACCAGAGTTTATGTGCGATTGTGTCAACTCCAAGTTTGTGCTATTACCTCTTACCCACTGACCACCTGCCCCAGTCCCCCCCCCACCGGCATCATCATCACTGTTCATGTCCTCAATCCAAAGACACTTTTTCTCACATTTTAACATTTCTGAAATACAATTGCTATAGGAGCTTTTTCTTCTCTTTTACCTAAACCAACAATTCACGTATAATCGATGTTTGTCATACAATCCAGGAAATGTTGTAATTGTTGCTTTTTTATGGAGTAGTTCCAATGTGCCAGGGACTACCTAGTTCATCAGCTCCCAACACAGGGAGCTAAAAGACACAGTTCATGGACTGCTTTAGAGATGAAGAATGAGACACAAAGGAATGAGAGACATGCCCAAGGCCACCCAGGAAGTAAATGGCTAGGCCAGACCTTGACCCATGAAGCATCGTGCAATCTAGTTTGTCTCCTCCAAAACATTCGGCCTGTACCTTTCCACAGTCTCCACCTCACACTCTCCCATTCTCTGGCCCCAGTTCTCTGTAGATAATGAATAAATCATTCTACACTGACTCATCAAAGCTCTTTTTGGGGGACCACCCATCCTCCACAAGCAATCCCTTTGTTTCCAGTAGAGTTGACTTTACCCCTTCCATAGACATGTGACTTAACCCTGGCCAATCCGATTATCATATTCCCTTAGTCATGGTGATTGGTTCAGAGATGGGCACCTAAACCCAGTTACAGCCAATGAGATGCCCTTGGATGCTTTCTGTGAATTTCAGGAATACACTGTGGCTCTTTTCACCTAGAGAGGAATTAGAATGGCTGGAACTGCTGCAGCCCTCTTGTGACATGAGGTCTGGTAACAAAGTCAACACTGAGGTAGCAGAGTCAAGAAAAGGGGAGAGAAAGAAACTGGGTCTTTTTGGATCAGTCTGTGACAAATAGTAATCATACCCCAGCTGGGCTGGTTTAAGTAAGATATTCTTTCCTGAAAACTCTTCAACAAGTTCCCAGGGTCTGGTAATAATGTCCAAACTTCACCATTTGGCATCCAAGGCCTCCCTGATCTGGCTTCAATCTGCAGTTTCCACTTCCAGGCTCTGCACATCTTCCTGTAATCCAGGATCCATCTGTTTTCCATTACTCGAACTTCAGCAACAAATAGGCATTTTTTCTTCTTAGCAGCTTTTATATAAGCTGTACCTTTTGCCTCAAATGGCATTCCTGTCCCCCACCCCACCCCATAGCAATAAAACTTCCTAACAGCCTTAGATGTCCAAAGACAGGGGCTCCCGTCACTATGAGGATCCTAGGCAGGATGAAAGGCCTTCAGAGGGGATATTACAGAGAGAATTCACGGCATCAAATAAAGTTTGGTTCAGCTCAGGCTTTCTCTGGCCTGGAGAGTCAATGACAGCTTGTGTCAGCATCACGGGGTAATCGTAAAAATATAGATTCACAGATGGAAGGAAACTTCGGCCCAGACCTACGGAATCCGCATCTCTGGGAATGGACCCCACGAATTTGGCCGTTTATCAAAATCTCCACATGATTCTAATGTTTGCTAACATTTGACAACTTCTGGCCTAGAAAAATGGGAAGTCCCTTTTAAGCCTGCAATCTTACAAAGTCTGGGCATTTATCAAATCTCAACTTCCCCTCCCACCACTTCTCCTGTTATAGAAATTCATGACTTTCATATTTCGTATTTTTCCCCTCTGGACCCTGATCCTTGAAAATCGTTCCACTGCAGAGCTTTGCATGAGAAGGCAGGCTTCATTGTAAAGATTTTATCAGCTGGAACTTTGTTGCCCCATCTCTTTCCTGCAACTATGTGCGGGTATGCATGCACTCCTAGTGCCATAAAGATAGTTGTGTTCAGTGTTTCTCCAAGAAGAGTGTCAATCTGTGTAACACAAATCAATCCTCCACGCTTTTCCCTCTCCTGTTCCCACTCTCACAAATGCCATTTTCTTCTGTATTCTTTTTTTTTTTTTAAGATTTTATTTATTTATTTGAGAGAGAGAGAAAGTATGAGAGAGAGAGGGAGAGAGATCATGAGCAGGGGGTAGGGGCAGAGGGAGAATGAGACTCTCCACTGAGCAGGGAGCCCGATGTAGGGCTCGATCCCAGAACCCTGGGATCATGACCTGAGCCGAAGGCAGACGCTTAACCGACTGAGCCACCCAGGCGCCCACTTCTGTATTCTTTTAGCACACGTCCATGGAACATCTGCCGTGTGCCCGCTCTCTGCTGGGTGCCGCAGATACTGAGGTTAAACACAGCCCCAGTCCCTGTGTACTGGGAGAGATTGTTGCGTAACATTTTCGGACAAACGCAGAACACCGAGAATATGTGCTACTGATTCATTTGTTCCTTCACTCGCTCTTTTGTTTGTACAATGGAAATGTTTGAGCACACCCTGTGCAGGGTGATGGGGATACAGTGGTGGACAAACGGACAAGACCTTGCTCTGCAAGAGCCCTCCTTGCAGTGGGGAAGACGACGCTGAACAGGTGAATGAATGAACCCAGCCGTATCTGACAGTAATCCGTACGGTGAGAAAAATAAAACTAGATCACGTGAGAGAGGTGTTTGGTGTGATCGAGGAGGGCTTTGCTAAGGAGATGACCTTTGAGCTGAGACTCTGATCCAGAATGCTGAGAAGGAGCCGCCAGGTTGCGATGGAGAAGCATATCCTAGGCAGAGGCACAGCCAGAACAACTGCCCTGAGGTCCCCCATGGGTTCCAGGAACAGGAAGGCCAGTTGGCTGAGGGAAGAAGCATAGAAGTGAAGACAGGGAGGTGGGAAGGGGCCTAATGGAGCAGAATGTACCAGATCCCAGAAATCTGAATTATCTCATGTGCAATGGGGTGCCATGGAAGGATGCTAAGCAGAGGGGTATATAGGACTGTGGAGTCTGAGATCGGATGCCCAGATCTAGGATAGTGGAGTCAGTGTAGAAAGAAATTGCGTTCAAAATGGAAGTCAGGGGCAGAACCAACAGGACTGGCAGATGAATGGGATTGGGATAGGGCAGATGGAGAGAGAGCCCAGTCAGATGACAACTAGCCTGGGTTCGGGGGTGGATGAAGACGCCACGCACTGGGATGGGAGAGGAAGCCATTGGTGAGGGGGCAGGGCAGTGGGACTCGGGGTACACGTTTTGGATGTGTGTTCGGCATCCAAGTGGCTCTGTTAGTGAGGCAGTTGGGTATGCAAGTTCTGAGCTCCCTGGAGAACTCCGAGATGGAGATATAAATGGCAGGTTGTGGCCACATGGCCCTGACAGAGGCGTGGCCCTGGGATTGTGGTCTTGCCAAGGAGGAAGGATCAATTTCTTCCATTGGGGGAGTGGAGAGAAAGGCCCTCCACATTTACGTGTCACTTAGAGACTTTGGCTCGTAAGTGACAGAAACCAACCCTGGCTGCTGAGCAGCTCATAGGCTGAGAGTTGAGAAGGAAAGAACCCAGGTAGGGCCTGAATCTCCCGGCAGAAACTGGAGAACCGTCCTGGGATATCTCGGCCCCAGCTGCCTTCTGTCCTTGCAAGATGTCACAACAAGGGAAGAGTCCCAGGAGCAAAGTCTGAGGACCCACATCTTAGCCGTGGGGTGTGGTTGGGGGCACACCTGCTTCCACCAGGACCTCGTGACATGCAGGATGGGGCAGGGGAGCTCTCAAAGAAAACCTGGATACTATTCTCAAAGAAGGGAGGAGGGAAGCGGGGCAGACAAGAGCAGCAGACACCCGCTATACCCAGCCTGCCGGGAATCTCCAGCACATCTCTTACCACCCAGCTCAAAGGTCAAATTCTCTCTGAAAATTCCTTTGACCTTCAAAAATGAATTGATATGCTCTTCCTCTGTGCTCCCACTCTCTAAATTTTAAATGCTATGGGCTTGTCTACTCACCTCTGCAACAGACTGTGATCACACCACGGTCAGAAACACACTCCTATTCATCAGTGAAACCCCGGTGACTCACACAGGGCCTGGCACATAATCGGAATTCAGTCCAAAATGTGCTGCCTTGAATGTGGTCCCATCCATCGAAGATAATCTGGATCACAACCCTGAAACTTTTTAATGTATCATTCTGTATTCATTCTAAAGTCCAGGAGGAGTTGAGGGACAAATTACAGAGATCTCTCCCAAATGCCTTTCAAGTCACACAGCCAAATCAGTTCAGCAAATTACATGTAATCAACAAGGACATCAATAAGTAGTGCAAGTGTGTTAAAGAGTTTAGCGGATTCATTATGAATTTAACACATTCAGCCCAATTTGCAAGAAGTTCAGAGAAAAACAGGCTTTAGCATGTAAACAGTGCCTCTGATTGCCTCTTCGGAGAGCCCCTGGCCGCTCAGCCTTTGGAGGTAAGGGCAGATCAGGAGCCTCCCCGCCCGGCCCCACCCCCGCCTCCCTGGAGCCCAGCCAGCCTAGGCCAGTCGCATGACTCAGGAGTTTCACCTCCAAAGGCCGAACCGAGGATCTCACATCTTACGGGCTTTTCAGCTTGGAAATTCCATGGGAGATGAGAGAAGGGAGGGGGGAGGGAAAGGAGGGAGGAGAAATATCAAAAGTATTAAATCCCTTGGGAGGTTGCCCTTTCCCCTCAATATCTCAGCAGCTTCATGTCCCTGAAAGGGATCATGCACTAATTTATTCAACAAATGCTGTCTGAACACTTGCTCCGTGCCAGGTCACAGGCCAAGCTCAATCAGACCTGGACCCGCCTTCAAGCAACTCACTGTTGGGGCGACAGATGACAACATCAGCCCAAGTGGAGGACCTGACCCTCCCTGCCCAAGGTGGGGGGGAGGGGACATTTGATCAGGCTGCTGAGGAATGATGAAGAGTGTGTGAGGGTGACATCGCACAGGGGACAAACATCCTCAAAGGTACAGAAGCAAAATGGAGCATTTGGGGAATGACAAGTAGGTCAAGGTCACCAGAGCATTCCGTGCAGGGGAGGACAGCATGGGCAACGCCTCTTGCATGCAAATCCAAGGGCCTCCTCCAGTCCTCCTGGTTCAGCCCCCCATCCCATGGCAAATTCAGCCGTGGTACCCGGGGAAGGGGAGGGGTGTGTCAGGATCACCAGCAAGTGGTAGAGGCTGAATGTGGCCTCTGCCCCCCCCCCACCGCATCCTTTGGGAATTCCCATCTACCACAGGCACCTCAGTCACCTCTGGCCACAAATCTGCCCATGCTCCAAGTTCTGAATTGCGCTGAGAACTGGCATCAGTTTGGGAAATCATACAGCACACAGCCCTTATAATTCCCTCCTCTTGATTAGGAAAAACCAGTATCAGTAGAAGATCACCCACATTGGCAAGAATACCACCTGTGCGCCTACAGAAGCTCCGCCCCGCGGCAGACGTCGCTGGTCAATCCCTGCCTTGTTTCCCACTGATTCTTAACCCAGCGCTCCAGGTGGCCCCCACGACAATAGTCATCACCCAGATGAAGGGTGCACGCCTTTTCCTGCACAAGCATTCAACTGCCAGCCGTTACCACGGGCCAGGCTTTCAAGGAATGAAATAACAAAGGGAAAAAGAGCGTCTAAGAAGAGCACAAATGATAAGAAGGCAAAGAAGAGCCAGAAGAGTGACCAGACTATTATGTCGCAGTGATACCATACCCAGCAGCGGACCCGCTTCAGGCGTGGTGGCAGCCGGTTACATTAGGCCCTCCATCACTCCCTCAGCGAGAGAACACCAACTCAAGTGAATTGTAGCAAAAAGGGGGCCCACCGGCAAATTAACCCTGGGGCGGACCCGACTTTGAGGCTGTATCGGATCCAGGAGCTTCTGGGATGCCATCCGACATTTTCATGGCCTCTTTTCTCTCTACCTTGCTTGTCCGCACGCTGCCTTCCTTCCCAGGCAGAATTACCCTTTGTGGGCAACAAGCTGACCAGCCTATATCCCCACAGCGAGCAGCCATGGAGGAGAATGTCCTTCCCTGTGGGTTCAACCCGAGTCCTGGTTCTGGCCCCACTGGCCTCATCTCACTCAGGGGCTCAGATGCCCATCCTGGGGCAGGGAGGGGAGGATTGCCCACCCGCCCACAGGCACGGCACAGGGCGAGGGCCCCCACCCCAGGAAAGGGGAAGTGAAGACAGCAGAAAGGGAAATAGATAACATCAAAACTGATAGCATGTAGATAACATAAAAATAGCTATCCCCACTACTAGTGACTGCCCGCTTTATAGGGAGGGAGCAGAGCCACGGAGAGGGGAGCCGCGCGCCCAGGGCGGAGGGAGCAGTGGAACCTGGTGTGACTCGTGCTCTCCAGAGCCTGCTGTCTTCCTCTCCACACCCCCGCACCCCCGACCTAAATCTGAAATAGAAATCAAGAGAAGAACCCCGTCGCTGCAGCCCGGAGTTAGCCTTGCGGGCAGGAGATGCTCCAGGTTGCCTCAAACTGCCTTTCAGGGCAGAGCCCGGCAGGGGCCAGCAGCCTCCTCCAGAAAGAGCGCCTGCTGATTCCCGGCCTCCTCCAGACAGCCACGGGGGCAGATCCCTGGCCCATGCTCCTACCTGCATCACTGCAGCGTCCTCGGCCCCTCCCTAGAGGGTTCTGGAACAGGCCCGAGGAGTCAACAGCTTAGACTCCCCAGGTGATGCTGATGCGGGAGGCCTCTGTGTCCCCCTTGGAGAAACTCTGGTAAAATGGGGTTTGGAGTCCAATAAATGCAGCATTCAGTAGGTGCTCAGTAAGGGGCAGCTCGGGGCTCTAACAGCTGGCCCTATCTTGCAGGAGGCCCCAGGGTGCCCATGCAGATTAATGATCATCTGTAATAGACAGGTTTGGGGGTTCATGTCTGCACCACAGCTCAATCTGGAGATCTGCGCCTGTGGCCCCCAACTGTCTCCAGCAGTGGCCAGCGCTGACTGGGCCGGAGTGGGTAGCATTCCAAGGACAGCTCTGCAGTAAGCAGGTGATCGGGCCTCAGTTCCTCCCTTAAAAAGGCTGCAGTTCAAAGTCGCCAGCCCTGTAAACAACGTGAAGAGGTAGGCAAAGCGGAGAGCAAGGCTCTAGTTAAGGGAGACCTTTCAGAGGTCCCCGTGTGCAACGTGCGCCCAGGGTTGTCAGACCTTCCAAGGATTTTCGAGCATCCGGAAATCTGGATTTTTTAAATGACAAGTCTTAGAACATTTAAATTATTGATCGTGTTGTTAAAAATTCAAAATTGTCAAGGCCAACCAAAATACATCTGCAGGCTGGATTCCAACCACAGTCTGAGTGTCTAATTTTGCTATCATCAGCTTCATTTCCCAGCCTCCTTTGCATTTGGGTATGGCCATGTGACTAAGTTCTGGCCAATTGAAGTATTGGGCCGTCAGCAGGAGTGTTGTGTGGGACTACGCGGAAGTTTTCCTAAAAGGGAGGAAGTCTTTCAAACATCATTCCTGATGCTTGGAATAAGGAAGTGATAGCTGGAGCTTCAGCAATCACATTAGACACTGAGGTGACTTTGAGGTTGGAAGCATGCTAAAGGTGACAGAGTAGAAAAATAGGAGTCTGAGTCCTTTATGACACTGAAAAGCTGTCATACCAGTCCTGAGCTTTTGACTTCCATATTTCTTTTGTAGGAGACAAAGAAACTTCTTGATTTTGTCATATGCAGCCAAACTTAATCTCCTATCCACTAGCTAGGTTTTTTTTTTTAGATTTTATTTATTTATTTATTTATTTATTTATTTATTTATTTATTTATGAGAGAGAGAGTATGAGTGGGGTTGGGGTGGGAGGAGTAGACGGAGAGGGAGAGGGAAGAGGAAAGAATCTTAAGCAGACTCCACTTTGAGTGTGGGGCCATGAGTGCAGGGCCTGGTGAGCATAAACTTGATCTCCTGACCCTGAAATGAAGACCCTGAGATCATGACCTGACCAAGAGTCAAGGCTTAACCACCTGAGCCACGCAGGCACCCCATCTACTCGCTAGCTTAGACGAGACTGGGGCTTTCTGTCTACCCTTGGGTTTTATAAAAGGGTGCTGGATCTTTCTAACAAAACTCTCTTTAACTGGACTAGTTTGGATGGTGGGATTTTATCTCTTGCAAACCAAACATAATCTGTTTTTTCACTCTCCATCCCCACCCCCACCCTTTACTCATCACAAATGACAGTACCCATCAACTTCAAATTAAACAGTTGTTAAAGGGTCTTATTTTTTTTTTAAAAGCAAAATCATGACTGTTATACAAACAAAATGAGCACATGTCAAAGATATGATTTAGCTCATAAATAATGAGGGAAGAAGGAAGATCGTACAGCAAGTCCAACGAGAATCCAAGGGCTCAGTCCTTGGTCAGCTTCTTCGCTTATTGGCGCGCCCTGGACCACGGAGCTCTCAGCTGGGCTCACGGCTTCAAATGTCATCTGTGTCCTCCAACTCTCCAGTTCCTGTCTTCAGAGCACAGCCCCGAACTCCATCCTAGTGCGTCCACCCTTATTCAGGGTCTCTGCTTGAACATCTAGCCCCACTCAGTCTGTCTGAACCTAACTCAGATCTTCCCTCAAAACACCATCCCACCCACAGCCTTCCAGTCTCCCTGCAGCCATGTCCTCCTTCCATCAGCTCAGCCAGAACCTTGGAGTCATCCCTGCTTTCCCGAGTCTTCCACGTTCCACATCCCCTCCACAGACCATCCTATTGCCTCCACAGAACGTATCCAAGAGCCCAGGACTTGTCACCCTTGTGTCAGGCCGCCATCTTTTCGGACTTGGATCTGCAGGCACTCCTCAGAGGCCCTCGGCTACCACCGCCCTTATTCCTGTGCAGCCTTTCCCAACACAGTGCCCATGGCGAGCCCTGCTGAGTATAAGTCCCATGCATGTCATTTTTCTGCTTAAAAACTCCCCACAGTTCCCACTGCACCCCTGGGAAAGCCTTGGCTTGAAGTCAGGGCCGACCAGGCCTTCCAGGTCCAGCCCACTGCCCTTTCTGTCCTCTGTGCCACAGTCCCCTCACCCTCTCAGCTCCGGCCCCCTGGCCCCTGGCCATTGCTCCAACGAGCCAGGAGTGCCCCCTCGGAGGGCCTCTGCTGTGGTGTTGCGTCTGCTGTCAGGGGCGCCCTTCCTTGGTATCTCCTGGCTAACGCCTCCCCTTCCAGCCCCTGCTGGAATGTCTCTTTCCCTGACCCCCTGTTTCTGAGCAGAACCGCACAGCCGTGCCTGCCCCTCACCCTCCTGTCCCTCCTACCCTACTCTTTCTGTGCTCCCCCCACGGCTGTATCTTCTGCAGTTCTCGATCACGCACTGATTTATTGTGGGGTGTTTTGGTTTGTGGTCTGAATTCCCCGAGTAGAATATGAACACCTTGTGCTGCTTTTTATGCGTATCTGTTTCGCTCCTCGATGTACCCCAAAGGCCTGTAACGTGCCTGGCACATCGTGCTTGCTCAATGGATGGTCATCTCTGGACTGCTCTGTGCCAGGCACGGAGCGGGCCACCTTACACAGCCATTTCCTTGAAAGTCTCGACACTCCCATGCGTGATGGCTCAGGCGGAGGCCGGCGGGCATGGAGGGACTTGTGCAAGGACACAGAGTGAGCGCCAGGGCAGAAGCTGATCTGAGCCTGGGTGAAGTCCAGGGCAGGGACGCCGTCACCCTGCAGGCGGGGCCCATCCCCAGTCCTCAGGGCCCCGGATGCCTGGCTGATAAGGCTGAACCTTGTGTAGGACCGTGGTTCTCACCGTGCACCGAGCATCAGGACCTGGGAGGCTCGTTGAACACAGATTTCTGGGTACCACCCCCGAGGCTCTGAGTCAGTAGCTCTGGAGGGGGGCCAAGGATCTGCTTTTCTAACACGTTCCCAGATGCTGCTGCCGCCGCTGGTCTGCACACCTCACTCAGAGAAGCCTGGAGTGGGCCGTGGGGGACGGCCGATGGGCATTCATCAGGGGAGCCCGAGTCCTCTTGCCTTGGCAAGGGTCCTGTCGCAGGCCGGACGGCAGATGAGGAAACCCGGCAGGGGCGAGACCAGGCTGTGGTCCGGGGACCAGAGCAGAGGGCAGCGGGTCCAGGAGCAGGTCAGGGGCATCTCTGCGTCCCCTTGGGCCCTCTTCCTGGCAGCTTATCTGCAGCCCTCTCTTCCAGCTGCTCAGCACATCTCAGCAGGGGCTGTGGGCTCCTGACTCCTCGCTCACTTGCAATTTTAATTATCTGCCAGAGCACGATTTCCACAGCGCCCCGCCCCCCACACTAGGGGAGGACACAAGGCGAGCCAAATAGCTCCAAAATGTATGATGTCAGCAAAAAAAAAAAAGGAATCACAATCTCCTCGGCAACGCCTTGGGGCTGGGAGCTGTGGCAGTGAATTCAGGGACGTCCCTTTTCCCTGGGTAGGTGGGCTGCAAGCAGGGGAGGCAGGTGTGCGCAGGGTCCTTGGACAAAGCCCCCGACTCACTTTCCTCAATGGTCCAATCAGTTACCCAAGAATATCCAGCAGCGCCAGCTTGGCCCCAGGCCCCAGATGCTGGGGACTGAGACGGGCCTTCCCTGCTGGCATGGCAAGGCCAGCCTCATACACCCTCCCAAGGTGGGACGTGCACGCTGACAGCTGGCACTTGAACAGTCTTGCCTTTATCACAAATGAATGAGAAAAATGTATAACTAGCCTATCCACTCCTTGCTGTTCTGAGGAATTATTCTGTAGAAAGGAACTAAACTTAAGTCTTTTTGAAGTGAGTGGATCTTGGGTGCCTGGGTGGCTCAGTTGGGTAAGTGTCCGCCTTCAGCTCAGGTCATGATCCCCAGGCTGTGGGATCGAGGCCCACATCAGGCTCCCTGCTCATCGGGGAGCCTGCTTCTCCCTCTCACTCTCCCTCTGCTCTCTCTCTCTCAAAAAAATAAATAAAATCTTAAAATAAATAATAAATAAATAAATAAAGTGAGTGGATCTCAAGAAAATATTCACTAAACAGTGTGTATGCAGCAAGTGTATAATGCTTACTTGCCGCTCAGGGATTAATTCATTAGCACTTTATAACCACCCTATAAGGCAGGTGCCATTATCATACCCATTTTGCAGATGGAGAAACAGAGGTACAGAGTTGCTGAGTCCTTTCCCCACAGTCACACAGCGGCTGGTAGAGGGAGGATGTGCTCCTGGGCAGCCTGGGTCTAGAGTGTAGCTCTCCGCAGCGTCCTCAGGATGTGGGCAGGACGCTGGTCCTCCAAACGCTGAAGTTGGGGAAGCAGGGAGCAAGCCAGCCCTTCTGCCTCAGCCATTCTAAGACGGTTCGAAGTTCCGCTGCAGGAGGCAGGAAGTAGGAAGCCCTCTGGATCCTTCCAACCACTGAGTCTCCCAACAGGACAGAGGAGGGAACTGGTGCCCAGATCTTCTCAAAACAGGGAGTGTTTATCTAGACACCGTGATACACAGTGTTGTCTATCTTGAATGACCCTCCTTGACTGGTGGTAAGCGGGGAGGAGGGCAGGGAGCCTATCACCCTGGCGGGGGGATGGAGTGAAGCAGGACAGGTCAGTGACAGGCAGAGCAGTGAGGACGTGTGTCCTGGGGACACGCCCCAGGCACAATGAGGCTTGGGTCACACAGAGACTGATGGAATGAGGGCTCTTCCAGACCCGTGGCTCCCAGTCCTCTCACACACGTGCCCCCTTTTTCATAATAAATATTTCAAAGCAGATCAGAAAAACAGATAACTGCCATGTCCAATCCATGCTGTTACAGAGAAATATCTATCGAGGTGAAGCTTAATTTGTTTGCTTTTTAGAAGTGTTCTTTACTATCCTGAAATTTTAGATAATACAACATATGTGCAGACACACTTAATATAGATATACGATATCTCCCACCCATAGTATGAAAGAAAACAATTCACAATACAATACAGGAAAGTACTCTGACAAGATATATTAGATGCAGTGACATAATCCAGTAATCCAAAAAATCCAGTAACCCCACAGGCCCCCCCCTGAACTCAGACACCACTTCCCTTTCAAAATACATACATTTGGATTGAAGAGCAGCGAGATGCCCAGATGACTTACAGAAGACATAAGAAGCACAGGGAAACGAACAGGCTGAGGCGGAGCAGACCTTCCATTAAAACCAGTGTTGGGATTAGTGTCAACAGATCAGACGTATTTATATGTGATAAGAGGAAAGGCAATAATCTTAATTGAAGTTTGGTTAGCGCGCCGAGACAAAGGGAGAAAATAAGGAGGTGAGCCAGCGTCAGGGAGAAGGTGGGCCGTCTGTAGAAGTACAGTGCCCAGATAATACCCTGTGTTGCAACGGGAGACAAGGCAGTGCTGAGGAATCCCAGAAGACATTCCGAGGCATGTCCCCAGTCTCAGAGACCTGGGAAACTGTGTCCTTGGAGAGGAGACAGGACACGGTCTATGGCGCGGAAAAAAATAAATAAATAAATAAATAACACAAGATGCCTTAGAAAAGTTGTGTCATTGGCTGAAAACACTATCAGAGTAAAAATGAAAAGTAACAAGCCCCAAATAAATCATTTTAATGTGTNATTCCGGAAGAGCGATCTCTTAGAGTTCGGCTGTATGAAAATATAAAATCATATTGAAGAGCAATAATTTTGAATATTTTTGAAAAACATTAATGAAATTTAGTGAGCTTTCTGCATTTTGTGTATCTCCACTAATTTAATGCAATTTGGTTCTAAGTCTGCTGTAAGAAATAGGCAATGAGTAACTACCTCCTCTCGCAGTAACTGATGGGTGGCTGGAAGCCCTTTGCAGCTAACTACGAGTTCGGAAGCACTCTGACAGATGAGTTAGCTGAGTTAGACCCAAAGAAATTGCCAATAATCTCAAGACAGAGTTTTTCTTCCCTCAAGACCTCTCTCCTCATCCCCCAAATTACTGGGATTTCACATAAATGTCTTGTAAAAACTTTTCCTTATTAAAATATTGACCTATTATTGATTATATTGGTGCCGAGTAACCTGGTGGGACATTTGAAAGTCTGGAGGGTTGCAGACCGTTCTTCCTTGTGTCTTGCTGTGTAAGACTGTCGTGCCCATGGCAGGATTCAAGCATCCTTGTCCCCTCCCCCAAATGCCGCTAGCATTCACAATCCCTGTGACAACAAAAACACTGCCTCCCATTTGCAAAGGGAGGCTATCATCCAGGTAAACATCCTGGATCAGCACAGTAAAGGAGGACTCAGGTTGGGCTGTCCTGACCTGCTGCTTTATTGAGTCCCCGCTCCATGCAAGGTTCTCAGCGAATCCTCACAGCAGACCAGAAAGCCATTCTATTATCCTCATTTTATGTATGAAGAAATGAGAGTCAGAGGAATGAAGCGACTTGCCCAAGGTCAACCAGCTGGTGAGCTGTTGGCTCTGTAACTCCAGTGTCCTCATTTGTAAAATAGCTGGGAGGCAAGCACTCAATACATATTTATGAAATGAGTGAATAGGAAATGAACTGACTAGGAGAACTGTCTGGAAGGCTTTCTTCATTCTAGCACCCAATCCAGTATGTTTCTGGAATATATAAAATCAAAAATGAACTTCCGGAGTCTGACAAATCATGGAATAAGAATTCCAACTTCATATAAGAATTAGAGGAATTAAACAAGACCCATGTTTTGAAAGTACTAGGCATATAATATTCCCATCCCTTCCATATCCTTCACCCCACCTTCACTTTCCAAGGTCAAGATAAAAATTCCCCTTAATAAAGACAATCCTTCACGTGATTATAGCATTTTACAGATTGCAAAAACACTTCTATATGCATATTCTCACTTGATTTTCATGTATCAAAAAAGAGTGAGTTTTGAGCACCAACTAGATACCCAGAGACACCAGCTTAGGGACGGAAGGCAGACCCCGGTTCTCAGCCCCACTCAGATTTTCACATTTCCTCCCTCTACTCTTCCAAAATACTGCCTAATTAGCATGGAAGCAGGGCTTTGGCCCTTCCCTGTGCAATCTGGCTTTATGTGAAAGGTCACACTTGAACCAGCTTGGCTCTGCTTATTCCCCTTCCAAGCCTGCATTTGGCTCTTAAAGGAGCTTTTCCTCTTCCACTCTGAAAATATCCTGAAGCTGCTGCATGCCTGTCCCTAAAGGGTTCACTCAACAGATCCTTATCCAGCCTCTCCCTTCATGGGGATAGGTGGGAGCTGGGGTTCTATTTTAGGGAGAAGGCAACAGGCGAAAACAGAGGGTGGTAGCTGGAGATACCAGGACCATGATGAAAGCTGATCAAAGCTCTTCGTGGGGCACCTGGGTGGCGCAGTCGGTTGAGCATCCGACTCTTGGGTTTCTGGCTCAGGTCATGATCTCAGGGTCATGAGATTGAGCCCGAGTCAGGCTGGGGGCTCAGAGCAGAGTCTGCTTGAGAGTCTCTCTTCCTCTCCCTCTGCCCCTCTTGCTCATTCTCTCTCTCTTTCTCTCTCTCTCTCAAATAAATACATAAATCTTTAAAAAAAAAAATCTTTCCTTGTGTCTACCCTCCCTGCTAGAGGTGGGAAGGCATTCTTATCACCAAGGAGCTGAGTATGGAGTCTTGACCCCACCCCCTTCCACCTGACCCCCGCATCAGCAAGTGGGAAAGAACAGGAAATTATAAGTGGTGAAAATATCCCTGGGAGGACATTTACATGTGATAGGATAAGCCAAGGACATCCAATCCTCCCACAATAAACCCCTGTCACTAATTCCTACTTAACTCAGTTGGGCGGGGTGGGGGGTGCAGGCAGGAGAGGGGACAGCGAGGTGATGTCCACAGACCAGCTCCTACAGAATGAGCAAGGGCGGGGCTTGGTCTCTGGCAGCAAAGGAGATGCCCATCTTCTCCCAGGATTCCTGGCTTGGACTCTTCCCAAAGTGTGCCTCTGGGTCCCGGCCAAGGCAAGGATACACTTCTGTGGTCATTGTTCATGCCACCAAAAAATCAGAGCAAGAAAAAAGGCAATGCATGGCTGAGTTGTGGGGAAGGGGCAGGTCCGCTCTGTGCATGTAACCTCCCTACTCTGTCTTGCTCACCCAAATGCCTCAGACAGGGTCTAACACGCACAAAAGGTGCTTCGAGAGTACTTGTTAATGGAAGAAAGGAGAGGAAGAAAGCAGAAAGACAGGTGTTTGGGGGATGGTCATCCTTTTCCCTTATACTTGTAGAGGGCTATGAAATGTGTGAATTTCACATATGTTATCTAACTGCCTTCCAGAAGCTACCAGGACTGAACTTTTAACTAGAGCTTTTGTGTTTTAGATTAAGCAGGTTTAAAATATTCTTTGCAGAAAGTGCAATGGATAAACCCTTAAGAAATGCTACAGTTTTCAGCCCTTTGAAGAATTAACTCTTGGAAACTGATGGGGCTTAGCGTAGGGTGCCCTAAAATATGCCACTTCTGCAGGTTGATTATTTTGAATCAAAATTTCTTAAGAAACAGCTGGTACCAGAAGGATACTCTGACTGCCTTTGTCACCCTGAAAGGAGGAAATATGTGAAGTCTACCCTCCCTGCTAGAGGTTGGAAGGCATTCTTATCACCAGACATAGGAAATTCGGGACTGAGAAGGCTGTATAAACAAGCTGTTACTTCTTCATTCCTTTGCTAACCCAAGCCCAAATCCCTTTGCCAACTCTTTGCAAATAATTGTTTTCCTTTTTTAAAAGATATAAAAGCTACCTGCTTTTGTCACTTTGGAGAGCACATAGTTTTAAGAGCTCCCATAGTATGAAATTACATTTGTTTTTCTCTTGTTGATCTGCCTTACGTCAATGACTGGACCAGCCAAAGAACCTAAAAGGGAAGAAAGGAAAAAATTTCCTCCCCTCTAAAATCATTCACTTAAAAGGGAGAGAGACTCTTAATGAGTTAATGCATCCAGACTGTGATATTCAGTGCCTAGTCCCACTTAAAAAAGACCCAGTCTTGTCGGGTTCAATCCTCATACTAATTCAGACTAGTGAATCCAGCCAGCAAGGACCAGGAAATACAGGGGACCGAGGAACATGTAAACCACACCTGGAGGCTGCAGTCAGCAAATGCAACCTGGGAGAAATGTCATAAGACACACAGCACATTTCTTCAACAACAAAATTGCTTTTAAAAATTGAGAGAGAGAGAGGGGTCTGGGAGAGCACATCAACCCATTGCTACAGTACGAGCCATGCCATATTTGGATCACATTACAGCATGCGTTTTTCCAGCGGAAGTCACCCCAAGGGGAGCAAAAATCGTTTTTCGAGGGGTGGAAAAACTTAGTTGTTTCAATGGTTTGTGGCCCTCCAAAGGGCCCCAGTACATAAGGAAATACACAGTATATATATATGTGTGGTATTAAAATTTCACAGAGTAGGGTAAGGAAGGGTGTGATTGGGGGGAAAATATTTTAAGTAGTTCCTTAGAGGGCCATAATGGAAAAAGTTTTGAAAACACTCAATTAGAACACTCAAATTGTAAAATATGAGGCAGCAGGGGGAATGTTAACTATTTACTGAGTAGCTGATAAAGTGCTAATTTTTTCGGTAGGATAATGGTATTGTGATTACATTTTTAAAAGCCCTTATCTTCCAGAGATAACTACTGACATATTTGCAGATAAAATAGAGTATGGGAGAGACAAATATGCAGACAGAGAGCCAGAGATAACAGGAAAGAGATTCACTGATGTTTCTCCAAGCACTAGACTTCCTTCCTGTTGTGTTTGGGGGTCCATCTTTTCTTAGACTGTGTGCCCACTGGTGCCGTGGATCAAACTCAGCCCACAGTTGTTTCGTTCAATCTTCACAGTGTTTTAAAACTAGTTGAGCCAACATTTTCAATGAGAAATGACACTTAAAACTCCCTAGTTCCAGCTTCTCTTGCAAAATCAGACTCTCTGAACTTGGACAGTGCCCTTGCTCTTCTGGTCACCACAACCACCCCAGATCATACAAGAAATGCCCACACTCACACTCTGTTCTGCCTCCTGTCTTTTTCTTCCCTACTGTATGGAAGGAAATCATATCATTAACAGTGGGCACCCATCCTTGCCCACCAACTGTGAGCCAGGCAGAGTTGGGCCATGTTATCTCCCTGAACCTTCTTATCGAACCAGGAGGTAGGTCCTGTCATTATTTCTCTTTGACAGATGACAACACCGAGGCTCTGACAGCACACCTGCTGTCCCTGATTCCAAAGCTTGTGTTTTATCTGCTGTACCAACGACTGCTGCCTCCTTCATATGACCACAGCACATCGGCTCACTCCCCCAGATTCTTGGACAGTCTTGACTTGAAGGGGGGAGTGGCAAAAGTCCCTTCAGCTACCCCTAGGACTTGGCCTTAATCTGGTTGTTTCCCTAGTAGGGGTGTACCTACCATATTTGACACCCAGAGTAGATCATTTTATTAGCACCCTCTCCTCTCTATAAGGTAGGTAATTACTTATAATTATCTTTAATAAAATAATAATCAAAAGTGAAATGGATATATTTCATATACAAATGAAAATTTGTAGTAGCAAACAAAAAATATCATACTTCACGGTTTGTCTTTTGTTCCATTGTTTTAATTTTTTTTTAAAGATTTTATTTATTTATTTGAGAGAGAGTAGAGTGAAAGAGAGCATGAGCAGGGGTGAGGGGCAGAGGCAGAGGGAGAAGGAGACTCCCCGCTGAGCAGGGAGCCCCCCCCCCATGCAGGACTTGATCCCAGGACCCTAGGATCATGACCTGAGCCAAAGGCAGGTGCCCCCCAGGTGCCCCCACCATTTTAAATTTCAAACACAAATACCATCTCCAAGTAGTCATGTAGAATGACAGGACTGAAGAGCTCCAAGTTCAGTGTCTTCGTCTTTGCAATCACTGTGCTTTCATTTATTTCAAATCGATTGTTCACACGTAGGAGCGTATAGCATTTAAAACCTCTCCCAAAGCAAACTTGAACGATTACAAACTGTTAACAGCTTCCTCTCAAGCGAGAGCTTCCATCAGAGTCTAAGTGTGTCACCACCAACTGTAGAGCTCAGAGGTCTCAGAATTCGTTTCCGTGTAGAATAATATTTTTTTAAAGAATAAGTAATAAAAACGTGCCAATTTGAAGCTGACATATATTATGAAAACTCTCAACTATAACCACAGCAATCCTTGAGAACTTACACCAACAAAAAGTTTTTTCAGGGAGGAAGATTCTTTCTCTAACATTGTTTAAAATAGCAGGCATATGGTGATAGTCGAAAAGCAAACTGACTTTTAGTTTTCTCCTTTTTGTGGTTAAATTCTCAGATGATGCACCCTATTGCTTCCCTGGCCATCCTGCATGCTCAGTCCCTCCGGAACATCCTTCCCTGAGCCCAGAAGGGCCCCTGATGAGAGCTGCCCCCTGGAGCAACAGAGTGGGGGAAAGCCCCCAATTTGGAATCAGAAGAGTGGGCTGGACCCCCAGCTCTGCACTTCACCTTTTCAAGCCTCAATGTCCTGCTCTGCCAGAAAAGCCCAAACACACAAAACAGGGGTGCTGCGAGAAGCACATGAGACTCTACCGTAAGTGAAAGTTCTTGATAAACCGTGAAGCAGTGTTCAGAACCCAGGAGCATTCTCAACAGATGAGCGTTGCGGAAGATTCTAGCACCGTTTGTGCATAGCACTGTTTACTGATTACTCT
Source organism: Ursus maritimus (assembly GCF_017311325.1). Classification (NCBI taxonomy): domain Eukaryota; kingdom Metazoa; phylum Chordata; class Mammalia; order Carnivora; family Ursidae; genus Ursus; species Ursus maritimus. The sequence goes on along the minus strand of NW_024423897.1, from coordinate 1,625,503 downwards.
CTGCATCTGTGAACCGCGTTTCCAACACCAGAGAACGGTTCTGATACCAACTCTCTGGACACCGCGTGGTTCAACCCAGTCCTGACATGGACTGCCTGGGTTAGCACAGGCCCCGCTGGTTGAGGGCTCAGTCCCACGGATGCCCTGTTAAAGACAGTCACAAATCCTAGGTTGTTGCCTATACTTCTGACCAACTGGCTATAAATTCTGGGGGTTTCCACAACCTTGTCAGGCTTGATCATTCGCTAGAATGGTTCACAGAGTTCAGGAAAGTGCCTTACCTACTGTTACCGGTTTATCATAAAGGCTAGACTAACTCAGGAGCAGCCAGATGGAAGTAATGCCCAGGGCAAAGTATGGGGGTGGGGTGGGGCTTCTGCACCCCCTCTTGATGTGCCATCTTCCCAGCTCGTGGATATGTGTTCACCAACCCAGAGGCTCTCTGAACTCAATCATTCAGGGTTTTATGGCAGTTTCCTTGCATGGGCATGGTGGAGAACATCACTGGCCATTGGTGACTGAATCAACCTCTAGCCCCACAGCTCTCCCCAGAGGGTGGGCGTGGGGCTGAAAGTTCCATCCCTCTAACCATCGATTGATCTTTCTAGCAGCCAGCCCCCATCCTGAAGCTATCTAGGGGACCCCAGCCACCAGTCACCTCATTAGCATACAAAGACGCTCATCATTCCTTGATATTCCAAGGGTTTTAGGAGCTTTGTGCCAGGAACCAGAAACAAAACCCAAATATATAGTTGTCATCATCTCCCAATTTGCATATATTATCTGATTTAATGTCCTGGTCATAATTCTGTGAGGTCACTCTGTCATCCCCATTTAAATGATTAGGAAAAGGTCAATCAGAGAGGATAGCAGACTTGTCCAAGGCATTACAGGTTCCAACTCAGGTTCTAAACATTCCAGAACCTGCCAGAAGAAGGGATGGCTTCACCTTGCTCACCATGGACTGAAAAGAAGACATGTACCCTCTGGGCATCACCCTGAAGCCAGGGGCACAGGAAGCCAGCCTCACTGATGGAACTGGTGTTATTGATCTGGGGTGAGAAGTTACCAGGAAGCCGACTTGAGCAGCAGGGAGGAAAGACGGGTATGCTTGCTTATTCTCACTTATTTAAAGGACTTTTGAGCAACTGAGCGAAAGAGGGATCAAAGCAATCTTGTGCTCTGGTCCAGGCAGCCAGAGGGCTTCTAGATCAAGTAAGATGCCTTGGGAGTCCAACTGGCTAACTACCAGGGAAATAGCCCCAGTGCTCGAAGCCTGAAGAAGGCAAAGCAGCAGGAGGACAGATCTGCATCCCTATTTTAGATTTTGGAGACTTAAAGCTGAGAGACACGAGATGACTTGCCCAAGGTCCCACAGCCCCCAGTGCAGCGCACCAGTCTCGGGCACTGAACCCCTGTCTGTGGGACCGCAGGGTCTGTGATGGATCCGCAGTGTATGGCTGTCCAGCCAGAGGCGTAAGGCCCCAGGGGCTGGGTATCTTCTACAGAAGCCACAGACTCCGCTCTCACAGCAAGAAGCTCCCACAGGAGTGATGATTCTGCAGCCTCTGCCTACGACTTTTTCTATTCTGGGTGCAAGGCGTGCAATTAGCATAAATCTGAATAAATTTCTCATTTTTAACAGAAAATAGAAATACATGAAAAAAGAGCTTAAAAAGCTCATGTTAACTAGTGAAATTGTGTATCATCGTCCTTCTTCAGATTCTACCTCCCATCCTTCCTTTTACCAAGAAGCCCATCCTCATCTTTGCATCTAATGAACTCTCCTTCAGCCTCAAGGCCCAGCTGGAAGGCCATGTCTTCCACGGAGCTTCCCCAGAGGCATCCAGGGCAGAACTGATGGCTTTTCCCCTCACGCGCCTCCCCCCCAGACCATGTATATCCTTTGCAGTCTGTCACACTGCATTCTAGCATACCCCGGAAGTGAGCCACCTGAGGTGGTCGTGTCTCGAGGGCATATGCCTCAAGGGATTTGTTTGACTGAAAGGCTCTAGAAAGTTCTCTCAATGCTGCAGGTGCCTTGACACACTGCAATACCCAGCCTCAAACTGAGGGACTCCACACCCCAGATTTGTTTGCATCATTTCCTTCTGACTCTGTTCTGAGGGGCTGCCCAGCGTGGGACTGCTCCCCCTGGTGCTGTGAGGACACCATTCGTGTCAACACTAGGTCGGTGGTTAGGAAAAGGTCAGTCAGAGAGGATAGCAGACTTGTCCAAGGCATCAGAGATTCCAACTCAGGTTCCAACTCAGGCTACAAAGGGTCCTCCAGACAGGCCAAAATTATCCTAACTAAGCCCCTACATATAAGTCAGATGGTGGCCCCCTGAAGACCCTAGCCCTCCAGCCTACTGAGCAAGGCCTGCTCTGTGATAGTTAAGGAAAGCCAGTTGGCGCTCTAATGTAGATATCTACATTCCTCCCAGCCGGCCTTTGTTCTTCTGCTTCTCTGAGGGCTCACCCTCCAGCTACCTTTGTTCCCCGTGTGTCCCCCACACCCATTCCCTGCCATGGCCACCCACTGCCCCAACCCCACACTGGACATCAGCCTGAGTATTTCTCTGCCCTAAATCACCCTGCACACAAGCCTCTGTATGTAACAGACTCTGACGGAAAGTGTGGAGCAAGGACGGGTGGTTGTTGAACCCCACACAGGGCAGACAACAGCCTCAACTTGAATATGATCCTAAAATCCAGTATAATCCTAAAATCCTACCAGGAAGAATTTCTGCCTGGCTACATTCACCCTTAGACGCTAGCTTGTTGACCTTTTGTCCCGCTTTTTTCCTTCCATGACAGCCTCCCCATTCCCCTCAGGTCCCTGTCCAAACTCCCTCCCAATTAAGAGACTTCGGGTTTCTGGTCCCTACTCTGCTTGAAGCTCCTGGGAACAGCTAGGCACCCCCACCCCCACCCCACCCCCCACACACTCAGCTAAGGGCTCTCCATTCCTGGGCACCATCCTTGAGCCGCACCAAAAACATGCAGGGCATTGATATTACCATTTCCCTTCATGTGACCAAATTCCAGGTCAGGGATCCCTCCCCCTAGGAACAAAGGAAGTCCCAGGAATTGTATGTTGTTTTTCTTTCTATGCCGTCTCCTGCATAGGGGCTATAAGGAAGTCAAGGTCAGAAACTGTCTTCCTCATCTCCCCGATCCTATTTCTGCCCAGAACTAGGGAAGGATGATAGAGAGAGTGAAGAAATGATGGATGGATGACAACACAGCACTCAAACCAAGAGAAAGGCAGGAGGGAGCAAGGAGACACTTTGGAGTTGGGGGTTGGCCATGTGTTTACTCATTACCATGCATTCCTGGAGGGATCCGAAAAATCGCATATCTATTTCATTGGTATGGAGCAGATCATCTGAAAGGTCATTGTGGTAGACTGCATTAGTGCTCGGTAAATATTTGCTCTCCACACTCTGTGGGCAGAATACACATCCCAAACCCATGGCCTTGGCCTTGGCCGTGTGACTTGCTTTGACCAATGGAAGCTGAGTGGAACTGACAGTGTGGCCATACTGAGCAGAGAATTTAAGATGCATTGCTATTTCTGTTCCTCCTTGTATGCTCTCAACATGGGCCATGAGAAGATCCCGCTCCAGGAACTGCAAGAATTGAAGATACATGGAACAGATCGGAACCCAAGCCGGGCTGAGCCACAGCAGACCCGCAGACTGGTGAATGAGAAATAGCCATTTGTTGTTGTAAGCCACAGAGTTTTGGGGGGTTGTTTGCTGTCCAACATACACTGACTAAGAAGGTCAAGGTCATCTAGGACAACCTCCACCCAATGCGTAAAGCCACTTCTCACCATTTCTGCCAATTTAAAATCAAGCCTCAGCTTGTGTACTTCCGTGATGGGGGTCACTGTCTACTAAGACTGAAATAGTTAGACCCAACCCACCCCTACCTGAGTTTGACCATTGGTCCCAGCTCCCCATGTCCCTCTTTCCCGGCCTCACAGAGTAAGACCACCCCAACGGGCCCGGTAGAGACTGAGGCGGTATGGTGTTATGGTACCACCCACTCCCCACTCTGACCCCAGCTGCTCCCATAGCGCATGGTCCCCTGCGTCTTCCCCTCTCTACTGACTCTCCTTGCCTACCGCCCTCCACCAGTGCAAAGTCTCAAACCGACATTGCAGCTGATCAGTGTGACCCGTGGCCAGACTCCTGCCTCTGTGGATTTAGACGGTAGGTCTGCACGAGAAACACCTGGTTAGAAGCAGACTCTGGAGCTGCCCAGACCCGAGGATAGATGCCAGCCCTGCCACCACCTGCTGTGTCATCTTGGACGCAACACTTCATTTCTCAGAACCCTGATTTACTCATCCGCACAAGAGGACAACCATTGCCTCCCCGCACAGAGCCGGTGGGACGACAAGCAGTACTGTGCAGCATGAGCCGAGCACGGTCCCAGCCCCCAGAAAGCTCTCGGTCTTCACCGAACAATTGCCAGAGTGCTTGTTTACTCTTGATGCCTATTGAACGAACTACACCTACGTTTCAGGAATAATGTTTGCTTTCAAAAAGGGCTTTAACATTTTTTTAAATTAAAATACTCACGTAACTTCCAGTTATAAGGTAAGTAAGTCCTGGGGGTATAATGGACAGCCTGGTGACTGTAATTAACAACGCTGTATCGCATATTTGAAAGTTGCTAAGACGGTAGATCCTAAAAGCTCTCATGCCAAGAAAAAAATTCTGTAACTCTGTGACGAGGTTAAACTAGACCTCTTGCAGTAAGCATTTCGTAATATATGTAAATAACAAATCATTGCCGTACATCTAAAACTAATATAATGTCATATGTCCATTATGCCTCAATTTAAAAAAAAAAAAAAAAGGAGGAAAAAAGTATTCGTACAGTGCCAGAAGAAAGAAAGAAAGATAGAAAGTTTGATCACCCACAGACAACCCTGTTAAAATATTACCTAAGACCTGTTTGTGTAGACCCTTCGTTTTTAGCCCGGTAAATACTCCGCCTCACCGTCCTCGCCCTGTCAGGGTAGGTAGCCGAGCGCAGATGGATGGAACAGCCTTGGGGCTCATGCAGCCTCGTCTTCCGGTCCCACTTTGTCCCTTCTAGCCTGTGGCCCTGGGTCGGTAACTTGACCTTTTGGATCCCAACTGCATTTTTTTTTTAAGATTTTATTTATTTATTTGACAGAGAGGGGGAGAGAGAGCACAGGCAGGGGGAGCGGCAGGCAGAGGGAGAAGCAGGCTCCCCGCTGAGCAAGGAGTCCGATGCGGGGCTTGATCCAGGACCCTGGGATCATGACCTCAGCCGAAGGCAGACGCTCAACTGACGGAGCCACCCAGGCGCCCCTCAACTGCATTTTTGACATGGGAAAGCGTTTTTAAAACAGCTTTATTGGAGCCATGAGTCACACATCAGAGAACTCACCGTTCAGTGTACAACTCAATGGCTTTTGGTGTAGAGCCCGGAGTGAGGCTGCCAGCTTCCTCAGAAAGGCCCTCACGTCCTTTCTCCCCCTGGGCCTTCACTCTCCTCTCACGGGAAGTGATGATGTGTGTGGATGTCACTCATTCGGTCCTGTCGCAGGTAGTCCTGACAACCTGCTACCCCCCAGGCACTGCCTTGGGCCTGTCGGTGCGTCAGATCAGCAGTGATCTGACAGACAAGGCCCGCGGCTTCCCGGAACTCGCAGACAGCGAGCACGGGACCAGGAGACTGGCAGAGTAAAAGTGAGCCGAAGGACGGGCCCAGGGTACCTGGGGAAGACTATTTAGGGGCAGCCAGGGTAGGCCTCCAAGAAGAAAGAATGAAAAGGAGCCAGCGATTACAAGAGCCGCAGAGAACATTCCAGACAGAAATAACAGCGAAAGGGATGGGAATAAACCTGGCTTCTCAGGAAAACAGACAGCAGGCCAGTGTGGCTGACGGGTGGTGAGCCAGGGGTGGTCAGGTAGGAGACCTGTCAGGGAGGCACGCAGGAGGCAAGTGGGCAGGCCTAGAAGCCAGGGAGCAGGGTTCAGATTTTGTTCCGATTGAGAAGTGTTTTTGGAGGCAGTGACAAGGAGGATGAAGGGTCCTGGCTATGAAGGTGCTTTATAAGACCTACGAGAGATGACACGCTTGCTTTCCCAGGGCAAGTGAAGACTTAATCCTCAGGGGCTCAGTTTCCCCGTTGGGGCGAATGGACACACCTTAGAGCTACGTAAGCAGTAACCTGTTCTCATTTCCTTTCTTGTTTATCTTTCCAGGCCCTGGTAGCCTCAGCCCCTGGATTCTGACCTTTCCCAGGACCTCCCTATCTGAATCACTGGCAGGCAGGCAAGGGTGACATTCGCCACTTGGCGTGGAGCCAGGGACGGGCACCACCCTGGGCAGGCCCTGGCAGAATCAAGGCCTAGAAGGGAAGAAGCAATGAAAAAGTTCCAGAAAAAGGGAAAATTAATGCCAGGTGGAACCCTGGAGATCAACTGGGGAAACTGAGGGCCTGAGAGAGAAAATGGCTTGTCTCAGGTCATATGACAAGTTGGAAACAGTTGGGACCAGATCTGAATGAGGCTCTCTTATCAATCCCTGGGGCAGAACACCAGTGGCAGCCAATAACCACAAAGCTTTCGCTGGGTGCCAGGCCCTGTCCTAAGGCATTTTTTAAAAAAAAGATTTTATGTATTTTTTTTTTTAAGATTTTATTTATTTATTTTGACAGAGAGAGAGACACAGTGAGAGAGGGAACACAAGCAGGGAGAGTGGGAGAGGAAGAAGCAGGCTCCTGGTGGAGCAGGGAGCCCGATGTGGGGCTCGATCCCAGAACCCTGGGATCAGGCTCTGGGCCGAAGGCAGATGCTTAACGACTGAGCCACCCAGGCGCCCCAAGATTTTATGTATTTATTTGAAAGAGAGGGTGAGAGAGAGAGCATGAGCAGGGAAGAAGGGTAGAGGGAGAGGGAGAAGCAGGCTCTCCACTGAGCAAGGAGCCCGATGCAGGATTCGATCCCAGAACCCCGGGATCGTGACCTGAACCAAAGGCAGATGCTTACCCGACTGAGCCACCCAGGCATCCCTAAGGCATTTATTTACATGTTTGACTTTGCTTCTTACAACAGCCCTCTAAAGTAGGAACCATTAGACGCCCAACTTCATAGCCAAGGACACAGGACAATAGGTTTCACTACTAGAGAAGATTCAAACTCAGATTGCCTGCCTCCAGAGCCATGCTCTTAACTACACTAGCGAGCCGAGGCTCAGAGAGGGGCCTCGCGCAGTCAGGGCTGCCGCATCTCACCCACACTCACGCTGGAGTCACCGCCCTGCTGCTTTCCTTCAAAGAATGAGTCAGGCACATCTTCACGCGGCTGGCACCAAGCACGGGGAAGGCTTGGCACAGAAAACACTGGTTGAATTGAACCTAATTGTGGTAACAAGTTTTGCTCTAATGTTGCAGATTCATTTGGTAAGTGGAGGGGGAACAGAGGGAAATTGCAGGAAGGAAACAGATCGAACATCCCAGCTGGTGGTGGTTGTAGCAGAACGCAGGCTCTCGCTGAAGTCACAGCGCGCTCGTTGGAAATCGATGGGGTCTCCAGCAAGCCATTTAGCGGCACTCAGCCTCAGTGTCCCTATCTAGAGAATAGTTGATGAGCTCAACTAATGGTCATAAAGTGGGGAGTTGCCAGACTCTTTCTGCACAGGGCCAGATAATAAATACTTTCAGCTTCGTGGGCCATACTGTCTCTGCCGCATCTTCTCGACTGAGCTTCTCACAGACCATATGTATTTACAAAAACATGCAGCAAGTGGATTTGGCCCATGGTCTGCTGACCCCAGCCTGACGCAAGGTACGTAGCCAGAGCCAGGCACCCAGCACTGCGTATGCCTTTCATGGGCCCCAGAACTCTTGCCTTCGTAGGTCCCTTTCATCATAATATTTTGAGGCCCTAGAAATTTCCTCTTTTTTTATGTGAAGAACATTTTTCATTTTTTTAATCTTATGATTTTAAAAGAAATTACATGATTTTCATGATACCCTGAAGTACCATGGGCGCCAGATGCTGCGCCTCTGCGCCCGAGGGATGGGTCAGCGCTTGGCCTGCAGCAGGCTCTCCATGATGGGACTCCCATCCCCACGCCCTGCCCTCTGCTCGGGGGCCTGTGTCTGAGTCGGCTCAGTCTGCCCTAACAAAACACCAGAGACTGAGTGACTTAAATCACAGAAGTTGGTATTTTCACAGTTCCGGAGACTTCTACATGGCAGCTTACAGAATGGTACCTACGAACTCAGGCTATGCAGTGAGGCTGCCTGGGCTTGACGTCCCGCTTGACCCTCCCTCGCATTGACGAGAGAAGTTGCTTCACTTTTCCTGCCCTTAGGTTCCTCTTCTGTAAAATGGGGTAATTACAGTGTCTACCTCACTGGGCTGCCGTGGGATGTGTAGCAAGCATTCAGCGGAGGATCTGGCACATGCTAAGCCCTAGATCAATGTTAGTGATGGTGACGGTGGTGAGGATCGTGGTGATGGTGGTGATGGTGATGTGATGATAATGTGATGATAATGGTGCTGGTGATGATGGTGCTGCTGATGGTGATGATTGTGATGGTGATGATGGTGCTGGTGATGATGATTATGGTGATGATGGTGATGGTGATGATGATGGTGGTGGTGATGATGGTGGTGGTGATGATTGTGATGATGATGGTGATGATGGTGGTGGTGATGATGATGGTGGTGATGGTGATGATGGTGATGATGATGGTGGCGATTGTGATGATGGTGATGGTGATGGTGATGATGGTGATGGTGATGATGATGGTGATGATGGTGATGGTGATGATGGTGATGGTGATGATGATGGTGATGATGGTGATGGTGATGATGATGGTGATGATGGTGATGGTGATGATGATGGTGATGATGGTGATGGTGATGATGATGGTGATGATGGTGATGGTGATGATGATGGTGATGATGGTGGTGGTGATGATTATAATGATGTTGATGGTGATGGCAATGGTGATGATGATGATGGTGATGATGATGGTGATGATGATTTTATAAGAAAACTAGAGAAAGTGATTGGATGGCCCCAATGTCTAGAATCCTTCACCTGAGCATAAGTCCTTTCCATTGTCAATGCAAAGAAGACCCACCAAAAAGAGTGGATACTGGCATCTCTGAGTGGGGATGCTGACACACTGAATCCCTTTCTCTAGGCTCCCTGCATACTACCCTTTTGTTCAAACCCTTCCTCCAGATAGACTAATAGTTGGGGCCACATTTATCTCCAGTGCTCTAACATCAGTTGGGTGTCCTGGAGTTAGCATCAGTTTCCGCAGGTCTAAAGCTCAGTCCTCCATAAGACTGCCCCCACTTAGATGCCAACTGCAAATCTTAGGAGCCACCACATATCTACCAGCTGACTATAAACATACAGGTTCCCATGATTCCCTCAGGTTTGATAATTCTCTGGAATAACTCACAGAACTCATTGAAAGTACTAGACTTATGATTATAGTTTTAATACAAAGGATACCAATCAGCAGCAGCCAAGTGAAGAGAAACAGGACAAGCAAGGTCTGAAGAGGGAGACACAGAGCTTCTAGGCCTTCTGTTTGTGGAATCCAGACACATCACCTCATCGGCACATCAACACGTTTGCCAACCAGGAAGCTCCACCATGCCATGATTGGGGCTTCGTTACGTAAGCATGATTAAAGAAGTCATGGGCCACATACTTGGACTCAATGTCCAACACCTCCCACCCTCTACCCCTAGATGTCAGGCTGGCCCAAAGTTCCAATTTTCTTATCACAAAGGTGGTCTTCCTGGTGACTAGCCCCCATTGGGAAGACAGCTAGGGGCCCACCTACAGTCACTTCATTCGCATGACAAAGATACTCCTTTCACTCAGGAAGTTCTAAAAGTTTTTGGAGCTCTGTGCTAGGACAAAAACCAGATATATTCTTTATTTTAACACACCTCCCTGAGTAAGCCTCTCTCCTCTCTCCTCCCCAAAGCCTTGATTGAATTTTCCAGGCCCTGAATTTATTGTTTTCAAAGTGGGAGTCATCTTGTCCCTGGAAACAGCCTCTCCGGGGGCTGAGCTCATCATTCAGCTCTATGTGGGTTCATTCTCTTCACCTTTAGGTACTTTAGACCTTCCCTAAATCTCCTTCTGACTGAGATCCTGAGTTTCAGACCCAAACTTCACTTCCTAGGCTAAGGCTGGAGGCTCCTCACTCGCTCACGTCATCTTCCAGATCTGCCCAGATTCCCCATCTCACCCAGCCACTGCCCAAGACCTCTTACTGTGCTATCTCGGCTCATCCCAACTCCAGATCCTGAGCCTGCCAAGCCCAGAATCTGGCTTGAACAGAGTCCTAAAAAGACATAAGGCCAATGGCACATTTCCAGATGCGCCGTTCCCTAGTTGGATGGCCTTGAGCATGTCACTTCAATTCCAGAAGGTTACTTTCTCATCTGGAAAATAGAAACATAATCTCCATTAGTCAGGATTCAGCTAGGCTTTGCTACAGTAACAAATACCGCCTAACATAACAGAGCTTCATTCTTGCTCACACCCTCCCTCACAGCACTGCTCTGTCCTGTAACTATGTCATCTAGAGCACATAGTTGCCATGGTCACTAGGACAGTGGGAATAGAAGGGAGGGAGGAGGTATACTGGCTGTCGGTTGCCTTGGTCCGGAAGTGACCCACATCACCTCCACTCACGAGCTGCTGGGCCGTAGTCATCACATGGCTACCACATACGGCAAGATTTGCTGGAGGTGTCTACGTGCTATTTGGCAAGTGCCAACAGTCTTCTCCACAGCTTCTATGATTCGTGGGTAAGTTGGGAACATCAGGAAAGCTCCTGTACGGGAAAACTCCAGCCACAGAGCCAGTGATTGCTAATCAGTTTTCTGATTTCACAAAGGGCCTTTGTTTTGCTGTGAGCCCTTTGGTCTTGATAAGAAAGGTGGGACCCATTTGTGCCGTTTCATAGTGGGGCCTCCTTGCTTACCGGCTGCCAGGGTTAGACAGGTCTAGTGATCTGGCCTCCGGGGTGCTTCAGACTGGGCTGAGCTAAGAGTCGCAGAGATGTAGGCCCTGGATTGCTCCCAGGTACCCCTCCCCCTACCCCCACCGCCCCAGGTTGGAGATCCTGACTTCCTAGCCCTCAGATCAAAGGCACAGGCAGACCTTATGTCTCTGACCTTTACCTTTGCGGCCAAGAGCAAAAAGAATCCGACTTAGTGCTTTCACTTTCTATATTTCTGGCAAAGTTTACTCTGTGTAGTTGTAACCGAGTTAGTGGAATGCAATGGAGCGCAGGACATGGAGTCAAGATCACAGCAACAATAGTAACAGCGGTGGACATTTATTAAGCACCTACCGTATGCCAGGTTTTTTGAGGATCGTCCCATTGAACTCTTTCAGCCTCCCTGTGGAGATCCTATTATCATCCCCATTTACAAGTGGAACAACTGAAGCACAGAGTATCAGGAGGCCTGTCCCTGCGTGTGCGTAGCAAAGCCAAGATTCACACCAGGTCTACCAGACTCCGTGGCCTAGGACTAAGAGCTGCAGTGCCTGACCCCATGCCTGGGATGGAGCGTCCCTGCTGCTCGCCAACAGTAAGCGCATCTCCCAGCCACAAAGGAGCTCTAACTCGTAGGGTGTGTGAGCACTGAGTCAATTCATCTTTCAGCGAGCGTTTACCAACTGTCTGCTATGTCCGAGGCTGGCTAGGTTCTAGAGTTCAGGAAATGAACCAGACATGGCATCCTTAGGGGGTTCACGATCCAAGGTGTCATTAATTCCCAAAGCAGTAAGAAAGAGGCCATGGAAGAATGGAGGGGAGGCACCTGGCAGGGGAAGACGGGGTGAAGCAAAGGCAGGAAAGAACTGAGACCTGGCGAACAGGAGAGAATCAGGAAGCCAAGAAAGGAGGGTGTTCTGGATGGAAAACTGTATGTGCAACAGCCCAGAGGCACAGAAGGACCTTGTTGGGAACTTGGAGGGGCTTGGGATTGTTGGAACATAAAATCCAGGGTGGGGGCCGGGTGGGGACACCATTAGGAGATGTGGCTAGAGAGGTGGCCAGGGCCAGACTGTTCATGTATGCACTTATTCGTTCATCCAGTGAGCAGGAGAAGGCTCCAGGTGCTGTGCTAGGCTCTGGTTTCAACAGCGAACAAGCTGCAGAGCTTTCAGTGTGGAGCAAGGAGATGGGCAAGAAATGAGTAGACAAGTAAAGAGCTTCAGAGCGAGACTCAAATGCCAGGCCCAGGAATCTGGGGTGGTAGAGAGCCCCAGGAGAGCTGTGGGCAGAGGAGAGATGAGCTTAGATTTCTCTTTTAGAGAAGCTCACCCCATGTAGAAGGGGACGTTAGTGCCACAGCCCAGGCAGGCACTCTCACACAGGGCCAGGCCCTCAGTGGGTGCTCAGATAACAGTAGGGATCTGGGTATGAGTGTGGTGTGCTCCCTGGTCTGGGGCCTGCACCCCTCCCCCTCCACGCCTCTCTGTCCCCAAGGACATCTGCAGCTGGGCTGGACGCCTTCTAATCGCTCAGCTGGCTCTATGCCCGGTGAGGACATCTTGATAAGCATTAGAACTCCAGCCTTGACCCCAGAGGAGGAGGTCACTCAAATCCCTGGCGCTCTACTGCTGACCAGCCGAGGACCCCGCCGGGCTTCCCCAGGGCCTCATCTACCCTCGGAATGGGTGGTGGTCAGAGATCTGACTGGGGGCCAAGAGCCCTGAGAGCAAATCCTACGTCTGCTCCTGACTTGCTGTGTGCCCCGGGCAGGCTGGTCCCCTCTGCGCCTCTGTTTCCTTCCTGGCAAAATAAGAACAATAATCCCACCTCACAGGGCTACGGTGGGGGGCAAGGGAGATTATCCGTTTGCTCCTCAGCCCGCACGTTCTGACCCAGCACTCCCTAGGGGGCCTCCATGTCAGGTGCGAGGGCAGGTGCAGCCCGATGCCCAGGCTCGGCACTGATAATATCACATGGAGTTGCTTCATTTAATTTTCATAGCAACCCAGGGAGGAGGGCTCTCTCATCACCGCCTCTGTACAGATGGGGCAAACAAGGCAGAAAGAAACTGTGAAAGGCCCACAAGCAGAAGCAAATGGGGCTATGAATTTGGTCTGAGTCCAGAGCCTTCCCTCTGACCAGGAGTCCATAGTGCCTTGCTGCCCACATGGGACTCACAGCCTCGGTGAAGGAGACAGGGCTTGGAAAATACTCAAAAACTAACACAGAGTTACAAACGGGAAAAGTTCTGTGGCATCCAGTTATGGGGCAGGAGACAGAGAGAGGAGGAGGCAGGGGAAGGGCGGTCTTAAGGAGGGGCTGCCTGGCTGCAGAGAGAAGAGAAAGGGGCCCTGGGAGTGGGAGTCAGGCTTTGACTGCAGTGGGAGGGCTCCACAGGGCCCAGGAGGGGCCGCGGGCGTGGGACGCCTCGGCAGGGAGTTTGCACTTTCCTCCAGGTGCCCTGAGAAGCCGCTGTGGAGGGATGTAAACTGTTTATGCTTTAGAAAGAATCACCTGGACTACAGGGGCCATGATTGGACACCAGAAGACCATTGTAAAGAGGGTCCAGTGACCCTGGGGAGAGGGCCTGGCGGCTTCAACTGGGGGGTAGCCTCCGGGGTGGGGCGAAGGCAGCTTTCGGAGGATAGGGCAGAGAATTAACAGGAGTGGATGAGTGAGAAAGGGTGATACCAGGAAGCACGAAACATGGGTTATGGGTCTCAGGGTGTCTCAACAGGCTCGGTCTCCATGGAAACAAGGGCTGAGTAAGAGTCATCATAGAACCCCCGAGGCAAGGAGTCTCTGCCGGACTCCAACTCCATCAGACCTGGAGACCCCAGCTCTGCCCCTGACCAGCCACGTGACCTCGGGCAAGTCTTCCTGACCTCGTTCTCTCTCTCTCAAAAGCAGAGACGTTAAACATTTCCTCAGAAACCTCCAGGAGACTTTAAGTCTCGTTGGCCAGAAATGGGTCCATGACCAACCCTAGACCAACCAGTGGCAGAAGAGCAGGGATGACATGATGTGGCCGTTTCCAAGCGTATCTGCCAATTCTTGTCACTCTCCTCAAGGGACTAATTCCTTCCAATTTTTAGCCAGCCTCAAAGCCTGTGAAATAATAAGATGAGGTGGTTTTTCTGCGTTTTGATTTCATTTGTTACACCGCAGTTGATGACGGGGTCACACCATCGGCTTACACCAACCACGCTCCAGCGCCCGGGGTTAGACATTGCCAGCTAGGTAAAACTGGGGCTTTGGTAGCAAGGAAGAGGGGCAAGGATGTGGGACGAGCGATCCCCAGTGTCTGCCACATGGCATCTGACCACCAAGCTCTGAGCAAGCAGGGTAATACTAGGAACTTTCTCGTAAGGCTGATGCACGTAGCCTGATACGGTACTCAGACGGCTGGGTTAGTACAAGATTGACGTAAGAGCTGGAAATGGTGCTTCTTGACATACATTCCTGCATTACTAACGTGCTCGGCCCCGGTGGCAACCGATTCAGTCATTCAGCAACCCTAAGACCTTTCTTGTGCCAAGCTGTCTCTGGGCCCTGAGACACAGAAATGAAAATATGACCCTGTTATGGAACCCCCTGGGACTCTCAGACTTGGGCATGCCCGTGAATAACGGCCAAATCAGATGGAAAGTATGTGTTCGTGAGATAAGGCAACTCAGATGCAGAGGAAATTCAGAGCCAAGCAGTCTCGACAGAACATGGGGAGGAAGGGGGTCGGGGAGGAGGGACATTGGGGCAGTGGCAGCATCGCAAAGCAGGGCAGCGCCCCCTGCCCATCTACCCTCCTGGTCTCTCCTCACTCACTGCTCTCCCACCACATGGTCTGCTTTTCCTTCCTGAACAGATCAGGCCCATTTCTGCCCCAGAGCCTTTGCACTTGCTGTCCCTTTTGTCTGGAGCACCCATTCCCCCATTTTTGCATGACTGGTTCTATATCATTTAGACCTCAAATCAGATGTCCCCTCTTCAGGTACTTATTGTTTCTTGGCTACTCAGCAACAGATCAGTCTTCACATCAAAGAAGGTCAAAGAAGGGTGGATGTCTTGTCTCTCGCTCTCTCCTGCCCCCTGGGAATTGTGGAGGAAGCGCATGATCTAGCTTCCAATGGGACAACCAGAAATTAACCCCAGTGGCGAGAACAATCAAATCGTGGGTCCCACAGGGCAGAAGACAGGGTGCGTAGACGGCTTCCTAGGCTGACTGTGCTACAGCTGGTCTGGCTGCGGTCTCACTTGGGCCCCGCCCCCTTTCCAAGTCTTGTTCTCTAATACATGTAAATCCATCCAGCTACCCAGGGCCCCACTCAGTTCCTGATCAGCGCTCACTAGCCAGAGCTGGTTTCTGCAGTGTGCAATCATCCCTCACCTCGCTCCCCACAGCGGCCAGCCCCCACCCACTCTACCAGACACATCATCGAATTAGCATATGGGACAGTGTGGTTAAAGTTACCTGCTTCGCTGTCTGTACATCTCTCCCAACTAGAATACAAGCTTCATGAAACAAAGGCCTGGTCTGTTTTGTTCACAATTGTATCCTCAGGGCCTAGAACGGTGCCTCACACAAAATCAGGGTCGGAAAATCAATACTGTTGAACGGACATGTGAATAAAGATGGAGAGAAGGATGTGCTGATGGAAAGAACAGCATAAGCCAAGGCTAAGAGGTTGCAAATGTTCGGGGAACAGGAAATCCCCACCGAAGGAATATAAAAGTGAGGGAGAGAAGGGGGCCCTTCCCGGGGGCCGGTGGGCTCCCTGTCACCCTCAGGTAGTTCAGTCCAGACCCACGGCCGGGCTCCGGCACAAGGCAGCAGGCCCACCGGGGGCCCAAACGGCAGAGCAACAAGCATCATGGGTGTGCCCGGCACTGAGCCAGGGGATTCGCAAACCTCCTCACATTTCGTCTTCTCAAGTACCCTCGAAGGTGGGTGTCCACATCCCATCGTACAGATGAGAAGATGGAGGCCCAGGGAGATCAAGGAATGGCTTGCCCACAATCAAACAACTTCTAAAGAAAGGTGGGCCAATTTGAGGACCTACACTTTTCCTTTTGCAGGGCTTGTCAGAAATAAGGGGGCTCCTAGAATTGCAGGCCTCAGAGTCACAAAGAAAGCCCCCCAGCAGCCTTGGCTTGAATATCTGCAATGACGGGGAACTCAGCCCATGCCATTGCAAAAAGTTCCCACCCGGCAGGTTTGGGGAAGAGAGAAAGGAGGTGGTTCCAGATAAAAGAGCCTAGCAAAAGGTTGGAAGACTCTGGGGTCACACCAGATTGGATCTGAGCTTTGGGAACATCCCCGGGGGCCAGACGAAAGTCTGCCGGGGTGACCAGGAAGTTTTGGGGGGGGCTGAGGACATGCTGTAGTCACAGAGGCCAGGTCTGGGGCACCGCTGGGAGATGATGGGGTGCTTGCTCGTCAAGGTCCGGGGTTTCTTCTGGCTGTACTGGGCCCCCCAACACTGCAGTTTGTAGGTGTCGCGGAGGGAATGCCACTTTGCCGTCAATGGCCTGCTATAGGCCGATAAGATCAGCGGGCAAGGTCACAGGGAGGCCTATTGCCTGTTAGGCAGGGGCCCTGGTAGCAGTGTCGACCCTTACCTGGTGATTAGGGGCCTCTGGAAGCAGGGCCCCTGTCAGAAGAGCCTCTGCCCACTGTTTTCCCAGAGGTCTGTCCACACACCACCCCCCTGCCCCCTCGAGAAGCTTGGATCCAACAGACCCCCAGCTGACAGTTTTCTCCCCACACGCATCAGAGCAGGGCAGATCATTGATCATTCGAGCCCGCTGTCACTGAATTACAGGGGATTCGCTGCTGCCTCTGGGGTGGCCTAAGGCAGGCGAAAGTGTGTGGCTCTGGCCTCTCCAGGACCCGGGTCCCGATCGTGCCTCCCCCAGCACTGGGAGCTTGCGCGGCTGCGTATGGATCCGAGCCAGGGCTGCGGCGGGGACTGCGCGAGCTACTACTATGAACGTGAGAGCCCGCAGCCGACAGTCTTCCCTATCATCCTTCCGTCGACTCTCACTGCCTGCAAGAGAGGAGGGAAGTTCTCCCGGAGAGGCAGCCCCACCCCCACTCCCGGCTTCGAGTCCTGGGAGTCCTTCTAACCTAAGGGAGGTTTCGCGCACAGAGCAATAATGTGTCCATCTACGGGGTGCACGTGGGGTGGACATTCCCCAGGCAATCCTTATCCTTGTTTCATTCGGCAAACTACTGCTGCATGTCCATTCCAGGTGCTAAGAGAAGTACTCATGTGAATAAATAATTCCAATCAACCTGATCACTGTCATCACTGATGTGTGTGCCATATTCAGGGGAGCACTGGAGAAAGAGTCCTGCCTCCCGCTGCCTGGGGACATAAGTTGAAAACTTGTGGTTCCTCCATGCCCAGAGTTGAGGGTTAGAACAGAAGCAAAGCCACGAATACATAACGTCAATACAACCCAATCAGGGCATTCGCAGATGTGTGAGCAAAGCTGAATGGGAGCAGTGGAGAGGGAGCAATGAATTCTGCCCAGAGGAGTTCAGCCAGGCTTTCTGGAGAAGAACAAGAACTGAAACTGGGGAGACCAGCAAGGGCTAAGACTTCTGAATGTCCGAAGCCTCCCTCTCACCCTCTGGGGTGCCTTGCCCTTGGGAGCTCTTACTGCCTGCTCCCAGCCTTGTCCAGCTTCCCAGCTCTCCTCACACTGGCTCCTTCCCCACTTCTGCTCACAGCACCGTCAATGCTGGGTCCTCCCACCGTTCCCCAAGGTGTCCACTGGCACTATGCCCACCTCCGGCTTCCAGGAAAGTGGGACCAGGACAAAGATACCTCTTAGTTCTGTGCTGATGGAGGCTTAGAAAAAACTGTGCCTTTTTTGGCTTTCTGTCTGCTTCTGGAAGCTACTGAGTAAGGTACCCCACCACCTCCAGATTTCATAAACACACACTTGACCTCCCCCAAGAGTGACCTCCCCCATGAGTATGGTTAACTCATTACACATCTTTTAAAGAAGAGAAAACCAAGGCTCAAAACATTCAGATGAAAAATGGCAGAGAGAAAGTTAACTACAAGTTCAGGGCTCCATTGGCGTAATACAGCTACTGACCCTCCCACCCCAGGTCAATCTGTGAGCTGATCTTCAGTGAAAGGGTTAAAGCAATCACCTTTTACTCAACAGGTAGTTCTAGAGTTCCTACTATGTGCCAGGCACTATTCTATACACTGGCAGTTTGGCAGTGAACAAGCCAGGCAAACATGGTACTTGGATTCCAGTGAAAAGAGATAAACAATAAATGGAGGGTCGGTAGCTGTATTACACCAATGGGCAAATAACTAAGCAACCAGGAACATGTCAGAGGGTAGTGTACACTACGAAGAAAAGAAAGCAGTGCTAGGAAAGGAGAGGAGCGGCCTGTTTAGATAGAGTGGCCAGGGAGGGTCTAAATGATGAAAAGCATCCAGCCATACGAAGAGCTCAGGGAAGAATATTTTAGGCCAAGAAAGCAGCAAGTGCAAAGGCCCTGAGGTAGGAATGAGCTTAGCACGTTCATGAAACAACAAGACCAGTGTGGCTGGAGCAGGGAGGGAAAGAGGTCAAGTGCTAGGAGTCCTGCTTCTAAACACCATGGGGAGAGAGAAGTGGTATTAATCACCCACCAGTCCGCTGCTTCTGTTACCTCACCAGGTGTCCCTATCGAACAGGGGTCTTGAACGGTCCTGAGAACACCTGTCTACTACAGCAACTCACCCTGGCTGGTCTGACCCTCCCAGTTGATGCCACAGTGGTGCTGCATGCGTAACACCAAATTTCAGCTCTCTTGGGGCACATACCAATTAGTCAGCTCTTCCTTCCGCAGCCCCAGTCCAAGCCAGGACGGCTGCATCCAGAGCGGCTTCCAGCCACATGAGCTCAGCTCTTGCCATAAACACAGATTTCCCTTCCCTTAGTGATGAATTAATTCTTCTTTGGGTGTTACTACTGCTAGCTGATCCAGATCCAGATCCAGATCCAGGTCAAGGGCCTCCCACCTCTTTTTATTTTCTTTTTAAGTTATCTCTACACCCAACATGGGGCTCGAACTTACAACCCATATAAGATCAAGAGCCCTACGCTCTACCCAGTGAGCCAGCCAGGCGCCCATCCCACTGTGATTTCTTAATTTGAAATATCAGAGGGCAGGGGTTAAGAGTTTCAACACCTTTCTTTCCAAAGTACCCTGACATATTTCACTTTAGGAAAGTGTTTAAGCCCAATGTTGCCAAATCTTCCCATTATTTATCAGTAAAAGCCATTAATTCTTATCTTTATGTGAAATTTCCAGATCTTAAAAATATTTTCCACAAGGGCCAAAACCTGTCAACTACAAAGCAAAGCAAAACAAAACACTATTAATAAATCATTTATTTAATTTCTATCATACAAACACAACATACTTCTATATTAGGTATTTGTGTGTACTTTCCTAACTTTTTTTTTTAATTGATTGATTGATTTGAGAGAGAGAGAGAGAGAGAGTGGAGAGGGAGAGATTCCCAAGCAGACTCTGTGCTAAGTGCCAAGCCCAACATGGGGCTCCACGTGGGGAGCTCAATCTCACAACACTGACATCAGGACCTGAGCCGAAACCAAGAGTCGGATGCTTAACGGACTGCGCCACCCAGGTGCGCCCCCTTTCCTAACCTTTCAAACTATTCTTCCCCCCTATTATCAATGAGAAATAAAAATTTGCCCTGCTGCCTGCCAGACCGAGTTGTTCCCATCTGAACAGAAATGATGCTTAATGCTCACAGAATACAAACGGAGCCTCAGCAGTGTAGGGCTCAGACTGGGCCATGCTGCATCTGTGTTTCGAATAAGACAGAGACAAAGCCATTCAGAGGACACAAAAGTTACTAAATACCCCCTCCTTTGACTAATGTAAATGACTGACAGTTTCTTACTGCCTCCAAAATAAAAGGCATTAAGATACCCAACGACCAGATTGGCTTGCCACCATCCAAACCAGAACCCACTTCCTTAATGCCGCTGAAGAATCATCCTGGTCAAACCCAAATTCTCCAAGAAACTCTCCCAACCCAGCTCCACCCTCGTGGTTCCCCTGGGGTACATTTCCCCGTGCTGCAGCAAGCCAAATAAAGCTACCTTTTAGCTACAGGGGTGCTCCTGGTGGTCTTCGGTTGGTGGCCTCTGACAAGAGCATATCTTGAGCACCTTTCTATCCAATCACTAGAGGTATCAACGCCCTCTTTGGTGGATGCAGGTACTGCTTTGTTTGGAAGGTAAAATCCGTTACTTCCTTCTTGTTCAATATGAAACATCATATTCCTTTATCGTGACACTCTGTAACTAATTTGCTTTGTTGTGTTTGTTTGTATTGTTCTGATAAGAGCTCAGCGAATGGCAAACGGAATCAGAAGGTGATCAGAAGGCTGTTGCTCAGCAAAGGAAACTGAACAAGCACAGCACAAGCTGCAGTTTGGAGCCCTTCCTGATTGCTGGGAAATCATTGATGCTGACTCTGGAAGGAAGTTGCACGCCTGCAAGAGGGGAATGAACAATGCAGGCCTTAGCTGGCTGCCTGCGAGCTGGGACCTCTCCGGATCTATGAATAGCCTTCACTCGAGGGCACCCAGCTGTGCTTGAGGTCCTGGGACCAGCAGCAGTGACAGACTAATAAGGACAGTCATGAGGTTGGGCCAGGGGGCGACCCCCAGCCCTGGGACTGAGCTTTTCGTCCACACTACTGTCAGCAACTCTAAAATAGACCCAGTAAGCGTTCCTTCTTTGAGCTCAGAGATGGAAGGAATTGAGAAATGCCAGGGGTCCCCACCTTCCATTCTTGCCTAATCCAGCCATGGCATTAGACATTCCAGAAATCCAAAGACACTCGGACTCTGCGTGGAGTTGAATCTGAGGACTTTCTGGGAGTAGATGTCCTTTCTGCTGAGTTTGGAAGGGAAGACCCCACTTTTTGCAGCTGGGACGAGGTAGAATCAGACAAAGGGCCTCATGCTTCTACTGTGCGCAAGACAGGAGCTAGAATTTGAATGTGGAAAAGAGGCTGTGAGCAAAGGGAGAAGACCGGCGGGGGGGCCTTGAGCCTTTCTGCCTGCTGTTCCAGAAAACAAGAGGGTGGAAATACAGGACCAGCAAGGGCTCTTTCTACTCTACAAAAGGGCTGTGTTGTGGGCTCTGGGACAAGTCACGTGTCCTTTCTGATCCTCAGTTTTTTGCCTGTAGGGAGAAGAGGGGGAACGGGAGGCAGACGGAATAAGGAATAAGCCTGGATTGGTGTCCTGTTGACTCTGGACCAGGCATCATGCTGGGCACGGGGAATGCAGAGATCAAAGACACCTTCCAGGCCCTCAGGAAGCTCATCAGCCCATCACCCCAGAGGGGACAAGTAAATAGCTTATGGTAGTTCTTCAGGGGCAATCAGAGGCTCATCAAGCCAAAGCTCAAGGACCGAGTAGGAGTTTCTCCCGGCGGAAAGAGAAAGGGCATCCCTGGGCAGGAGGCCACAGGAGCCAGAGCAGGGAGGCCTGTTTTGTTTGGCGAGCACCTAGAAGGCTCCTGTATATATACTGGACATTTGTAGCAAAAGTTCTGTAGCCCAGTGACTGCGGGGCCCAGGAGGTGAGGTACATGCGTGCGGTGGACAAGTGTCTAAGACCACGGGAAGTGTGGGGACCCCAGTGAAGTAGAGAACTCACCCTGTCGAGAGAGGCACTCCTCAGTTCCCATCCAATGCTCTCTTGTGAGAATTAGTCCAGTGTCTGATGTTTTACGAGAAGACAAAAGACTGGATTTTTAGGTGAAATCTAACTTGTAAACATCGACTTCAATGTGCCAGACAAACAAAACAGGGTGGACATGACTCTTGGCTCTGTGGTTTGCAACTAGTGGTGTCTGAGTTCCCACAGCTCTTCTTTTCTAAAAAGGCACATAGCATTGTGATTGAGAGCATGCACTGTGTAGCCAGAAATATCAATTCAAATCTTGGCATTGGCTCTTACCAGCCAGTTCACGTAGTTTATGAATGTCACTGCTTGGAGTTGTGCAGTGCACAGCCTGAGCAGCTGTATAGGTTGTCTTGTATGTAACTCTAATCTAGGGCCTTCTCCTTCCAAGCCCCAATTTCCTCACCTGTAAATCAGGGATGATTACCTATGTAACCATAAGAGTGAAATGAACTTATTACATAGGTATATATATATATATACTTACCTCAATGTTGGGTATATAGTGAATATTTAAAACAGGACATCTCCCATGTAGTCTTTCTGAGGATTCCAGCTGAATCTACAGGCCCTCTGGGGAGAGGTATTCCTCTGTACTGGAGAATTCTGCTGAGGGTCAGGAGGAAAAACCCTTCTCTCTGGATCTGGGCTGAAGTAGAATGAGCTCAGAGAGCTCATGCTTTACCTGGCAAGAATAAGCCAGGATGGGAAAAAAAGATTTTGAGAGATCTGGGCACCAGGTTCAGGTTTTGAGAAAATTTAGTAGGAATTTATTAAAAGGAGCAGTTGGGAATACATTTGGAAGTCTGTTATTTTCTTTATGTCTCTGGTTCACTAAGGAGAAAGGAAGTATCTACTTCAGAGGGTTATGGAGGGGATCAAATAAGTAGTATAAATGGTGCCCTGCCATTACTCTCTTGGAGACTGACTGTGGCTCCCCCCCTGTGACAGATAACCCCTCTCCCTCCCTCCAGGCCCTCTCTTCACCCCCGAAGACCTACTATATCAAAGAGTTCCCTTGCCTCTGGCTTCTCATTGTGTTCAGTGCTGCCAGGGGGGCAGGGGACAGTCCTGTGGGGTCTGTGTCCATGTGATTGGAGGGTTGGCATTTTTGGTCCCACCCCCTCACCACTTATTCCCCCACTTATGGGGAGAGGAGGGAGGCTGGAGGTGGAATCAATCTCCAACGGCCAATGATCGATTCAGTCACGCTTATGTAATGAAGCTTCTGTAAAAATCCAAAAGGACAGGGTCTGGGGGAGCTCCCAGGTTGGAGAACGCACAGACACTTGGGGTGAACGGCGCACTTGGAGAGGGCATGGAAGCTCTGAGCCCTTCCCACATACCTCGCTTTACGCATCTCTTCCATCTGGCTGTTCCTCAGTTACATCCTTTGATTAAAAAACTGGTAATCTAGTAAGTAAAACACTTCTCTGAATTCGGAGAGCTCTGGCATGTTAACAAACCCAAGGAGGGGGTGGTAGAAACCTCTAGTCTCTAGCCGGTCAGTCCAGAAGCACGGGTGGCAATCTGGTCTCGTGACTGGCATCTGAAGTGGGCGGGGGCAGTCTTGTGGGGCTGAGCCCTTAACTTGTGGGATCTGGTGCTATCTCTAGAAGATAGTGTCAAACTGAGTTGAATTGAGGATACCCAGCTTGGTGGCATTGGAATACAACCACATGGTTGATAGCCATGAGAGTGTGTGGGGGTGGGGGAGCTAGGAAGGGGTAGATCTCCCTCCCAAACCCGCATGACATTTGACACTTGGTTTTGCCCTGCTTTCCCATCACCTGGTATATCTCACGCCCATTCTCTTCTTTCTCTCTCTCTCCTCTCAGAATCTTTCCCCCATACCCTCCTCATCCCACCCAAGATTCCCCATTTCCCATCTCCAGTCTCTGTGGGGTCTTAGAGCAATGTCTCTCTCCTCCAGCATCTCCACAGCCAACATCAGTATCACCCTCAAGAATCTGAAAAGTCATTAGGCTGAGTACTGAACACATGTAAATACATGTGTGAACACAAAGGTCCCCCAGCTGCCAAAGAGATGAGGTAGGGGGAGGGAGTTAGAAATATTTGTTGTACATAGCAATAATAAAGCACCCAGCATGGTAGGACATCGCTTAGAGTTATAAAATATTTATGTCAGTAATATTACTAAGTAATCATTATAACAGACATTTAGAGCATATTTGCAACAGTACCAGGAAACACCCTCAAAGCTTTACCTACAATATCTTACTTAACGTTTACAGTGCAGCCATGGAGCAGACACTACTTCTTCTCTGTCAAAGACCAGGAAACTGGGACTCCTGGTAGTTGGATGATTTGTCAGGGTCACACACTTATTAAGTGATTTAGCACCCATATCTGCTAGGCTCCAAAGCCAGTGCTCTGAACCACAGAAGCCAGCAAGAGGAAGTCCAACTCAAGATTCTAATAGAGAAAGACACCCTTTCCAAAGAGCAAGAGTGAAAGCAAAATACCCAGGAATAAACTTCGGGAATCAGGCAAGGCCTATAGCAAGGATACCATGGAGCTTTGCAGGGCCCAACAAAGCAGGAGGGCTGGGTGAGGGGACTGCAGATCACATCCCTGGGGGTGTAAGGGTGACGCTCCTCACGTTGACCCATTAATGTGTTGTAAAGTCAATAAAAATCCCATTAGTACCTAAGAGGAGATCTTTCTTGGCAAATTAATTAAAATTAATTTGCAAGAACAAATGCTCAAGAGTAGCCAAGAAAATACTCAAAAAATGGAAGAAGGACAGGAGCTTACACTACTCACCCATTCTTTTTTGTGGATTTTTATTGAGCACCTGTTATATACCAGGTGCTGAAAATAAAGACACGGTCCCCATCCTCAACAAGTTTACAGTCTAGGGGCGCCTGGGTGGCGCAGTTGTTAAGCGTCTGCCTTCGGCTCAGGGCGTGATCCCAGCGTTCTGGGATCGAGCCCCACATCAGGCTCCTCTGCTGGGAGCCTGCTTCTTCCTCTCCCACTCCCCTTGCTTGTGTTCCCTCTCTCACTGGCTGTCTCTGACTCTGTCAAATAAATAAATAAAATGTAAAAAAAAAAAAAGTTTACAGTCTAATGGATATTAAATATTCCATAGAACTAGGACCATGTAGCAGACAAGAGGGAAGCAGTGAGGAGCCAGGCACAGTCTCTTGAAGGTGGGGGAGCTTAGGAAATAATAATCATCAGGATGTTTACTGAGTGTTTTGCATGTGCTGCTTGATCGCATCCCCTAGTAATCCTGTGAATCCAGAACGCTGATGGTCCCTACTTGACACATAAAGAAACATAAGCCCAGAGATATGTGACCTGTTGAAGGTCACAAGCCAATGAATGGTGGAGCAGAGCTCTGAATCCAAGGCTGTCTAGCTCCTATGTCTCTGCTCATAAGCACTACAACAGGTGATAGGATAGGACATCAAGACATCAGATCAGTAGGGAAAAGGTGGCTTAGTCAACAAATGGTACAGAGAAAATTGAGAGATTATTAACTTGATTTTAAAAACAAAATTTGAAATGGATTAGGTATTTAAATGTAAGGCAAACCCATAAAAGCAATAGACAAAATAAAGGGAAATAGATCAGATATTTAAATGTGAGACAAAAACCATAAAAATAATAGAGACAAGAAAGGGAGGGAAAGGTTGACAATGTTGAGTTGAGAAAGCCCTTTCTCAGCAGAACACGAGGGCCCATAAAGATACAAGAAAAGATCAATGGATCTAACCACATTGCAGTTTAAAACTTTCTTGTGGCACAAGGCATGGACACAAAGACCAAAGTGAGAAAGTATATTCACAGCACAGACAAAGCTTGATATTCAAGGAACTCTTGGGCTTACAATACATGCAAAGGCCATGAACAAGCAACACCAGAAAAAGAACCAAAGGGTGCTGGGCAGGTTGCTGGCCCCACACACTGGCCCCTCTGAAGGACCTGCTTTCCCTCTGGCCTCCTGAGTCCTATGTGCTCATTTGCTGGCCTGAGACCCATCAGATCCTCTCTCTTGAAGATCTGAATGGAGAGATGAGTTACAGAGCTTGCAATCAGGTGGGGGAAAGTTGAGCTGAATGGTCACCTCAGGGCAAGGCCAGAGTCACTGCCACAGAGCTGAAGCCTCAAGTCAGACATTCTCACGAGGAAGGCAGCAAAGTGACAAATTGGGAGCAACTAAATGTCCATCAATAGGAGATGGACTGAAAAAAAGTATAGTTCATCCATATAATGGAGTATCATTTAGGAATTCAAAAGAGTCAAGTAAATCTTTATATACAGGAAAAGATGCAGAAAATTATCTGGTTTTTATATTATACAAAACTCTATTTTTAAATTTATGTCTATAGTGTGTGTGTGTCTGCGTGTGTCAGAGTCAGACTACCTGGGTTTGAATCCTGGCTCTGATATTATTAGCCACATGGCTTTGAGCAAATTACTTAACCTCAATTTCTTCATTTCTAAAGTGAGAAATAACCATATCAGCTTCAAATGGTTGTTTTAACGAGGATGAAAACCTGTATTATCGTATAGCCATGTTAGGAACATACTAAGTACTCAGTAACTAGGAGCTTCCATCATCAGCATCCTCCACAGAGCAAGAAAACCAGAAGGACAGACATCACACAGTTCCTTGCCAGTACTCTGAGAGAAGGGATGGGGTGGAGATGGCAGTATGACTGTGACTTCCTCCACTGCCCCATTAATTCACATTCTCGTCATAGAGAGGTTTTCTTTTGAAAACTAGAAGAAAGCCATGAGGAAGCTTCTTTCCTAAGTGGAGGAGCTGATCAGTAAAGAAGGAAAGAGAGTGGAGCAGACGGGCAGAGAGAAGCAGTATCCCTTCCTCGGTCCCCAGGGAGTGAGCAGTGAAAGAAGTGAGCAGAGAGCGAGGATGGAGGGCGTCACTTTCCAGAGGGCAAGGCGGTGATCTTTTTCTGAAGTTGCTTTGTGTTCTTACCAAAAAAAACCACCCTCTTCCATTTTTTTTTTTTTTACAAATAAGTGCCTAAAAAGTATTTTTATGCATAGATAAGAAGTCTGGAATGAGCTATAGATCAAATTATTCATAGGCTTATCTCTGGAGGAATAAGATTTCAGGAAACTCACTTCACCCATATGGTTTGAAATTTTACTACAAGCTTTCTTACTTTTAGAATGGGTAAAAAATAATAAAAGTATTTCCATTTAGGAAAAAAAGACAAATAATATATGGTTCAAACATTAAAAACTTGATAAAATATTTCTTCATTTGTGGCAGATGCCTCTTCATGGCCAGCCCAGCACTTGCATTCCCAGCCCTCTTCTCCTTGCTTGCCTCCCACTATGGAGGCTAGAAGGGTCCAGCGGTGGCCACGTGGTTGACCGGGGCGAGTGAGGCCAGTGTGGAAGCCTGCTGAGGGAGACAAGTATCACTGGCTCCCTCCCTTCTCCCATTCTTCCTGCCCCCACCCCCACCCAGCACCCATTCTGTGACGTGTTCACTGGCTCGTGAAGATGCACCGGGCGAAGAAGGCTCTGAAGAGGCCATGGGACCCCGCTGGGAACTTGAGGTTGAACTTGCACAGGAAGTTACTACCTAGGTGCGGCACAGGTGGAGAACAGAGAGGAAAAACGTGCCAGCAGAGGAAACCGCCTGCCGTACTCTCAGAGGACAAGAAATTGGGGATGGGGTCACATTCGTGCACGTTCGTGGACTTCCTCCTTGACTCGGAATGTGTTCAGCTGTAAATCATAGAAACCCTGACTTAAGGGGGAGGGGGCTTACTCTCTCAGAAGTGAAAAAGTTGGCCCAGAAGCCCTATAACATTAGGTTTTGAGTCCATTTCTTTGTAGTTCTCACAGTTTTTCCCTCATGGTCACAACATGGCTGCCTCTGCCGTGGGATCAAAAGAGGGAAGTAGCTGAACAATCAGGGGAAGGTGTGCCTGTCTCTCCTGTCATAGGAGGGAAAATTATCACCGTACCCCCCCAAGTTTCCCCTTCTTCTCATTGGCTGAACCAGGTCACATGACAATCTCCATCCGTAGCAGAGGCTGGGACAGCACGGTGGAAATCACTGCTGTAGACAACAGCAGGGCCCGCTGCCCACCACCCTCCACCCTCCACCCCCCACCCCCACGAATCAGAAAGGAGCTTCCCAAGCATCTTTGGCTGGGCCTCAGGCTCACCTTCTGACCTTCACATCCAAACTCCTTGCCTCTTGGGACTCTGATTGATGACCCAGCCAGGCTCCCAGGGTTTAGCCGAGCATGATTCCGAAATCTAGCTTTCCCTTCATTCGGGGCCCTTGTGCTCTTACTTGAGTCCCAGTTCTGGGCTGCCTGCATCAGCCAGCACATCCTCCAGCTGCTCTTAGGAAACCCTTCCTTTAGGAAATGGCTAATAGGTCCTATTCTATGCACTAGTCAGGGTTCCCAGAGAAGCAGAAGCAATAGGATGTGGACATAGAAAGATATATTTTAAGAAATTGGCTCATGCCATTATGGAGGCTGGGAAACCCAAAATCCATCGGGTGGGCTGGCTGGCTGGAGACCCAGGCTAAATGCATCATTACCAACCCTGGGTTCCACAGAACATTCGCCTTTTGGCTAGTGGAGTGCCCCAGGAGAGTAGACTGGTTAAAAGATGGGGCTTTGGAACCGGTCAAATGAATTCCCCAGCCAGCTGTGGGACCTTCGCGAAAACTCTGACTTTCTGAGCTTCAGCTTCCTCATCTATAAAGGGGTGATGAGATAATAGTATCTACCTCACAGGGCTGTGGCGAGAATTAGTTGAGATGATACATGCAAAAAATCCAGCACAGTAGACAGAAGAGTATGGATATTCAACAAACTGTGCTCCTTCCTAGCTCGGAGATGCCCCTAGCTGGGACATCTATAATGTTGGAGACACTGCGCGAATAGCCAAGTCCGGGGTCTCTGGAGTAGCCGTGGTGGGGCAGGGACCAAGGGCATCCATCAGGGGACTCCCAGCCCCGTGACCTTTCCAAAGCTTCTCTCAAGACTCAGAGCACGTGACGGCCAAGAAACGTTACACCCCACACATCCCAATCACAGTCTCAGTTGCCCTACCGCAAACCTAAAGCCACCCCAGAGCCCAGGACAGAGATGAGAAATAACTGATGACAAAACCCAGTGGGTTTCGCCGGAATTTTCCGCAGACCACTTCGGTAAATGTTATCGTTATGCCATGTCATTCGTTATCTTAATTGTTGCAATTTTTTTTTCAATGTTAAGCTGTCAGACTTGGCAGAGATTACTCATCCAAAGAAGGCACGTTTTTGGTTTTTTTTTTTCTATTTTGGTCAAATTGTGGTTTGGGTTTCCTCAGAATAAGAAGCTTCTTCCGTTTCCTTTGAAAGATGGTTTTTTATTAAGTATTCAGAGCAAGGAGAAAATTTAGGCTATCAGATCCCAAAGCCTCTTGCAAGGTGGGGTGCCTCTTAGTTACAATGATGACTTCCTATACGATCGTGTTCAATAGTGTCCAAAGGTTTTTCAGATCTAATACAGAACCGGAAACTTTTAGAGCTGGAAGGGTTTGCAAATGTTCTCCCGGTCTGTGGGGGGACCAACCGTGAATTGACTCCAGCAATCCAGTACTAACTTGCTTCATAGTGTATAAGGGTATCACTTCCCTGCTGAAATCCTTCCTTGGCTCCTTTTCATTTAGGATGCAATCCACTCACCTCACCGTGGCCTTGCAGGAACACCACCTCCAAACATCGTCCCTCTCCCTCACGAGCTCAGCCGTGATGAACTTCTCCCTGCCTTGGGGCATTTGCACTCACTGCCCCTCATCCATGGCATGCTGCTCCCTGCTGTCGTCATGTCGGCCTGGGCTCAGGTGTCATGGGCTAAGAAACTCCTTCTCCAACCGTGAACAAAGCACTGACTGGGGTCTCTGGAGTAGCCGTGGTGGGGCAGGAACCAAGAGCATCCATCAGGGGACTCCCAGCCCCATGACCTTGGCTTTGCTTCCTGGTGGCGATTATCTCTAGCTGAAATTATCTGCCTTGTTCATTGTCTTTTCCCTCCTCACATTTCCGATCCTTGCCTATCTGGTTCATTGCTGTATCCCAGAGTTAACCGAGGGCCTGAAACATAGTAGGTCCCACCGACACGTGTTGAATGAATGAATGAATTTAATACCCATTTCTTTTTTTCATCTGAGCCTCATCTCAACTCTTTGAGGCAGACATTGCTGTCATTCTTATTTAACGGTCAAGGAAATGGGCTCAGAGATAGGAACTGATTCTCCCCAAGGCCCCTTACCTAATTCATTGCTTTGTTCCAAACCCACCCCAAAATCTACGGACTTAAAACAACAAAGATGGATCATTTCTCTCAGTTCTGTGGGTGAGCTGAGTGGTTCTTCTGCTGGCCTTGCCTGTGCGTACCACGTGGCTGTGACAGCTGGGACAGCTGGCTGTCTCTCGTGTGTGGCCCTTCATCCCAGACGTCTTTGTGGCCTGGTGGTCTCAGGCATTATTCCAAGACACTGAGAGCTGAAGCACCAGCCCAGCCTCAGGAGCCACCCAGCGCCACTTCCGCGGGGCTCTGTCAGTTAAAGCCAGTCATGGGGTGCCGGGGTGGCTCAGTCGGTTAAGCGTCATGACCCCAGGGTCCTGGGACCCAGCGTGCATCGGGGTTCCTGCTCAGCAGGGGAGTCTGCTTCTCCCTCTCCCTCTGCTGCTCCCCCTGCTTGTGCTCTCTCTCTCTCTGTCAAATAAATAAACAAAATTAAAAAAAAAAAAAAAAAAGCCAGTCATGAGGCCGGCCCAGTTTAGGGGAACGGATACCTCTTGCTGGGAGGTGCTGCCACATTGCAGAGGCCCTCGGGCCACGTTGTTGTGGCCGTCTTTGAAAATCTCTCATAGCTAAGGAGTGCCGACAGGCTTGAATGGACCTCTGACTCAGTGAAGGACACTGAGGCACCACGATTACCCTGCAACATCAAATGACTCCAGAAATCCAAATGGCCTACGAGGAATTTGTCTCTCGATGACATTACGTGCCCACTGGGAGCGGGGTAAGGCTCTGGGACTTCACTCGGGGACCCAAGGTGATAGAGCAGCCTCTCCCTGAATCATGGCCTGAATAGACCCAGTCTCATGACAGAAGAAAGGGACACAGCAGACACCTGCTGTCCCAGACCCTCCTGCATAGAAGGGACACAAATCACCCTCACCAACACATCCATGGCCAAACAGGTCACAGACATAGCATCCTTTCTCTGGGAGGGGCACTGAATATAAGTGTACCGTAATCTCACCCACGAAGAGCCGATTTCCCTTTTCAGATCCTTAAAAAAATTCGTTACAGCGTCCAAATCTGTCTCATTCTATTTCTACCATTGGTCCAAGTGCTGGAGTCTCATCTGCTCCCTCAGAGAGCCCTTCATAGAGACAGAAGTTGCTGGAGCCTTCTCTTCTCCAGGACACCCCCCCCCCGCCTTTCCAGCCACCCAGCCCCAAAACCTGCCACAGCTTCCATTGCTCACAAGGTCAAGTCCAAACTCGCATCCCTGAGGTGTCCTTAAAGCCCTCCCCCCACCCATATGATTTCTGCCAGCTGGCCCACCAAGCAGCTCCCTGGATGCCCCAGGCTAGCTGATGCTCTTCACCTGTCTTCACGCTGTTTCCACCAGCCCTGCAGCCCTCCCCTCTTCTCCACTCCTATCTCAAGACAATCGTTTTTCCCCTTGGTGGGGTCAAGCACCTTTTCTTTTTTCGAAACATTTTCATTATCGTGTTTATTCATTCAGTTATTCAACCAGCATTTGTTGGGCATTTATTAGTATGTGCCAGCTACTGTTAGAGGCTCCGGGGAGACACAGGGAATGAGACCAACAAGATTCCTCCTCCTTCACTGGTTACATTCTGGTGAGGTCAAGCAGACAGTAAGCATTAAAACAAAAAATTCTAGATATCGGTTAAGTGTTTTTATGATAATAAAAAGGGATGATCCGAAAAGCACTGTGGCGAGGAGGTAACTACTTTAGGTAAAATGATCAGGGCATATGGCCTCTCTGAGGTTTGAGCAGCCAGCAAGATGTGGGGGAAGAGCAATCTCAGAAGAAGGAACCGCCAGTGCAAATGGCCTGTGGTATGATCCGGGGCAGCCCATTCCGGGCACAAGTAGGAACAGCCAGGGCTGCCACACGGAGTGAGGCAGAATGCGGTGAGACCTAAGATCGGATCACACTGGCAGTGATAAGGAGCTTGGATTTTATCCTAACCAACAGGAAGTCATGGGAGGGTTTGAAGCAGGACATACAGAGGCATGATCTGATTTACACTTTTTTAGAGATGACCTATGTGGCTTTGTAAATTGTGGGTGAGCAAGCCGGCTTGGAGGCTCTTGCTGTCCTTCCAAGATACTGGTGACTTGGATGCATGGCCTACCACATCCTTCCCAAGAAACTGTGACCTCAGAGCTCCAGAGGACTGTGGCCTTAGTCTGCATCTCAGCCTGTAGGCACAGGGCCAGGCCCATAGTGTCCAAATGACTTAGGGGGCACGTCAGGCATCATGAGCGCGCCTCAACATGTAGGCCCAGCTGGGCCAGCCTCCTTCTGCTCTCCTTTGCCAAGCTTCTGCGCAAACTCCCTTCCTTGTATCGGGCTCCCCAAGCAACTAGGGGCAGCCCATCTGACCACCTGCCTCTCCTACCCTGGGCTGACTACCGCAGGCCTGGCACAACGCCCTTGGCCATCCTGCCCGCCCAGGCTCCCTCCACCCACGTCTGCGTGGTTAGTTAGCACAGCAGCCTGGACGTCTGTCTTGATAGTTAAGAGATAGGTTTTCCCATTTGAGCCCCCGTTTTCCATACCCAAGAGCCCTTTTGCCAAGACCCTTCTCTCTAGCTCTTCTCTTTCTCTATCCCTTCCTCCAACTAGAACAAACCCTCTCTGGAGTTTTCTGAAGTTCCACTGATCCCAGAATTATCCAGGCTTTTCCCAGGAAACGAGTCCTTTTTCTCCTGTAGCCTGATTCCAGGAGCGGGGTGCTGGGCACCCATGCTGAGGGGGCCACCTGATCTGGGCCACAGCTGGGAGTCCCCTTCCACTCCTACCCCCTCACCACTGGACACTGGGCCCCAGACAGGGTGGAGGTGGACTGGAGGTGGATGGAGTGGGTGGAAGTGAGGGCGGAAAATGAGAGGAAGAGGGGTAGTGTGATGGAAAGAAAGAGGAAAGGGTAGCGTCAGAGCCAGAGACAGAAGGAAAGAAGGTCTAGGAGAAAGTGGGGGAGCGTGGGGGACAGAGACCGCGGGGAGGGAGCAGAGCGAAGGGAGAGAGAGTGCGCTGTGCACGGAGGCGGGAGGAGAGAGGCTGAGAAAGAGAGGGGAGCAGGAGAGCCCTGGAGAGGGAAGGGAGGAGGGCGGGGCGGCGGAGAGCGAGGAGGAGCGAGCTGGAGGCGGAGACGAGGAAGTGGGCGCGGGGCGCAGGCGGGGCGGCCGCTCCATCCCTGCCCGGAGCGGAGCCGGCGCGGGCGCAGGACGCCGGCGAGTCCGGAGCCGAAGCCGGAGCCACACGGCGCACGCAGCAGCTCAAGGTAACGCGGCCGCCGCCTCCCCGCGGGGCCTCGGCTCGGGTGGGGTCCCCGCCGCCGTCGTGACCCTGACCCCGAGTGCGAGCTTGGCCCCGCGGCTCACCGACTGTGCCTGACCTTGGACGAGTCTCTCCGCCTGCGAGCCTCAGTTTCCTTCTCTGTGACCCGCGGGGGTCGTGCGCGCGCCAAGGGGGCGTTGCAAGGACGGGATGCAGCCCCGGTTCGAAGCCCGTGCTTTGGGCGCGGGGTCCGGTGTATTGTCCCCTCTGCCCGCGTGGGGGTGGATTTGGCAAGTCCACTTGCACCGAAAGAGTCCCTGTTTTGACCCCGGCTCTGAGTGGTGGCATTTTCTAGGGGCGTTGTGTCTGCGGGAGCGTGGAGCGACATTCTGCTTAAAGAAAGCCACCCGCTGGGAGTGGGCGGGAAGGGGCTGGGAGTTCCTCAGGGAGCCCAGGCATCTGGCCTTCGTCCTCCTGGGCTGCTGCCCTATGCCCAGTAGCAAGGACGGGCAGCGCTTGCCTGGACCGATTTGCCTCTGGGATGAGCTAGGCAAGTGGCCTCATCTGGGAATCCCAGTTCGCTGACTTAAGTAATTGCAGTTGACCTTGACCATGTGAACCTCAGTTTCCAACCTGGTGAAGATGGGTGGGGGTGCTAATGGCCTTTTGAGAAGGTTCTGAGGATAGGCAGGTGGGTCAGGAATGTACCTGCTGGCTGTGGTGTCCCCCCATGGCAGCTGTCATCCCCTAACTTCAATGACCAGAGTCCTGGTTCTCCTTGCCTCCTGGGAACTCATTTGTAGTGGCAGGTCCTCTCCGGTCTCCTTTGCCAGAGGGGGCCAGTGGCCCAGCTGGGCATGAAGCAGGGCCCAGGGAATTGGGGTGGGGGGGGCAGGAGGCCCTTCCACTCCAGACACGCATCCGGATGGTTCTCTGAGACACGAAATCTGTGAGATGACAGTTTCTGCCTTGAAGAACTCCTGGTGGAATCTGTCTGAGCTTCAGTATCTTATTTGTAATGGGAAGTTATAAATTCAAACTAAGGAGTTCCCTGTCGCTGGAGGTTATAAAAGGCAATGGGATAGATTACGTTTATTGACATCTTTGACTGTGAGATATGATGGGAATTGAATGGAACAAGAAAATAACATTTCTCCTGCACTTGCTCTGTGCTGGCCTGGGACTTGGTGCGTTGTGCATACAGTGTGGGCTATCATCTCCACAAGGATCCTGGGAAGCTGATGCCGTTAAACCCCAAAATTACAGACAAGGAAACCAAGTCTCACAGGGGCAAATGGTTTCCACATGGTCACTGGTAGGACGTGCCTGTGCCGGGATTGGTCCCAGATCTGCGTGATTCCAAGCACTTCTGATGGTACCACACCGGCTCCAAAATCTGACTGTAGAAGGTGTCGAGCATGGGACCTGGCACCTGGCTGAGGCCCAGTCGGCACTGGTTTCTTGCTCCGCATGTAACTGGAAGCTGCTGTATGAACACGAGGAGGTGAATCTGAGTTGGGGCACCTTTGCCTAGTGATTTCTCTAGGGATCGGGAAGGAAGGTCACTAGTCAACATCGCGTAGGAAACGGACATCAGGCTGCCCACCCCCCAGCCAGCCAACTTCTCTTCCCCTATCACCTTGTCCCAGTTAACCTCGTCTCTCCATTAACATTGGCCTAGGCTGCTTTTCCTTTTCGTTCTCCATCCACTGATGACTAACCAAACTGACTCTCCCCACTGATGCCTCCACGGTGAAGACAAGGCCAGCTGTGGTCCATCTTCCCCAATGTCCACAGAAGGGGAAACAGGATTAAGTCACAGTCCCAAGGATTTAGCTCAGCCTTGCGGAGGAAATCCCTGATGATGGGAAAATGGATGCCTCGCTGTGGGAAAATGGGTGTCCCGGCAGGCTGGAGAGGTTCCTTTGCCAGAGATATTTTAACAGAAGGGAGGACATCCAAGTGAAATGACGGGAATATGAACGAAGTCTTTTTCAAATGCAAAGATATTCATCAACAATCAGAGAGTGCCTAAATGTCCGGTAGGGGATCAATTAAGTAAATTATGGGACAGCCATGTGGCTACTAAAAACGGAGAGTTTTTAATGAATGAGGACCTGCTTATGCGTGAGCATATATAGGGCATGGTCACAAATTTGTGGCAAGCACTTAGAAAAAAGACTGGAAGGGAATAGACCAAAGAGTGTTAAAAAAATTTGCCTGTGGGTGGCAGGATTATGGGAGATTTGTTCCCTGACTCTATAATTTCTGAACTTTTCATATTTTATGTAATATTCTCATTAGTGGACATAGAACTGTCTGGTTTCTAGGGACAATATAACCCACCACTCCCACCTCCTCTTGGCCAGCACCCAGGACAGGGCTTTGCACAGCGAAACTTACCAGTGACAAGGCCACCTCTATGTTGAATCCTGGGAGTCCCCTCAGAAAAAAGAAAGAATAGTAAATTATTATTACCAATAGTATCTGACACTTGTTACGTTTTTGCTCTGTGTTCATGATAACCCTACAAGGTAGGTCCTATCAATATTCCTATTTTACAGAGAAGAAACCAAGAGTCAGATAACTCAGTCACTTGCCCAGTGTCTCACAGCAGTCAGACCCAGGCCATCTGGATCTGGAACCTACACCCCTACCCAGAGTCAGGAGGGGTGGACAGATCAGTAAGCTCCCATTTGAGCGCTAATCCCAGAAACCCTGGAGGCATCGGATCTCTACACTTGGCAGGTGAGGCAAAGGCTCGGTAGCGACCTCCAGAGGGCCACTCTATGCTTGGGACCCAAAGGTACATAAGGTGCCATTTCTGCACAGCTGCGGGGTAGAGTGGTGTGAACACAGCACGCCAGGGCTATGATGGGGGTTTGTTTAAGAAACTGGGAAACTTTAGAGAATGAAGGATGAAGGCTCCCCAGAAGAGGTGATATGGGAAATGATTCTGGAAGGATAAGCAAGAATTCACCAGCTAAGCAAAAGAGGTTAGAGCAGTGGTTCTCCACTGGGGTCGGTGTAGTCCCCTAGGAGGTATTTTTGATTGTCGCAGCTGGGGTGGGGCGATGTGCTGACTTCTAGCGAGTAGAGGCCGGGGGGCCGCTAAACATCCCGTGAAGCACATCCTGGTGCCTCCGCAACCAAGAATGATCCTGCGCAAAATGTGAACAGTCCAGAGTTAAGAAAGCCTGGATAGGAAGAGAAGGACATTCCCGAACAGGGATCAGCCTGTGCGAGGCATCCCCAGACTGTGCGCTGGGCACTCCGAGCCTGCGATGGCGCTCTTGGCTGCCTGGCCGACTTGCTGCCACTCTGCCCCCACCAGCAACCAGAGCGGTCTTTCGAAACAAAATTAAAGCTTTATAGAGACGTAATTCACATGCCATACAACTTGCGCATTTAAAGTCTCCAAGTCCGTGGTTTTCAGCATGTTGTACAACCATCACCACAATCTAATTCCAGAACATTTTCATCACCCCCAAAAGAAACTTTGTACCCATTAACTGTCATTCCCCAATCCATCCCCACTCCCACCCAAGGTTGAGAACCGCTTATCTATTTTCTGTGTCTATAGATGTCCCTGTTCTGGACATTTCAGATCCATGGAATCATATATGATTATGTGGAATAATACGTGGCCTTTTGTGTCTGGCTTATGTTCACTTAGCATGTTTTCAAAGTTCATCCATGTTGTGTGCAACGTGTATCAATACTTCATTCCTTTATGTGACCAAAATAATCCTCCCTTCACCGGTACACCACATTTTGTTCACGCATTCAGCAGTCGATGGGCGTTTGGGTTGTTTCCACTTTCGTGGCTATTATGAATAGCGCTGCTGTGTGTATTTGTGCACCAGTTTTGAGGACATATATTTTCATTGTTTCTGCGGATATACCTAGGAGTAGAATTACTAAGCCACATAATAATACAATGTTTAACCTCCCAAGGACTACCAGAGTGTTTTCCAAAGCAGCTGAAACTTTTTTAAAAAAGATTTATTGATTTGAGAGAGAGAAAGAGCACACAAGTGTGGGTAGAGGGGCAGAGGGAGAGGGA
The DNA here is from genome assembly GCF_017311325.1 of Ursus maritimus. Lineage (NCBI taxonomy): Eukaryota > Metazoa > Chordata > Mammalia > Carnivora > Ursidae > Ursus > Ursus maritimus. The sequence goes on along the minus strand of NW_024423897.1, from coordinate 1,588,081 downwards.
GAGAGAGTCTTAAGCAGACTCTGTGCTGAGCTTGGAGCCCGATGTGGGGCTCGATCTCATGACCCTGAGTTCGCGACCTGAGCCGATCAAGTGGGATGCTTAACCGACGGCGCCACCCAGGCGTGCCAGCCGCTGAACCTTTTACATCCCCACCAGCGGTGTGTGAGGATTCCAGTTTCTTCTCATCCTCACCAACCGTCATTACCCAACTTTTGGATTCTGTGGTATGACGAGGTCTCACTATGGTTTTGATTTGCATTCCCCTGATGGCTAATGAATTAGAACATCTTTTCAGGAGCCTGTTGGCCATTCGTATATCTTGTTTGCAGAATTGTCTGCTCAGATCAGTGTCGAAACTCCGCGATGTTGTTCCCTTACACAGACTAAAATGCAAACCCTACTGAGGTCTACAAGGCCCTACATGATCGTGATCGGGCCCTGCCTTCGACTGCATCTCCGCTCACTCACCCTGCTCTGACCACGCTGCCCTCAGAATGGCAAGCTGGTCCCCACTAAAGTCCTCCGCACGGGCTATTTTCCCCTGCCGGACGCCATGTACATAGCAGCCCTGGGGTCAGCGTCACGGAGGCCTGCCCTGTCCCGTCAATTTCAAGGCCCTCCTCCCCAGGCCCTTGCCAGCACTTCTCAACTTTTCCTTTGATCTTTTTTTTTTTTTTTTTTTTTTTTTTTTTTTTTTTTTTTTTTTTACTGTCTGATAAGATCTGGAAGAGCTGGGCTCCAGGCATGACTACACCTTTCATCACTGTGTGACCCTGGACAAGCCACGGTCCCTCTCTGGGCCCCAGCTGCTCCATCTGAAAACCAGGCAGGGGCACACTGGCTGATCTCATAGAGCCTTTCTGACTCTGTCCTTCTTTGATGCCAGCTTCTGAGTGACAGCGCTGCCAGGAGGGCACGGGCCTGGCACCGTGGCAATGAGGAAAGGGTGGCTGGAGCCAAGTTGGTCACAGATTGGAGCAGGCGGCATGACTGATTATCGCCAGCCCTGTGGGGACAGTCTCCAGGAACATGTGGCGGCCTTGACCTGGTGCCCAACCTCCAGGAACAGCAGGAAGAATTGTGAACAGCTCCAGCCGGGACTGGATGCCTCAGCCACTTTCCACTTGGAAATTACCCACCTTGGCTGCGAGAATAATCTTCTAACCTCCAGACCTGCTGCCCTGGGGGAATCAGAACAGGATTCACAGAGCTGGAGGTAGAGGTGAATGGGGAGGGCAGCAGGTAGACTGAAGAGCATTCCAGGTAGAGAGAGAGGCATACAAAGACACAGAGCCACAGAGCCACAGATCCTCCAGGTGCGCTCAGGGCATGCAGGACAGCTAGGTTTTGCCGGAGGACTGAGGGGCAGTGGCAGGTGGTAACAGAGGCGTCGACAGGGCAGGATCCCGCAATGCCAAACTGAAGAGTCTGGACTTTGTCCTGTAGGCTGGAGAGCAACACAAGGATTTTAGGCAGAGGATAGAGGTGACCGGGTTGTGTTTTCTAAAATGCCCTTTCCCCAGATAATGTGAAGGCAGGTGGGGCTGACGAGAGAGCGGAGACCTGGAATAGTCAGGACAGCCCTGCTCTCGCCCAGGTGAGCTGGGATAAAGGCTGGAACACTGCAGCTGGAGAGAAGGAGACCGACTTAAAAGCTGTTTGGGAGGTGAAAGCACATGAGAGGGATGTGGGTTGAAGGAGAAAGCGGAGTCTAAATAATGAACAATGCAGGAACAGCGGATGCCAGCCTCCTGGGGTGCTGGCGACAACAGAGACGGCACAAGGAGCTGGCGTGCCACTGTCCAGCTGCCTGAGGGATGGACGATAGAGGCAGCAGCAGGAGAGGGTGATCCCAACCCAGGGATCGGAATGTGCAAAGGCACTGGGGTGCGAGAATATGGAGAGTTACAGGAAGGATGAGGCTTTCTGGCTGGCCGTTGCACAGAGGGTGTGATGGCAGGAGAGGAAGGGAAACTGAGGCCGAAGAGGGCGGGAGGGGCAGAGACACTGGCATCAGAGGGCTGCTAGAGCCCAGAGCAGGAGCCCAGCTGCAGCACCACCGACTGTCACTGCCTGACGCAGAGCGTTCACTCCGCACGAGAAGGCTGGTTGCTAGGGTTAGTCAGCCTCTCCTGGACTCCTTCCCACATGTGCGGGGCAGAGATGGATGGATGTCAGCCCGATTTTCAACCAGAAGGAAGGCAAACTCCCCTGAGCAATTGGCCAATGAGTTTGATGCTGATCTTGGGCAAAATTCTCAAAGCAATCATGAAAGAGGGTGGGTGGCTAGAAAAGGAAGTAAATCCTCGGGGCTGACCTGGCTTTCTGAGGACTCCAGCAACACGCTGAGCTCCTAGCCTGCAGCTGGTGGAGGACTTTTGCAGGGAACCGTAAGATACTAGGGAAAAAGAGAGAGAGAGAGAGGAGAGAGATTGCATCGAAAAGCTTGGATATTTTATTTTATAGCCAGAAGATTTCATTTAAAATCCAGATTTCCAGCTTCTCTTGAAGAATGCGGCCATCTGGCAACACTAGGCCCGTAGTGACCACAGTGACCACCCCTCTGGCCAGGACATGCCTCCTCTTTCTGGGTCGCCGTGCCCACACCCCTGCAGTCCCACAGTGGGTGTAGACATTTATACTCGGCTTACCAGGTTCCGGGAGGCATGAGCAGCTTCCTGGTGTTCCCTTACCCAGTGGTCCCTCAACTGGTCCTGGGAGCATCATTCTTCAGGTGGGCTCCGTGGGGAAAATAAGGGTGGGTGTGAGCCCTGGGACTTTCTTTGGCTTGGTGGGAGCCCTGCAGTCCCCAGCCTCTCTCAGTCCCAGCACATGCTGATGGGGTCCGTCAAGTGCCCCATTAAGACCCTGGACTTACAGCGAAATTCGGGGTTTTTTTCAGTAGCAACTTGAATGCCCACAGAGCCCATTTGGGAAAATACTGCCTTTGCTAAAGATTTATTAGATAGTTATGCTTTCTTTTTCTTTTCACTTTCTGATTAGAGAAAACATTCATGTGGTCAGAAATATAATATCCGAAGGTGCACAGGGAGGGCCTCACTCCACCCCGGCCCCCATCTGCCCAGCCCCCAGCCCAAAAGAGGGGGTCACTTTTGTTTGCTGTGATGTATCCTTCCAAATTTTCTTCATGCATTATATAGATATAGATGCATATTTTTGACATGAGAGGAGTACAGCATACACAATTCTGCATCTTTGTGCTCTTTTTAGACACTGCAGTATTAATTCTCAATGTAGGAAAGTTTGAATAAGGGAATTTGGAAGAAGACAGTAATAAGTCACTGTACCGGCGCCCAAAGAAAACCACTATTACCATCCAGTCTGCCCTTCTAGACAGAAATGGTAGTTGTTTTTCTCTCCCGTAGGTTAACAGGGCAGGAGTTCTTAATTATAATCATTTCCTAAATACCATTTCAGTCTTGCGATTTTATTACTCAAGATAAACATTTTCTCTTATTCTTTCATAGTTTCCAAAATGGGATAGCAATAGCTATCAGGATGCCATTATGACATAATTTCTCCACCAGTCCTCTAGTTTGAAACACCTGGAAGTCGTTCCCAGTATTCAACTGTCGTAAATAATACAGTGAAACCTGCAGTCTGTTCTGCATCTGGGTTGGGCTGAGTGGACGTCTCCGGAAGCCTCGCCCCCAGATCAGACACTGAAGGGTCAGGGGTGGTCCCCCAGGGCAGGGGCTAGGAGCTGAGGGTGCTGCTGGGGGAACGTAGCTAAGAAAGGGGACATGCTGAGGTCAGGGAAGGAGAAGGGACAGGGCAGGACAGAGCCCAGCTGGAGGAGGACGGGTTCTGGGTCAGGCATTGTGCTGCGTTCACACCCACTGAACACCGACTACTGGGGCTTTGCACACCTTTGCCCATTTCTTCCTGACAACAGCCAGATAATATAGAAACTACCATCATTTCCATTCTGCCTGTTGGGGCATCCGAGGCAGCGAGACAACACCATGCCACTGCTTGCCGTGGCTGCGGAGAGCAGCGGTGGGGGGTGCTGGTTCTAGAAGTGCCTTGCTCTTAAGCCTGCAAGCCTCTCGGCACCCTTGTGTGGGTGAGGTTATTATCCCCATTTCACAGGAAGGGAAATTGGGGCTCCAAGCCAAGTCTCCTGGACGGAGTGGCCTCACTGGTAGGTAGCAGAGCTGGTGTTAGAATGCACGGCAGCTGCTGGGGGGACCCTTTGTTTCCCTGGGGCCGGGAGGCCGAGGTGAGGGTGGGCTGAGGGGCAGGCCGGGAGGTAAAGCCTGCTAACCGAAACACCGTCCCCACTGGCCTGGCAGGCTGCCCTGCGCTCACCAGGAGCCGCCCCTGCACCCACACTGTCCCCGTGGAGACCCGCGTGGCCTTGCAATGCTCATTTCTTCTCCCCGTCTGGCCACCTGGGGTGCCTTGCCTCCCAGAAAAGGCAGGACTCCCGCGTGCAGGGTTTCTGAGAGAAGAGCAGAGAATGGCCATGGGGAAGGGAGTGACACTTGCTTGGGCGCCACCTCACTTCTGGTACCATCTCTTTGTGTCCCATCTCGTCTTCCCAGCACTGCACGCTGCAGTATCGTGCCCATGTACAGATGGAAAACCGAGCCTCGGAGAGGTTTCTGGCTCCTCTCCACTGCACAGTGGTGGCTTCCTGCATGAGCCAGATGTTTCCTCAAGGGTGGGGCAGGCAGCCCCGGCATCCCGAGGTGGACTTGGGTGGTCAGCGGCACAGATGTCAGCACGCAGCCCATCCTACGGAGAGAGGATTCCCTTTTCAGTGTCCAAGGGAACAGTCCCTCCCTGTGTCCAAGGGAAAGTATCCGTTTGGTGCCAGTCCGTCTTCAACACCTGTCCAGGCCTTTCTGACAAGGAGAGAGGCTGGTTCTTCGGCAGCACTAGCCATGGGGGATGTAACATCGGTTAATCGCCACATTAATTTTCAGGGTGACCTATTTGAAGGAAAGTGATCTTGCTGGTTATTGCAATGATAAAACAATTCCGTTTGCAATAAATCCAACCACTTTAAAGAAAAATATTAAGTGAAAAAACAGGACTGGTATTTTGTGGGTTTGGCAAGAATCCTGGAGGTGGCGCATGAGCGAATGAGGGTTAAGAAATAGAGGAAGTGGGGGCACCTGGGTGGCTCAGTCGGTTGAGCTTCTGCCTTCGGCTCAGGTCATGATCCCAGGGTCCTGGGATTGAACCCGCATCAGGCTCCTCGCTGGTGGGGAACCTGCTTCTCCTCCCCCCACCCCCCCGCTCGTGCTCTCCACTATCTCTGCCTCTCTCTCTCAAATAAATATATAAATAAAATCTTAAAAAAAAAGAAAAGAAAAGAAAAGAAAAGAAAAGAAAAGAAAAGAAAAGAAAAGAAACACAGGAGGTGTGGGATGGGGGTAAGTTGTCGGGAATGGGAACCGGAGATGGCTCTTCCTGACTTTGACCAGCTGTGTGGCCTTGCCTCGGCGGTTGGCCTCTCTGTGCCGCATTTGCAAAACAGCATAATAGTTAGTGACTGCCCGACTGCTCTGCAGCGCTCTCCTGCGGGACCCGAAATGAGGCCATGGGCCTGTGGGGGGGCCATGGAAAGTGGGAGAGGACAGAGAGGATTATGTAAGATAGCCAGTGTGTATGCATGCTCCCAACAAATGTCATTTGCTGCCGCCATCGTTAAAGCCGGCGGCCGCAGGAGCAAGCTGCACCTTGTCGGAAGGGCAGCACCTGGAGTGAGCCTGGGGGAAAGCAGCACAGAGACGGATGGAGATCCCGTGTTGGCAGGGGCAGCTCCGGTGCCCAGCTCTCGTGGCGGCGGTGGCCGGAGGTAGGGGGAGGTGATACGGCGATGGAGATGACGGTGGCGAGGGTGCTGATGGCAGCGGTGACAGGCAGGGCGGTGGTGGCCCTGATGATGGTGAGGAGTCCAGTTGGAGGGCCCGAGGGCTGTTTGATCATAAAGAAGCAGAAACTCAGGAGAACAAGGAGCTCTGTCGAGCTGCCTGGAAAAGGGGACTTTGTTCTATGGGGCTTCAGAGCTCTAAGGAACCTACAAAAATGTCTGCAAACTCATACAGGCGCACACACACACACACACACACACACCCCAGATCTAAAATACAAAAAGAAAACCACAAAATTGCAAGTAATAAATGTTTAATTGCCCATCTACAATTGTGCCACTATGACAGCTGGTCAGTGGCAGCTCATTATACCAAATAGCTAACTACACATTCTCTTTTCTTTTCTTTGGAATATGCATTTATTATAAGGCATTTATTATGCAATGGTGTATGCCTCCAAAACAAAGAGTGTGTAGGGCTCTATAATGTCTTTAAATGGCTATGACTGGTTGGCAAATAATTTCTGAGATAGTAAGTCCCCCATCACTGGAGGTATGCAAGGCAATTGGGGCTGACTACCTTTCCGGGATGCTGTAGAAGGGCTTCTTGACCACGGGGTGACCACTGAATGTTGTTTCCACCCAGAACACTCCTATGTTGTTATTTTGGGAGTTCATGATTCCATCCTTTCCACCCCCTCTACACATGCATGCATAAAGTTGTTGGAAGAAACCTTTGAGATATTCTAAGCCCATCTCCTCACTTGTCTGCTGAGGAAACTGAGGGTACGGAAATTGTTGGAGGTAGCACAGTCAGTCAGAGTCATACCGGGGACTCAAACTCAGGGTCCAAATTCCCAACCCTGTGCCCTCTCCACACCATCCCTGCCCCCCCTGGATGGCAGAGGTCTGGGCCCCCCTGCAAACATTGGCAATTCAGGTCTCACCCCTCAGAAAATCCAAGGCAGAATTTTCATTTGGTCCAGTCCAACTCCGGCCCTGAAAAGCCCTTTCCCCGGCCTTGCCCACACTTGCCAAGCCACTGCTGGCCGTGGACTTTGGCCAAGTCACAATAACACCATAAACCTCAATTTCCTTATCTAGAAGATGGAGGTGAATAATGGAATCCACATGATGGGTTATTGCAGAGATTAAATGGGATAAAGCATACGAGGTACTTAGAACATTGCTTGGCACCTTCAAAGTGCCCAGTAAATGGGATATTTTATTGTTACGATGGTTGTTTTCAACATGCATTTAGTCAATCCAGTAAGTATTAATTGAGCCCTCATTAAGTGCATGTCAGGGAACAAGACAGAGTGGATCCTGGCCCTCATGGCACCCACGTTCCAGTGGGGAGAGAGAAATAGTGTAGTGAACAAGTATAGGGAAGTAAGAAAAAGGCCAGGAAAAAAATGTGCTCTGTGGAAAGCCGAATGGAGGGATATGATAGAGGTGAAGAGAGCTGCTTTGGGGGGTCAGGGATGGCCCCTCTGTGGAACTGACATTTGTGCCAAGATTGGAACGTGCGGGTGAACAGCACGCCACGAGCAGGAGTGAGGGGCATGCCTTCGGCACTGGAGCGAGGTCAGCCTGGCCAGGTGTCCACTGAGGCCTCAGGCATGATGTAGACCAGAGAGGCAGGGCGCAGAGCCCACGAGGCCTTGGGAGCCCAGGGGAGGTGTCATGGTACAGCGCTGGCAAGAGAGAAGGGAGGCCAGTCGAGAGCGGTCACAAAAGTCCAGGCAAGAGATGATGCTGGCTTGAACTGGCCCTGGGATGGCGGCAGAGGCCAAGGAAAGCAGCCACATTCTGGACACACGCATTTCAGAGTCCCCGGGCTTGCTGGCAGGTTGGACATCCAGGGTGTTGTCTCGGTATTTAGCTGAGCACCTAGGTGGATGAGAGGGAGGCAGGGGGTGGAAAAGAGAATCAGGGGTCTCCCCCAGCCCCACACTTGCCAATTTTACACGCACTCTGTGCCTACGACATCCAGGATAGGCAAATCCAAAGAGCCAGAAGGCAGGTTGGCCGTTGGGAGGGACAAGAGGCAACGGCGACTGACTGCCTGAGGAGCGTGAAGTCTCCTCTCGGGGAGACCGACCTGCTTTGGAACCACGACGTTGTGAATAGACCAGATGCTGCTGAATTACACACTTTGAAATGTTAATTCTCTGTTATGTGATCCTCGCCTTAATTGAAACAAGAAAGGAAGGAGAGATAAAGACTGTCTCAGGCAAACACTAACTAAGGGAATTTGTTGTCACCAGCTGTCCTTCAGGTCCCCACATCAACCGTTAGCAGGGGCCAGGCAAACAGCGTGGGGTCTCTCACTGATAAGGAAACACGTCAACGAGAGCGGGTCGCACAAACGGTCAGGGATGAGCTGGACCAGATGCGTGTCTTGGACACTCAGAGGCTACGGCCCCAGGCCTGCTTCCGTGCCCTGCCTGTGTCTTTACAGCTGTGTGCCCTACAAGTGACCTTAACCTCTCAACCTGACTTTCACCATCTGTCAAGCACAGATAATAATAATCTTAGCCTCACAGAGATGGTCAGCTATCTGTAGGTTACCAGCAGATGGAAGTGACCACTGCCCCGGCTTGTGGTCCCGGGTGCGGACCTCAGTGTCCCCCTCAGTGCGATGCCAAGGTGATAGCATTCATCGTAATAGAATGTCCACTTTGATCCCACTGCCCCACTCTGGGCTAAGGAGTCAGTGGGACCCTCCCCAACCTGTGCCAAGTGGCCCCAAATTCCAGAACCTTCGGATCTGTTCACCTCTCAGCCCGTACAGAGGGGCCCCACCAAGGGGGCTGCAATGCTGGAACAAGACGCACTTGAGGACAGAAGGAAACACAATCCCTGGCTTTGGGCCCCTGGAGGAAATGGAAGAGGAGACCAAAGCTCAGATGACTGGAATCCAGGACCTTTCTCTCTAAAGAACAGCCTCGACCAGAAGCCTTTTCCTGCCCACAGGGCTTTGACCAAAGGTCCAGCCCACTGCCGGGAAGGTGTTAGAAGTCTACAACCACAAAGATGAGAGACTAACATTAGTGCTATTGCAAAGAAGGAATCACACCACCTCTTCGAAAAGCCCAAACGGTCATTTCTTTCTCTACAGGGAAAGATAAATAGGCAGTGGCCCGCTACAGGGACTCCGGAGTCCGGCACACGTGGATTCAAATCCTGACTTTTCCACTTACCGGCGTTGAGACTTTGGGCAAGTTCCTGAACTTGTCTGAGCCTTGGTTCCTGCATTCGTAAAGTGCAGAAGCAGTTTCTTGCCTCAAGATGTGGTGGTAAAGCGTAAAAGAGATGATGTTTATGGAGAGAGCCCGAGGCCTGCTGAAGTAAGAGTCCAGACATGCTGACGAGTAACGTGGTCCTCACTGATGGTTGGCTGACTGGATAATCTTGGACCTGGTGGTTAAAGTTTCAGTGGCTTTCCATTGCCTTCAAAACTAAGTCTAAACTTTTTTTTTTTTTTTATGTAAATTCAATTTAGTTAACCTATACTGCATTATTAGTTTCAGGGGTAGAATTCGGTGATTCATCAGTTGCATAGAACACCCAGGGCTCGTTCCATCACGTGCCCTCCTTAATGCCCGTCCCCCAGTTAGCTACCCCATCCCCCCACCTCCCCTCCAGCAACCCTCCCTTTGTTCCCTATGGTTTGCCTCCCTTTCTGTTTCCGTCTTATTTTATCTTTCCCTCCCTTCCCCTATGTTCCACGGTTTTGTTTCTTAAATTCCACACACGAGTGAAATCATATGGTATTTGTCTTTCTCTGACTGCTAAGTCCAAACCCTTTAGCTCCATCCCCAGCTCCAGCTTCCCCTGGAGAATCAGCCAGAGAGATTGGCGGAGGCCAGATCCTACAGGGTGTGGCAGGCACGGTCACCTTATGCGAACAGCAGGGAAGCGTTGGAGGGGCATGGCATGAGCAGGCTGACTCCCAACCCTGTGCACTGATTGTGCGGAGAGGATGGTCCCTGAGAAAACGAGTTCGGAGTGGAGGATTAATTATAAGGGGGCTCCTGGACTAAGCAGACTGAGCTCCAGCCCTGACCTGGAGCCCTGACCAGCCACACAGCTGGTCCTGCTCTCCGCGTGATCGGATCACCCAGCTTCCACCCCTCTCTGTGGTGTTCCCTCTGCCAGGCATGCTCTGCCCCTTCCGTTCTCCACCTGCCCAACTGTGTGGCTGTAGGTTTTGAATTGGTGACACATTCCCAAGGGAAAAAGACTCAAAAGGTCCCAAAGGGCATAGAGTAGAAGAAGTCTCATGGGACACCTGAGCTGGCTGAGTTGGTTGAGTGTCCGACTCTTGGTTTCAGCTCAGGTTCTGAGATCAGGCCCCACGTCAGGCTCTGCGCTCAGCGTGGAGCCTGCATGAGATTCTCTCTCCCTCTTCTGCTCGTGTTCGTGTCTCTCTCTCTCTCTCTCTTTTTCTCTCTAAAATAAATAAATCTTAAGGAAAAAAAGTCTTTCTCCCACCCTTGGCTCAACCCCCAGGTCCGCAGAGGAAACAGCCCCCTTCTGGCAAGTCCCGGTACCCTTTCCGAGGCAGCCCCAGGTGGATGCGTGGGCACACACACATTCCCCTTTTCCTAGCCTACTCGGCACATGTTCGGAGACCGTCCCACATGGGCCCAGACAACCTACTCAGTCTTTCTGATGGCTTTGTTGCTTTGTGTCCTCTGGCCTTTTACACCATTTCCAGCTTTTGCTAACACAGTCAGTGCTGTGGGGAGTCACAGGACAAGTTCCTAGAAACACAACTGCTGGGTCAGGAGTCTGAGTGTTCTTAGCATTAATGGGATTTTCCAGGCTCAGTAAAGCACACGTTCGCACACACACACAGCTGTCACCTGCCACCAGCCACAGAGCCCAACTTCATTTCTCCAAGTTCCCACAGCCCTTTCTTGTCTCCACCATGGCCCCTGCTACCCATCCCTTGGCTATGTCTGAACTGCGGGGGCTGGGACCTGCCATGGCCACTTGGTTTCTGTCCCCGGCCCCGGCCTCACAGCTCGCACCAGGCTCCTGGGTGATGGTAACGGGGAGCCCCAGAGCTCCGAGCACCTAACAGGCAGTCAGCATTTCTTAAGCGGAGCTGCCCCTCAGCTGGCATCTGTAAGTGGGAACAAAGGACTCCCGGGGAAGACCAAGGTCATTTCCATTCTGACAGACCACTGAGCCTCGGTCATGTTTGCTCAGCACCCCATGGGGGTAGGGCCAATCTGGAGCTTGCAAAGGCTTGTCTGCCTTCCTTAAGGAACGGAAGTTGCCCCACTGACAGAAGTCCTGCTTCTCGGGCCCCTCTGGGACTGCTGACAGGGACAGAGTTCCTGAGGGTCTGTTGCTGGGGTGGCTTTCTAATGCCCTCAACACCAGGTGCCTAGGACATTTGGAACGGCCAATTATAGGGAGGTTCTAAGAAATTATGGCTCATAAAGAGACCGAACTACCTTTCCAGAACCCAGTGACTTCTGTCTCATAACCTATGGTGATTCCTGGGGGTGGTCAGCAGGGCCCAGCTCAGGCCCACCCCCACTGCCACAGCCCGCCTCCTGGGAGAGACCGCAGGACAGCAGGGCAGGGGCCTCTTCCTGCCTCCAGTCACATCACCCTTCGCTTACGCTCCCCCTCTACCCCTGAGGCTTCCCATGGCTCTGCGGTTAAAATCCACCATCTCCCTCCTGGTGGAGCTTTTGTGCAGAGCTCTTCCAGTGTCTGGAACCTGCTTGTCCCCCATTTTCATTGAGTTTCCATCTGTTCTGGTGTCTCAACTCACATAGCCCTTCCCTGAGAAGCCTTCAGTACGCCGCCATTAGATAATCTTTCGGCTCCCTATACTTTCCATTTATATATAAAACTCATAATACAACTGTAATTAAATGAGCAATTCTACAGTGAGTTACTTAATGTTTGTCTCCCCCACTGTACTAGAAATTTCTGGCTGTGTCTGTCATGCTCACTGCTGCTTTGCAAGAGCCCAGCACAGTGTCTGTACCTGGAAGGCACTCAGTAAATATATGGAGTGCTCATGAATGCTATTTCCTGGCTGTATAGCTTAGACAATAGTACAGATAACATTTGGGGAGAACCTACCGTGTGCCAGGCCGTAAGGGTTTTACAGACCTTTACTCTGCATTTTCACATCCACCAAGCAAGGGAGGGCATATTATTTCCAAATTTTACAAATGAGGAAACTGAGGCTCAGGGAGGTGGCAGTAAAGTGCCCAGGCTGACAAAGCTATTAAATGGCAGCCCTGGAATTAGAACCCAGATCTGTCCAGAGTCCTTGCTTTCAGCCCCGGGGCTCCCCTTCACTTCTCTGGGTGCCGACGTTTGCAGAATAAGGATCAAATCACCTCCTTCACAGGATTGCCTACTGGATCACCCAGCAGGTACCTGGCATACAGGGGTCGTCTGATGAATCCCGTTTTCTTATCCTAGTGTCAAGTATTGCTTGGAAAACCAGACTCATCTGTCAGGCCAGGTGAGCGCCCCAATCAGACAAGCCTTAACTGACCCCCCAGATTGCTGGCTGCTTGCACAATGCCAGCTCCCTGTGCCTGGAGCCTAGCTATTTAAACCTTGAAAGGGGAACTTCATTTCACTTCCCAGTGAAAAGGGGAAAGAAAATGCTGGACTCAGTTTGATAAAACCTGAAAGGGAGGAGATCGGAGCCCCTAGACTCGTGGCTTTTCTAGAAAGCCTCAGCCCTCTAGTTAGCAAACAATCTACCACCAGTGGCATTTCTTCTGGGATTTTGTGTGTAAGGAATAGTGAGAGGGAAGTTGAGGCACGAGGCAGGCCTGGGTTTGGTCTGGGCTACGCCTATGCTGGTGGGGCGACCCTTGACCCTCCAAGCCCCCGTGCTCTTTGTGCTGCGTGGGAGGAATGAGGGAAATAATATTCTGGACCCCAGCCACCACAGCTCAGTTCCTGGGGACACGCATTCTGATAATGAATCACCAAGGACCCCCCGGGAGGAGAGTTTTCCTGGGGCACCGAAAACCCAGGATTCTACCCGGTGCACCCCAGAAAGCTGGAGCCAGTACCAGAGGGGGTACAAGGGGGAGGTAGAAGTGAGAGGACGGAGCCAGTACCCCCGGAAGCCTTCCTAGCTGGGATAACAGAGGAGGCCAGGTCTTACAGGAAGAATGAAGGCTTTGCCAGGCAATAGAAGGGAGGAGGGGCATTCCAGACAGGCGGAACAGCATATGCAAAGGCACAGAGTCAGAATGGGCCTGGCGCTTTCAAAACCAGAGGAATGAAATGTCCGCAGTGCCGTGTTTCTCCAAGTGTTAGCCTAGGACACGAAAGTGCACATGGCAGGCAGGAGCTGAGATGAAAGAAAGAAGACAGAACCGGGTCACGAAGAACCTTGAATACCACATCAAGGATCTAAACTTAGAGACCAACCAAAGCTAGTAATGGAAAGCGGATCAGACCTCCCCCGCACAGAGCCCAGCACGGCGGGTCTAAAACACATCCGAGAGTGCAGTGAGTGCCCTGCTCACGCTGCGCTGGGGAAGCTCTTGAGGGCTAATTGGCCAGCATGGCCTCGAGGAGGCACACGGTGGGGCAGACTCTGAGCCGGCCCCTGCTCTTTGTTATGGCTGCATCTGCCAGGTGAAACCGCAGGTAAAGGTCAGAAGCCTCCCCAGGAGGCCGCGGGGAGTACGGCAACCCTGAGCCAGTTCTCCAGAAGGTGCCTTTTGAAAGGCTATTAAGACAAAGATGAGAAGAGAAGCAGTGGGACGTGTGCAGCTGTGAATCCGCGGTCAGCCTACAAGAGGGGCAGGAAGTGGCTGAAGCCTGTTTTAATGAATTTCATGTGATTTTCACACACACACACAGAATGGAGGTGAACAGACAATTATCTAATCTTCAGGGACAGTTGGATAAGATCTATTGTATATTGTGTTGCTTTTTCAACTTTTTGTGTGTGAAAATTTTCACCGTAAAATGCTGGGGGAAATAGGCCCATTTTCATATATCCATTCAGATACTAACCAGACTCACTGAATCCCAAAGTGAGTACCCATATATTTCCAAGATGGGGAAACCACACACACACACACACACACACACACACACACACACGCTCACTCACACTCCATGTACCCTTTCTCCTGTTATATAGACAACAGAAAATGTTGGCTGGATGGGTGGATGGATGGATGAATGGAGGGGTGGATGGATAGATGGGGTGGAGAGAGGTGGGCAAGATCCAGGCCCTGCAGGGAGGGCAAGCACAGAGCCATATTAACACTGCAAGGCAGCAGGTGCCGAAGTACAGGGGAGAATGCTTCTGCCTCCAGGCATTCAGTAAGGCTCCAGGGAGATGGAGGTATTTGAGCAGGGCCCTGAAAGGACAGTAGTCAAAGTGAACACAGGGAAGAGCGGGGCTGCGGGTCAGGGAGACAGCAAAGGCGGGAGTGAGGAGGTGTGATACGTTTGGGGGGAAAGGCTGGGTTAACTGAATGGTGAAGTTAGGGGACAAGTACAGGGGTGTTTGTTGAGATCCAGCTAGAAGGATGGGGCGAAGTCTGATCCAAGCACAGCCATTAAGACAGGCTGAAGGGGTGTGAGCTGAGTTTGAATCCAGGCTCCGTGGCCATTTGGGACATCACTTGGCCTCTCTGAACCTCACTCTTTCAGACGTTAAATGGAGCAATGATTGCCCTCACTCGTGGGTTATTGTGAGGATGAAATGATGTTTCACATAATATGTGATCTCACCCTGCCCAGGACGATTCTACAGTAAGGATGCTCCGTGATGTCTCAAACCAGCCCCCGCTGCTGGGCGCTCCGGTGGTTTCCGCCTTCCGCTGCTTGCAAACCTGCTGTCACAGACGCCCTTCATAGCCCACAGAGGCTGTACTGCCACAGCACAGGTCCTCATAAAGAAGCAGTGCGGTCTAAGTGACCCAGAGGGGTGTCCTTATACAACAAAGGAATTAGGGAAACAGCGTTGCTCAGTAAGGTGGACAGCGTGTCTGCCTGCGTACACACAGAAGCCCAGAGCAAGCGGGAAGGCCCCCATCACACCGAACCGCCAGCAACAGTCACCTTCCAGGCATGAGGGCCTCCCGTGTGACAGTGCCAACAGTCGGCCTTTTCCGTCTCCCTCAGGATACCGGGTTTACTGCAGTAAGTATGGCATCACCTTGGAAGTTTGAAAGGAAGATTCGAGAACGTGTTTCTATGTTATCTGTGACGATGAAAACAGTGACAGTGACCTCGTGGTTCCATGGCCTCTGGGGCGGTCCCTCTACCCACCACGTACAGGGTGTATGAAGTTTCATCTGAAAGTTCCTGCCTTCACGAAAGGTCACCGGAAACTCTGGGACCTGGGCTGTAAAATAGAAACACGACAGAAGTGATTCTTCCTTGAAACTCCATGAAAAAAGCGACCACCGCGGCTCTGTTCATCATTGTGCCCCCAGCACCTAGACCAGCATTTGCCACGTTGTAAGTTCTGACAGAAACACTCGCTGAAAAGAACAGAGGGAAGGAAGAGAAGGAAAGAAGAAGGGAGGGGAGGATGAATTTCGAATTATGTGAGAGGCTGCTTCGTTCAAATTTGAAAACTCCAAACATTAACTAAAACATTGGTCCGGGGCCAAAATACCTACACCTGGCTGTTAAGAAACTCAGAAAAAATTGATATCAGAAATAGGGATTCTCAGAAAAGATAGCCTTGCTGCTGTCTCCTCCCCAGTTAATTAAACGTACCAGTGAGAGGCCTGCTGCTTGCGCTATTTATGTCATGAAAAGATCTTCTAAAAATAATACCCAGCGGCCCAGCTCGCAAAGCCCGGTGGCTGAACCAGCTGGAGTGGCAGAAGGTGACCAGGAGCCGTGACCCCGGCACTGACACAGTGGTTACGATTAAATGATGATTCTCATATTCAGGTTGCAAAACCGCTCCAGGCCAGAGCCTAGGAGAGGCTTAATTTATGTCACATGGCGATTAGTTTGCTTCTGAGAGGGATTCCACCGTCATCCTGATGTCTGCAGGCTCCCAGATCCCAGTAGAGTGCCTGCTAGCTGCTCTCCGGAAAACCAGGATCGGCTTGCGTGAAAGGGAATCGGCAGGTTCTTTGCTTGTTTTTCATCGACTGGAATCATAGTGTATCACCAGTAGGAGGGGGTCTCTGGGATTTAACCAAGAAGCATTGTGTGTGGAGCCTTTCTGTTGAAGTGAGGTTTGCCCTGGGACAGGTGGAAGGAAGGTAGGAAGGACAGGAGGGAAGGAGGAGCTGGAAACCACCAAAATACTCGTGATAAAGGCATAATAGGATCAACTGTGGCCAGCCACCCTGCGGGCTGCCAGGCAGCCATTGGAGAGATGGAGTGAATTCGGTGCTGGCTGAGCCGACCACATGTGCTGCTAAGTAAGAAAAGGAAGACTGAGAGCGATGTTTGGAGCAGGTGTGGGCAGGGCTGCCGCTGGCAAACCATGACAGCAGACTATATCTGGCCCTCTGCCTGGTTCTGTGCAGCCTGTGAGCTAAGAATGGCTTTTACATTTTTAAAGAGTTTGGAAATAGTTTTAAAGAGTTGGAAAAAATCAAAAGCAGGATCCCATTTTGTGACACGTGGAAACTATGTGAAATTCAAATTTCAGTGTCCATAGTACAGTCTCATGGGAGCACAGACACACTCATTCATTCGCACGTTGTCCGTGTAGGTGCTTTCAGGCTACAGTGACAGAGTTGAGTCATTCCAGCAGAGACCTTGGGGGGATGCAAAGAAGAAAGTATTTACTACCTGGCTCTCTCCCGAGAAAGCTGGTCAGCTCCTGCTTTACAGTATGATGACATTTTGTAAAACCAACAGTGTCAGACACTGTTCTCGATGCCTGATCAGAGCAAATTCATTACATTTGCTTATTTATTCACTCATTTGATCATTTGTCCATCAGATGCTTAATGCCTACCTGTGGGAACAAGTAGACACAGCCCCTGTTCTTGGGGTGTTTAGAGTCTGTGTCTAGTTCTTTCTTTCTCCAGTATAATAGTCCTATCCCTCTAACCGTATCTCGCAGGGTGACACAGCGGTCCAGACCCTTGTATCCTGCCTCCTTCCTCCTCCCACTGCACATCCCGGTTGCCTCAGTCCCTCCTAAAGAGAGGTATCCGATTGGCTCTATGCCTCCTGGTGTCTCCCAGGGAGGTCAAGGTCCAGAAGGATTCCTCTCGAATCGGTCATGCTCTTGGTCTGATTTCAAAGTGTCCAACCCTTGACGCTTGCATTTTTCAGCTCCTGTTCACCAGCGGCCCTAGGAGGCAGATGCAGCAGCCCTCGACCCCCGTCACATGGGTGGGAGCATCCGCCAGCTATGGAGAAGGATGTGGCCACACGTCCACATGATCCCTCCCACATAAAACCAAAGCCCCGTCCAGACACCTGCTCCAGGGCCTCAGTCTCCATGCAGAACCCAGACAGTAGAGACCTGCTCCAATCCCTGGAGGAAGCTGGCTTTGCACGGGGTGAATCGAGGACGGGAATTTGAACCAGGAACTTTCTCCTTTTGCTCTTCTTCATTCCTACTCATGCCCAATACCTCCCAGGAGACTGCTTTATTTATTTCTAGAAAAACAGTACTTGGGCAGTCATCGTCACCTCCCCACGTTTGGACATTTTCTCTTGGCTCCGTTGGGAGCTTAGAGCCCAGGGGTTTACATAATTGACACCCTGGGAGCTGGGCGAGAAGCGGCCAGGGGCCGCGGGCAGAGGACAGAGCCGTAGGGTCCCAGGATGGTACCAAACAGCACAGCCTCTTCCTTTTGTCTGGACTCGCCCCCGTGCAAGATCACCGTGAGCGTGGTCCTCACCGTCCTCATCCTCATCACCATCGCTGGCAATGTGGTGGTCTGCCTGGCCGTGGGCCTGACCCGTCGGCTCCGCAGTCTCACCAACTGCTTCATTGTGTCTTTGGCTATCACCGACCTGCTCCTTGGCCTCCTGGTGCTGCCCTTCTCGGCCTTCTACCAGCTCTCCTGCAAGTGGAGCTTCGGCAAGGTCTTCTGCAACATCTACACCAGCTTGGATGTGATGCTGTGCACGGCCTCCATCCTCAACCTCTTCATGATCAGCCTCGACCGCTACTGCGCCGTCACGGACCCCCTGCGCTACCCCGTGCTGGTCACCCCCGTCCGGGTCGCTGTCTCCCTTGTCTTAATTTGGGTCATCTCCATCACCCTGTCCTTCCTGTCCATCCATCTGGGGTGGAACAGCAGGAGTGAGAGCAGCAGTTCCAATCACACCATCCCCAAGTGCAAAGTGCAGGTCAACTTGGTGTACGGCTTGGTGGACGGGCTGGTCACCTTCTACCTGCCGCTGCTGGTCATGTGTGTCACCTACTACCGCATCTTCAAGATCGCCCGGGAGCAGGCCAAGAGGATCCATCACATCGGCTCCTGGAAGGCAGCTACCATTGGGGAGCACAAAGCCACAGTGACACTGGCTGCCGTGATGGGGGCCTTCATCATCTGCTGGTTCCCCTACTTTACCGTGTTTGTTTACCGGGGGCTGATAGGGGACGATGCCATCAACGAGGCCATCGAAGCCGTTGTTCTGTGGCTGGGCTATGCCAACTCGGCCCTGAACCCTATCCTGTACGCCACGCTGAACAGGGACTTCCGCACGGCCTACCAGCAGCTCTTCCGCTGTAGGCCTGCCAGCCACGGGGCCCAGGAGACCACGCAGAGGTCTGGCGGCTCTCAGCTGGCCAGGAATCAAAGCCGAGAAGCCATGCAGCAGGAAGAGAAGCCCCTGAAGCTCCAGGTGTGGAGTGGGACAGAGGTCACAGCCCCGCGGGGAGCAGCAGACAGGTAACTGCCAAGAATGTGTGTGTGTGTGTGTGTGTGTGTGTGTGTGTGTGTACGCGACAAGCACCTGGGGAGGGGGTCCCAGTCACGATGACCACGAAGGTGGCGGCTGTTCCCAGGTGCTGGTCGAACATTCTGTGCTGGGAAGTCTTCCTGAGCACTTTGCAAACCTCATGTTGTTCCATCCTCCCAACGGCCTCCCGAGATAGAAGCTTTGACTTCCATTTTTAAAGGACCACATTAATTCTTGGAGAACGTGACCGGGGCCACACAGCTGGGACCTGGACAGAGATCCCTGCCTCCAGACCTTGTGGGCCCTTTATTCTAGCTGCATTGTCCTCATAGTCGGGAGTCCTAAGTTCCAGGCCCCACTCTGTCACTTGGTTAGTCATCTGGGGTGTTCTCCCTAGCTCTCCAGGATAGCCCTCAAATAGCCAGGCACTGATGCCGCCGCCTGGGGGGCACCCGCAAACCCAGCTCGGTCCACATTCGTTGAGCACTTATGATGCACCCATTCTTATGCTAAGGGTGCTCTGGTGAGAAGAGAAAGAGGGCTGGCCAAATTGGGAAGGCAGAGCCTTGCAGGTCAGGCTAGGGGCTTGAACCTTGTACGTTGGTCTTAGGGGAAGACGGAAGGATTAGAAGCAAGGGTGGGGGTAAGCCAGGCAGCTCTGTGCTTTGGAAAGAGCGCCCTGGTTCCCTGTAAGACATGGACCAGAAGGATGAGACGGGGCCATCGGTGAAGGGGGGTGTGCACTGGCCCATGAGAGAGGAGAAGGGAATCGAGCAAAATCTAGGAGGCTATTAAAAGAAATAGGCTTGGAGAGCATTGGATGTTTGGGGTACAGGAGATGCGAGAGAGAGAATGCCCCAGGATTCTACCCCCAAGAGGTATCCAGGTGGAAAAGATAAACAGATCGGAACGAGATGTAGATGAGTGCACTGACGGCAAAGCCAGTGCCGGGTATTCAGGGAAACCCCGCCAGAGACCCGAGCGCGCTGAGGACGCTCACCTCAGCAGGGGAAGGACGCCGACCGGCCTGCGGGCACGCTAGCTGCAGAGAGGGCAGTGGTGGAACATCTGGCACGTGGAAGTGCTCACCAAACGTTGCTTTCCTCACTCTTCCCACAGACCATGCCTTTGCCTCCCAGAGTGCAGGTCTGTGTGACTGACCCACCCACCCATCCGTTCGTCCGTCTGTCCGTCTGTCGGTCCGTCCGTCCATCCAGCCATTCATTTGCAAACATTTATTGACTCCCACGGCAGGCTGGGAACTGTGCTGAGCCCCAGGGGTGCAGAAATGGCATTTGGGGCATTTGCTCTGATGCCCAGGCATGGAAAGTGCACTGCATAGCCCCGCTCTCGGCTCTGTCTCAGTCTGTGGTGTGAGCAAGTCCCTGCCCCTGTCGGGCTTTTGTTCCCTCATCTCCTAGGGTGTAGGGTCCGTCCTCACGCAGCCTGCCCTGCTCACCTCCCAGGGTCGCCCGATGTCCCTGGGAGCCAATGGAGGTGAACGGGCTCTCCAGCCCCCATGGGACACTTGTCTCCTCTCAATAACTGAGCACCACGCTCAAGAAAAGCTTCGGCGGGTGCCGCAGCCCCACAGCCTCTGGGTTCTGGTGCCTGTGGAGCGTTGTGGGAGCAAAACTGCCCATGAGAGACCCCTGGGCCTCATGTCCCCTCTGGTCCTTGCAGCAGCCAGGTGTGGAGTGTCCTGCCATAGACTTGGGTCCCGGGCCCTCCACCCCTCCACTGCCAGCCTTCTGGAACAAGCCTCATTGCTCCTGCCTCCAGCCTCCTAACCTGGAGACTCTCCCTCTCAAATCCATCCTCCAAACCGCCCAGCAGTGTCTCTCCGAAATGGAGATCTGGAGCCTTCCACATCCGGCCCTGATGGGTAAGGCCCCCTCTGACCGTGTCTTTCCCCACTCCCTCCCTCATCCAGGACGCAGCCCAGAGCACAAAGCTGAGTTAGATCATGAAGCAAAGAACAAAGCACAGGGA
This sequence comes from Ursus maritimus, assembly GCF_017311325.1. NCBI lineage: Eukaryota > Metazoa > Chordata > Mammalia > Carnivora > Ursidae > Ursus > Ursus maritimus. The sequence goes on along the minus strand of NW_024423897.1, from coordinate 1,567,374 downwards.
CTGGACCCTGTAGAAGGCCGGTGACATGATCCGGTCTAGTCATGAGTGCCACTTCCCGCGGCTCTTACCCGTGTGACCCCCCTGGTGAAGAGGTTGCCTTCACCCCTAATCCATGGGGAACTGTATTCAATAAGTACTTAGCAACAACAGCCGACAGTCCTCAGGCACCCACCAGGTGCCCATTGGACACGTTCGCCCTTGTTTCTATGTATAATCATTCTGTGGGCACCCTATCCCCGCCCTTGTGCTGGGTGCTAAGGGTGCAAAGGGAAATAAAACAAGCCCCCCAGCCCGGGTCTCACCACCTGTCATTGCTCATGGCCTAGTTGAAGAGTAGATGGGCAGCAGTTCAGAGCAGCACGTGCCGAGGATTGAAACCCAGTGTGCTGGGTGCCCAGAGGAGGCCGTGCGTGGCCCAGGGAGCCCAACCCGGGAGCAGACCTCCGAGCTGAGCCTTCCGGGCAGGCAGGAGAGACCTTATTCAGCCAGGGTGGTACTGGACCCTTTGGACTTGTGACCTCATTTCACTTTCCCCACAACCCTATGCTTGTGTAAGTTCCACTTCACAGATGGCAAAACTGAGGCTCAGAAAACGTAAGTTGACTGCCCCAGTGACACAAGCTAGTGAGTCCACCAAAGCCATGTTCTGAGCAACAGCAGAAATAGCAGCCCCCCGATTGGCTGTCCTCTGGGTGCTGGGCACACCGTGGACCATGAATTCCCACCTTTTCTTCCCATCTTCACAGCCACCCTGGGAGGGGTGCTAGGAGGCTGAGGCCAGCTGAGAGGCTGTGCCTGCCTGGGTCACACACAGTAGCCACAGAGCCAGGGCCTTCCGAGCACACGTTCTGTGTGGCCGTGGCCATGCTCTGTCCTCCAGGCCCTGGAAACAGTGGGCAGAGGGGGTTGGCAGAGGAATGTGGTGAACTTGTCGGAGGGCTTCACACCGCGGTGGGGGCTAGGGGGTGAAGGAGGCCACGACCAGCCGGAGGCTGATTTTCACACTGACACTGCCAGGGCATCAGGGCCTCATGTGGCCCTCCATGAGTTGGCTCCCAGCTTCCCTGATGACCGATAGCATGTCCTTTCCGCTCTCTGGGGACAAAAGTCAGCATTGGCCCCACCGAAGGCCCTTATCAAGGCTGAGCGGGTGGAGGCATTGCTCTGGAGTGGGGAATTCTGAGGGCCTTACTGGGCCTGCCCTTGGGGCAGGGCGGGGCCCAGTCAGGGGCGTGGTGGCGCCAGCCAAGGGGAGACTCCAGGAGAGGGTGGCCCTCGTCACCTCTGCAGCCACGTGCTCCCCCGCCCTGCCCAGTGACCTCCACCGCTCCTGCTGGTATCAGTCTGCGTTCGTTTCCTAGGGCCACTGTAACACTTGGTGGCTGAAAACAAGGCAGATGGGTTGTCTTCTGCTTCGGGAGGTCAGGAGTCTGAGATCAAGGTTGCTCTGGAGGTTTCAGAAGAGAATCCATTTCCGTGCCTCTTCCAGCTCCTGGGGGCTGCCAGCTCCCCTTGGCTCATGAGTCCTCTCTCACAACTTGTCCCTCTTGCTTCCTTTGTGACAACTCCTTCTGCAGCCAGATCTGCAGCCAGATCTCCTGCCGCTCTCTTAGGAGGGCTCTTGTGACTATATCTGGGACCACCAGGATAATCCAGGATCATCTCCCCATCCCACCTTCCTTAACTTCATCACATCTGCTAAGTACTTTTTTTTTTCTCTCTTTTTTTGCCACAGAAGGTAACATGCTCAGGTTCCAGCAATGAGGATGTGGACATCTCTGGGGACCGTGCCACAAGTCCCAGCTCCTCACCTGGCATTAGAAGCCCTACCCTCCTCCTGATCTGTCTCTTGCCAACATCCCCTGGCCCACACCCGCCCTCCACGCTCCTCTGTCACAGCCAAAGCAGCCCGCTCAGAGCCCAGGATCCCCAGGCACACAGCAAGCATTTGCTATATGGCCAGCCCTGCCTGGGGCATAGCAGTGAGTGGATCAGAGGCAATCCTCCCTGAGGGATGTTATTGTAGGGCAGTGGTTCTCAAAGTGTGGGCCCTCAGCCAGCTGCAGGCTTCCAGAAGCAAAGTGGCCGGCATTGAGCCACATAGCCTCAAACATGGCTAAGCGAGGATTCCAGCCCAAGCCTGTCTGACCCTAGAGCTTGGGGTCTTTCTACAGCAAAACACTGTCTGGATTTAAATTTAGCCCAGACTCTGTGCTAGTCCCATGGACACCAGATGAGGGAACTAAGATCACTGGGAAGCAGGTGACTTATCTGAGGCCCAACGCAAGCTCAGGAGGGGCCAGGGATAGACCCGGTACTTTGGACCCCTGCCCGGGGCTCTTGGGTCCTTTCTCCACGCACTGGCTTGCTCTGGGTAATCTCCCAGGGCAGGGAGATAATATTCATAGGCACCTGGAGTATCAGAGCCTCTCCTGGGCGTGGCACATCCTCATTCCTGCAGAGCGCCTGGAGGCTGCAGCCAGAGATCTGGAAAGGCCCTGGGAGAAGAGGTGCAAAGGGAGGCAAGGTGCCCCCACCCCTCCAGCCCGCTTTCCCCCCAGAGGTGCCATGGCAGCTGTCCCCCAACCCCTCCTATCTGCTCTCCTTCCCTCTGCAGCCAGGGAGCAGGTTTCTACACGGAAGTGGGACTAGAAACCCCCCTCCTGGAATAAAGTAGCAAGTTCTTATCCTGACCTCCCAGGCTTTGGACTCCACACCCCCTCGCCTCAGCCCAGACTGTCTTACTCCTCTTGATGCGTTCTCTGTGTTTCAGGTCTGCACCCCACGAGGGTGCGCTCCCCAAGGGCAGGCCCATGTCTGTGTTGTTCACTGCTGTATCCCTAATAGGATGGGCACAGTAATACTGTTGAAGGAACGAATGGGTGAATATCTAGTTTTACTTCCCCAAGAGCCGGAAGAGGTAAATAAAACTGCCTCCACTTCAGAGAGCAGGAAACCACAACTCAATGAGGGAAGTTCCAGGAACTAGCGGGAGCTCAGAAATCCCTGGTTCCCTTTTCTAATTCGGACGTCACAACAGGCTTCCCTCCAAATAGTGGTGTCAGGGCGGGCCTCACAGCAGAATCCCACCGCAGGCTCTGAGTCAGTCCTGCAAGCGGGAAGAGGCCCCGAACAGGAACCCCGCCCCTCCCCCTGACTGTGTCACAAGCCAGCCCAGAGCGGAGAGGGGACTTGTGCCAAGGATGCAGAAAGGGAGCCTCCGAGTGGGGTGGGAGTCCACAGTGCCTGACAACCTGGCGCTGCCCCTTCCGTCTCCACAGCACATCACGGTTTGGCCAGAGTTTGGGGGCCCAGGGGCGTGCGAGGCTGACTTCACCTGCTGCTCCAAGCCCAGGCTCTGCCCATGAGGCTGCGGAGCCACAGGAGTGGAGGAGCCCCGTGAGCCATGCACACGCGCTTCCTAAGAAGGAGGGTTGCTCGGGCCTGAAGCATCCCGTAGCTTACCCTGCTAAGAGCCAAAATTTGCTTACCTGTATCATCCCGGCTCTAAAGTCGTCTAACCTTTGGGCACACTGATTCTAGCATTTCTTAACAGCCTTTACGGTGTTCTTTGCAAGGGTGCCAGGAACAGCTCACCCCCAACGAAGGGCCCTGGACACCCCCCTGCATGCTGGAATCCCACTGGCCGCTTTGTCACCTCTACCCTCTGTGCCTGGCCATCACAGAAGAAGGCTGTTGGGGTGTTCTCCTGCTTCTGGGGTGGAACTAGAGAGCTCCAGTATGAGGCCTGCCCCACCACTGCATCGGGGTTGGTGTGGGTTTATGTCTGGGCTCTCTATTCTGGATCCATTGATCTATGTGTCTAATTTTATGCCAATGCCATATTGTTTCAATTACTACAGCTTAGTAGTATAGTTTGAAATCAGGGGGTGTCATATCTCCAGCCTTATTTTTCTTTCTCAAGATTGCTTTGGCTAGAGAAAGTCTTATGTGGCTCCATACAACTTTTAGGATTATTTGTTCTAGTTCTGTGAAAAAAACCATTGGAATTCTGATACAGATTGCATTGCGTTTCACTGTAGTATGGACATTTTAACTATTAATTCTACCAATCCATGAACATGGAATATCTGTCCATGTATTTGTGTATTCTTCAATTTCTTTTGTCAGTGTTTTATAGTTTTCAGTGTACAGGTCTTTTCACCATCTTACTTAAATTTATTTCTGGGTATTTTATTCTTTTTTGATGCAGTTGTTTAAGAGATTTTTTAAGATTTTTTAGATTTTAATATTTTATTTATTTATTTATTTGAGAGAGAGAGAGAGCGTGCATGCAAGTAGGGGGAGGGGCAGAGGGAGAGGCAGAGAATACCAAGCAGAGGCCATGCTGAGCGCGGAGCCCAACTCAGGGCTGGATCTCACGACCCACGAGATCATGACCTGAGCTGAAACCAAGAGTCAGATGCTTAGCTGACTGAGCCACCCAGGCGCCCCTAAAGAGATTATTTTCTGAATTTTTCTTTCTGCTACTTCATTAGTACTGTATAGAAATGCAACAGATTTCTGTATATTGATTTTATATCCTGTGACCTTACTGAACACATTTATATCAGTTTTTTGGTGGAGTCTTTAGGGTTTTCTGTATATCATATCCTGTCATCTGCAAAAAGTGACAATTTTACTCTTCCTTTCCAATTTGAATGTCTTTAATTTCTTTTTCTTGCCTATCTGCTGTGGCGAGGACTTCCAGTATGATGTTGAATAGAAATGGCAAGAGCGGGCATCCTTGTCTTGTTCTCGGTCCTAAAGGAAGAGCTTCCAGCTTTTCACTGTTGAGTATGATGTAAGCTGTGCGGTTGTCGTATATGGCCTTTTGTGGCCTTTAATATGTTGAGGTATGTTCCTTGCGTACCCACTTTGTTGAGAGTTCTTTTAATCATAAATGGATATTGACTTTTGTCACATGCTTTCCTGTATCTATTGAGATGATCATATGATTTTCAAACTTTTTTTTGTTAAAGTGGTGTATCATCATCGATTGATTTGCAGGTGTTGAACCGTGCTTGCTTCCCTGGAGTAAGTCCCATTTGATCATGGTCCTTTTAATGTATTGTTGAACTGATTTGCTAATATTATGTTGATGATTTTTGCATCTGTGTCTATCAGGGACATTGGCCTGTAATTCTCTTTTTCTGTGCAGCGTCCTCGTCTTGCTTTGGATCAGGGTAATGTTGGCCTTAACACGGGTTTGGAAGTATTCCCACCTCTTCAATTTTTGGAAGAGTTTGAGAAGGATAAGTATTAAATCTCTGAATGTTTGGTAGACTTCACCAGTGAAGCTGTGTGATTTTGGACTTTTGTTTGTTGGGAGTTTTTTTGGGCGTGGGGGGTAGTTTTTTGATTACTGATTCAATCTCTTTAATAATTGGTAAAGGAATTGATCTATTCAGATTTTTCTGTTTCTTCATGATTCAGTTTTGGAAGATTGTATGTTCCTAGGAATATAGCCATTTCTTCCAGTTTATCCAATTTGTAGGTATATAATCGTTCTTGGCAATCTCTTATATTCCTTTGTATTTCTACGCTATTGGTTGTAACTTCTCTTCTTACATTTTTCATTTCACTTATTTGAGCGTTTTCCCTTTTTCTCTTGATTAGTCTAGCTAAAGGCTTGTCCATTTTGTTTATCTTTTCAAAGAACCAGCTCTTATTTTCATTGATCTTTTCTATTTTTTTTTAGTCTCTATTTCATTTATTTCTGTTCTGATCTTTATTATTTCCTTCCTTCTAATAACTTTGGGCTTCATTTATTCTTCTTTTTCTAGTTTCGTTAGGTGTAAGTTTGGATTATGTATTTGGGATTTTTCTTGTTTCTTGAGGTAGTTGTGTATCCCTATGAATTTCCCTCTTAGAACTGCTTTTGCTGCATCTCCTAGATTTTGGACTATTGTGTTTCCATTTCCATTTGTCTCAAGGTATTTTTTTTTTAATTTCCCCTTTGATTTTTTTCATTGACCCATTGGCTGTTTAGTAACATGTTGTTTAATCTTCACTTATTTGTGATTTTCCCAGTTTTCTTCTTTGTAATTAATTTCTAGTTTCATACCACTATGGTCAGAAAAGATGCTTGATGTGATTTCAATCTTTTTCTTTTTCCTTCAAATTTTTGTTTTAATTCTAGTTAGTTAACATGTAGTGTAATAATCATTTCAGGAGTAGAATTTAGTGATTTGTCACTTACCTGCAGCACCCTGGGCTCATACCACAAGCACCCTCCCTAATACCCATCACCCATTTAGCCCATCCCCCATCCACCTCCTCGCCTTCAACCTTCAGTTTGTTCTCTCTCGTTAAGAGTGATTTCAGTCTTCTTAAATTTATTGAGACTTGTTTTGTGGCTTAACATGTAATCTAACCTGGAGAATGTTCCATATGCACTTGAAGAGGATGTATATTGTGCTGTTTGAGGATAAAATATTCCATATATATCTTTTAAGTCCATCTGGTCTGATGTGTCATTTAAGGCCAATGTTTTCTTATTGGTTTTTTGTCCGGATGATCTATCCATTGATGAAAGTGAAGTATTAACGTCCCTTACTATTATTGTGTTACTGTCAATTTCTCCCTGTAGGTCTGTTAGTATTTGCTTTATATATTTAGGTGCTCCTGTGTTGGCATATAAATATTTATAAATGTTATCATCTTTTTGGGTTGACCCCTTTATCATGATGTAATACTCTTCTTTGTCTTTTATTACAGTCTTTGCTTTAAAGTCTGTTTTGTCTGGGATGCCTGGGTGGCTAATTCAGGTAAGCATCCAACTCCTGATGTCGGCTTAGGTCATGATCTCAGGGCCTTGAGATCAAGCCCCACATCAGGCTCCATGCTGGGTGTGTGGCCTGCTTAAAATTTTTCTCTCTCCCTTTGCCCCTCAACCCCCCCAACTCATGCATGTGTGCTCTCTCTCTAAAATAAAAATAAAATAAAATCAATTTGTCTGATATAGCTAAACCAGCTTTCTTTCCATTCCCATGGAATATCTTTGTTCACTCCTTCTCTTACAGTCTGTGTGTGTCCTTATATCTGAAGTGAGTCTCTTGTAGGCAATATATATAGTTGTCTTATTTTTATCCTTTCTGCCACTCTGTGTTTTTTGCTTGGAAAATGTAGTCCATTTACACTTAATTATTGATAAATATGTACTTACTGCCATTTTGTCAAATGTTTTCTAGAACATAGTTTCTCTGGGTTTTTTTTTTCCCCTTGTTCTCTTCCTTTGTGGTTTGATGCATTTCTTTAGGGTTATGTTTAGATTCCTGTATCATTATGTTTTGTGTATCTACTATACACAAAAGTTTGAATGCGTTCTAAAAACTATATTCCCCCCATGTTTTATGATTTTTGTATTACATTAACATTATTTTATTTTGTTTATCTCTTAACTAATCATTAATAGTCTTAATTAATTTTACTGTTTTTATCTTCTAACCTTTATACTGGCTTTATAAGTGGTTAATCTACTTTTACTGGTGAGATTTTTACTCTCATATGTTTTCTCGTTATTAGTTAGTGCCTTTTCAGCTTGAAGAAATTCCTTTAACATTTCGTGTAAGGCCAGTTTAGTGGTGATGAATTCCTTTAGCTTTTGCTTGTCTGGAAAACTCTTTATCTCTCCTTCAATTCCAAATGATAACCTTGCCAAGTATTCTTGATCAGAAGTTTTTTTTTTTTTTTCCTTTCAGCACTTTGAATATATCATGCCACTCTTTTCTGGCCTGTAAATTTTCTGCTGAAAAATCAGCTTATGGTCTTATGGGGGTTCCCTTGTTTGCAAGAAGTTGTTTTTTTCTTTTAGTGCTCTTAAGATTCTCTGTTTAACTTTTGACATTTTAATTATAATGTGTCTTAGTGTTATTCTCTTTGGTTTCATCTTATTTAGAACTCTCAAGAGGCGGGGCGCCTGGGTGGCTCAGTTGGTTAAGCATCTGCCTTCGGCTCAGGTCATGATCTCAGGGTCCCGGAATCGAGCCCCACATCAGGTTCTCTGCTCAGCAGGGAGCCTGCTTCTCCCCCTGCCTGCCCCTCCCCCTGCTTGTACTCTGTCTCTCTCTCTGTGTCAAATAAAATCTTTAAAAAAACAAAAAAAAAAATTCCCCGGGCTTCCTGGACTGGGTGTTTGTTTCTGTCCCCAGGTTAGAGAAGCTTTCAGCCATTATTTCGTCAAATAAGTTTTCTGCCCCTTCCTCTCTTTTCCTTCTGTGACCCTATAAAGCAAATGTTATTCTGCTTCATGTTCTTCCATAAGTCCCTTAAACCATCTTCGCTTTTTAAAATTCTTTTTTCTTTTTGCTGCTCTGGGTGAGTTCCACTGCCCTGTCTTCCAGGTCACTGATCCATTCGTCTGCTTCATCTGGTCTGCTGTTGGGCCCCTCAAGTGTATTTTTCAGTTCCATTATTGTATTCTTCAGCTCTGTGACTTCTGTTTGGTACTTTCTTACATTTTCTGTTTCTTTGTTGAAGTTCTCACTGTGTTCATCCATCCTTCTCCTAAGTACAGTGAGAATCTTCATGACCATTACCTTGAACTTTTTAATAGGTAGATTACTATTTCTGTTTCATTAAGATCTTTTTCTGAGGTTTTGTCTTGTTCTTTTATTTGGAACATATTCCTCTGTTTTCTCATTTTGCTTGCCACTCTGTGTTTGTTTCTATGTATTAGTCTAAAGAACCACCTCCCCCAGTCTTGAAAGAGTGGACTTGTGTAGGAGATGAACCTTATCGTTCAGCCTTGCCCTAGCTCTTCTCGCCCTCAAACCTTTGTGACTGTCTGAGCAGCCTGATTTATTCTTGATAGGCCGCCGTGGTTGAAGGTGTGCCAACACCTGCCAGTGCTCTAAAGGGAGTAATCACAGGCAGCACCTGTGCTGACTGGAAGCCACACCCTCAGGTAGCAGCTTTTCAAGTATGCAAATGTATATAGTCCCGTGGAGCTGCAGTTGTAAACCTTGCTGGCCTCCAGACCAGGAAATCTGGAGGTGGCCTGTGGGCAGCTGTTGGAAAAATCAGGGCTTCAGGCAGATGTATAAGCTCTTTTCTAAGTGATACCAGTGAGCTGCGTGAAGGCCAAGGGAAGGCTCAAAGGTGTTATTTCCTTGCCTGCGTTCCCTCCGAGTGCCGCTATAGCCTCTAGATGTCTGCAGACCTGAAGCCTGTCCCGTAGGTTGAAGCTCCAGGACAAGTAGTGGGGCTTTTTCAGAGACAGACTGGAGCTGGGTTTCAGTCTGCTGTCTGTGCAGTGCCCTGGGCATGGTAGCTTGCCCAGAACTGTCTTTCCAATTGCTATGGTCCCATGGGGCCCATAAACACAGGCAATTCTGGCCACAAGGGCCAGGTGCTCACGGGTGTTGCCTGTGTGGACGGCCTTCCCCTACCAGCTTCAGCGAGGCTGCTGGAGAGTGTTGAGGCCAGGGCCTGCCTACGGCTCTGAGGAGGCAGAGAAAGAGTGCCGGGGGCCAGGCACACCCAAGGCTTTAGCAAAGCGGTGTCTGTGCACACCTACCTGTGCTAGCAAGGGAGACGGATAATACAAAATGCTGCTCGCTGGCACCTCTGTCCCCAAAGGGAGTCCCAGCTGACCTCCACCCTTCTGCTAAATGCATCTCCTCTACGTATAACCCAGTCACCTCTCAAACTGCTGCTCCCCGCCAGTCCCAGGATGGGCGAGTCTGTGCACGAGCCCCCCAAAAGGAATATCTCAGATTTCCAGACCCCCGGGTTTCCTGGACAGACGCCCCATTGGTTTCCAAAGCCAGATGTTCTGGGGGCCTCATCTCTTCAGTGAGGGTACCAAGGGTTGGGGTGTCCAGTGTGGGGCACAAACCCCTCTCTCCTCAGAGATTCCAGACCCACAAGATCTCTCCATATTATGAATTATCCCACCAGGGTTGAGGTTTTTGGTGAGATTGCGTCTCCACCTCTCCTACCTGTCTTGATGCGGCCCTTTTATCCCTTGTTGTGGAGGGAAATGTTCCACTACTTTTCTATTCTTTTGTTCCCTGTGTAGCTAGAGACTGAGTATGTCCCTGGGAGGAGGTGATTTCAGGGTCTTCCTGTGCCGCCATCTTGGACTGTCTTCAATCTTTCTTCCTTCCATGTAACAGTTTTATTGAGATATCCTTCACGTACCATGCAATTTAACCATTTCAGTGTATAATTCACTTGTTTTTAGTATAGTCACAGAGTTGTGCCACCATCACCACAACCAATCTTAGAATATTTCCATCACCCTCAAAAGAAACCCTGTAGCCTTCTGCGATCGCCACACAATCCCTGATTCCTGCCTGCCCTCCACCAAGCAACCACTAATCTATTTTCTAACTCTACAGATTTGCTATTCTGGACATTTCATATAATATGTGGTCTTTTGTGCTCTGCTTTTTCATTTAGCATAATGTTGTCCAGATTCTTTATTTCTGCTTTTTCTTCCTTCCTTTCTTCCATTCTATTTTGTGTTTTCTTTTCTTCCTTCTGTTTCTTCCTTCCTCCCCTCCTTCATCCATGGTCTGAGTTCTCCTTCCCCAAGCACTTGGGCTTTATGGAAGCTTTTGGCCATTTGTAGGCCCTGGGTGGGGAGCTCTAGGCATGAGACTATGGCATGGACTCCCCAGGAGCCCACGTCCTTACATCCTGCCCCGAAGATGCCCAGAACACTGTGCTCGGGCCTGCGGGCCTCACACCTCTGCTCAGTTGCCAGCCAGAGCAGACTGGCTACAGCCAAGAGTTAATCCTTTTCATCTTCTGTCTCTTCTGAGAGTTTGGGGAATGAGATTCCTTCCCACCCCCAGAGGAGAACTCAGGGGAAGGACAGCAGAGACAGAGGAGGTGGGAAGACTTTTACAGCCTTAAAAGTCACGGAGAATAAATAGTGCCTCCCAGGAGTCACTTGAAAGGTAGAGAACTCGTCTTCCAACTCCCTGGGGATTGCGCCTTTGAAGCCAGCGAGCGGCCCCAGCTTCTGCCCAGGCCGTCCCTCCTCCCTCCCTCTGGCTTCATGCAGACCCCCTCCCCTGCTTGTTCCCCACCTTCACCATCCACTCCTTCTGCTGCAGATCTGATGGGACATACTTTGGGGCTGCCTTCCCAGAGGCTGTGATGGGGACGGGACGGAAACTGTGCATTTGGGGCCACTGCTAGTCGCTTTGTGCTCACAAAAAAGGGGGGGTGGTGAACACTCCAGGTGAACAAATTAGGGAAGGGCCCTTCTCCAGGGGATCCAGCCCCAGGGCACACGGCTTGGCAAGCAGAAGGAGACCTGGGTTTCAGCCCTGATGCCCTTGTGCAAGGACAGGGAGGCCCTGCAGACTTCCCAGGCCCCCTGGGAAATTGCACGGCATCAGGAAGGAGTTAGCCAATCTTATCTGCAAAGAGCCAGATAGTAAATAGTTTGGGCTTTGCAACCCATATGTTCTTTCTTGCAACTACACAACTCTGCCCTTAGAGTGCGAAAGCAGCCATAGACAGTACATAAATGAATGGGGGTGGCTGTGTTCTAATAAAACTTTATTACGGATGCTGAAATGTGAATTCCATATCATTTTATCGGTCATGAAATGTTATTCTTCTATTTATTTTTTCCTCCACCATTTCAACAGAAGTAGGTGGTAGGCTGGATTTGGCCTGCAGGCTATCGTTTGCCAATCCTTGATGTAGGGGAAAGAAATGGGTGTCAGTTTCAGCCCCAGCACTGGCTGGCTCTGTGACTTTGGGCGGGTGGCTTGTGCTCTCTGAGCCTCATGTGCAAAATGGGGATAGAAATGTCTCTCTGTGAGGATAGCAATTAGGCTCAGCATCAATTTATAGAAAGCACCTAGCAGAGAGTTGATGCTCAGTAAGTGGTAGTCTTTCTCTTTCTTTCTTTCTTTCTTTCTTTCTTTCTTTCTTTCTTTCTTCCTCCCTCCCTTCCTTTCTTCCTTCCTCTCTCTCTCTCTCCCTTCCTCCCCCCTTCCTTCCCTCCTTCCTTCCTTCCTCCCCTCTGTACAAGAGTAGCTGGGAAGTTCAAGGCAGGCTTTGTGGACTCGTGTTGCAGCTGTGCCCTTGAATTGTTCAAGTCAAGCCCTGACCCCTGAGTCTCACATCTGTCCTCTGAAAATGAGGGACTTGGATCAGTCTCAAGAGACAATTTCAACCCAAATTATATATAAATGCTTAACAAGGGAGAGATTTTATGCCAAACCCCCAATGTGTTTGTGTCAAGAATCTTCTGGCAAGGGCAGCAAAGAACATGTTTTTCATACTAACAAATCATTCTGAGTGTGGAGGCAAATTCAGTAAAACGTGTCCTTGTCACGACCCAAGCTGTGAGTGCAGATGGGGGTGTAAAGCAGGTGCGCGACAGGGCTGCCGCGAGCCTCCCCCCGCCCCCCCCCCGGCAGGTGAGGGGCCAGATGCTTCACAGCCTCTGCTGCTGAGTCCCAGTTTCCTCATCTGTCAAAGAGAGCTACGGCTTCTGGAGGCTGCCATGGCTCCTGAAGAAACAGCAGAGAACACAGGGCTCTGTGTTCTGGGGTGTTCATTGGACCCATATAGGAGCTGTTTGCGGCATGTTGGTGGCCAGAAATAGGGTACACCTGAGACCCGCTGTGCATTGCAGGGTGTCCGTAGCCCCTGAGGCTCTCCTGGGGCTTGTGGATCACTTACTGCCCGGAGCTGGGAAGGAGGGGGGCAGGGGACTTTGTCCCACCTGGCGTAAGTGGCGGGTGGCGCTCCGGCGCCTTGGCGGGGCTGCGGCTCTGTACCGATCATGCGGAAGGTTGCAGCGTGCGGGGAGGGCCATAGGCTTGGGCAGCACGGGCCCGTGGGTGAGACTCCGGCCTTCCTCATTGCAGGACTGAGCAACGTGCCATTGTCACCCAGGGACAGGCATTGGGGGGGGGGGGCTTGGCAAGGCAAGGCGGTCCCAATGCCCAGAGGGTTCAGGGAACTTCCCCTTTCCATACCAACTTTGGAACACAGTATTTATAAATACTTAATTATTGTGGAAGGGGAACATTAGAACTGAAAGTGGAGGAAAAACCCCATTCCTGTTGCCGCCTTACGCAATCCCCGAAATCATGGCTCTGTTCCCCTGCATGTTCTTCACGAGCAGATGTGGCCTCAATATCATGGTGAAAGAGAGGTGCCGCACTTGAGCTCCTCAGCAGACTGAAGTACGAGGTGTACCAGGCAGAATCTAGAGAACAGTGACCCCAGGGCCGCACGTCTCCCGTTTTAGGGGCTGCTGAGCCTTCCTGAGTCGTTGATTCCCTTACCTTTTACCGAGGTCCCGCTCCCCTGCAGAGGCTCGGGTGGGAGGGAGGGGGACACTGACGGAGGCCCTAGAAGAGTAGGGACACGTGTGATGAGTGCCCAGACCCTGTTGCTGTGGGGGCCGAGCTGGGAGTGCAGAGAAAGCCTCCTGGAAGGGGTGGTGTCTCAGCTGACTCCTGAAGGACAGTAGGAAGTTTCTAAGCTGAGGAGCAGAGGGGCCATTCTGGACGAAGGAACAGCATGGGGAGAGGGGTACCCTCACAGGCAATGAGGTGCCGTTTAGTACTGTGGTCTGTTGAGAGAGTTCTGAAGGCCAACCTCCCCATTTTTGCTGGCTGGTTGATCTGAGCAAGTCCTTTCCTCTCTAAAACTCTGTCCCCATCTGCAAAGTGGGGCTGGTCCTTACAGCACCTCCATGCTAGGCTGGAGAAAGGAGCAAGGCTGTTAATGCATGTGCCTGGGACAGCAGCCTGAGCCCGCGCAGGTGTAAGATTCTTTGTTTCATTCTGCTCAGGGTCTGGGGTCTGACCCCAAAGGAGGATGATGGGTGGGCCCCACTCTACCACCTAACCCTAGGCCTCCTGCCCCAGCCCCCAGGTCATTCCTCCTCCTCTCTGGGCAGTAGGGGAACTGCTCTCATGGGCTCTTAAACACCAAACACCCTAGGACTCTCTCACTCCTGTTTCTGTTTGGGGTCTAAGAAATCATCCCTGCCCACACCCGCCGTTGCTGCCTGGCGGGGGGGGGGGGGCCTGCAGGAGTGAGAAGCCACAGCAAGCCCTCGACATCTCAGAATAGTATCCCACCCTGCCCCACCTGAGACCCCTCACACACTGGGCACACTGGCCTGCATTTAACAACTAACTACCTGGTGACAGTAACTAGTCACCACCACTGCCCTGGGAGTGGTTGAGCCTGGTGGAGTCACACTGCCTGGAAGCTGCTGACCTTGGGCACATTACCTATCCTCTCCATGCCTCAGTTTCTTTGTCTGTAAAATGGGGGTGTTGCCAGGACCCACTTCAAAACGTTGTAAGGATTAAAAAGGAGAGAATAAATATAAAGGCCTGAGAACAGTGCCTGGCACTTGGGGGGTCCCCCAATGACCACGGGCCCTTAAGAGTTTTCGGGGGGGGAGGGAGTGCAGGGGGAGCCTCATGAGTGACAGAAATATTTCCCTATTGCACTTTGCTGTGGTCTCCAGATTTTTTTTGCTATTATAAACAACCCTATGATGAACATCTCCGTGCAGAGAACACTTTGTTCCTTTCAGATTATTTCCCTAGAAACTGAATTTCTGGGAACAGAATTACTGGTAGAAGGGGAGGGATATTTTAAGCCTTTCATCACTCTTTGCCTAGTTGTTTTCTAGACAAGCTGCCGGGCTTCCCTGCCACCAGTTACACTGGAAGGTATCACTTCCTCAAAGCCAAGCTGGGGGAGCAATTCGGAAGGGCTGTAAGGGGCGCCGCTGGCTAGGGCAGGGCATGGGTGCAAGGAGAAGGGGCCACCTGCATTTTAGAATGGGCAGAGGGGACGGAGAAGAGCGAGAGTCTTTAAAAGGACTAAGAAGGAGCCATCAGAGAGGGGAGAGCCTGTCACACGTTCAGAGCACATGAGTCTCGACCTGAAGAGGCCAGCATTGTGAGACAGGGAGCTGAGCCCAGGATGCAGCGCTGACAGCACCTGACCATGGGCATTGCCTAAGCCTCAGTTTCCCCATCTGTAAGGTGGGCATGACACTTCGCCTACCTCACGGAAGTGGGATGGCGTGAGTGATCGGAAATGACCTTGAGGATTGACTCGGGTGCCACGGGTTCTTTTCCCATAAACACCCACTGGTGTAAGTGAGCAGGGCCTAGGGGTTTTCTTCAGGTGTCCCAAACATTCTATAGTTTCAGGGAGAGGATTGGTCGAGGCAGCCAGCCTCCTGGGGATTACTGGAGGGTTCGAGCAGCAGGGCAGGGGAAGCCTAAGGTTAGGACTGGGGCGACCTGAGTGTGATCCAAACTGTGTGGGTGACGCCTGGCCTCCCCGAGAGCCGCTTTGTGTGTTGGAAGGGATCAGGGTGGGCAGGGCATCTCCAGCTTTGCCGCTGGGCCACACGGGGCTCTCTCAAAGCTCCACCGCTTACCTGCTGTGAGTCACCGGGCAAGTGGCTCAAGTTCTCTGGGCCCAGACTTCGTCTGTTAGTGCTAAGGAGATAACAGCTGTACCGCATGTGTCACACGGGTGCTGGGAGAGCTCAGTATGGGGTGCCCAATGCATGAGCACAGTCGTCACTCTTTCATTTGGCAATCCTGGTGCAGCTGCAGGAGACGGAGGACGTGGAGGTCAGGGAGGAGTTGAGTGGAAGCAGGCCTCCCCGCGCCTTCACTTCTTCAAGCAACAAGCCCAGCGTGCTGTAACATCCCCAGCTCCCCTCACCCCTGCGCGACCTCAAGCAGGTTTCTAACCTCTCCGTGCCTCAGTGTCCCCTCCATCAAATGGGGAGAATCGTAGCACTTACCCCATGAGGGTTGCGTGTCGATGAACTGAGCTCAGACTCCCAAAAGGCTTAGACCCAGAGTGCAGGAGGCGCTCCGTGGACAGTGGCTATCATGCGGTTGCTCTCAGGGCTTAGAGTCCAGGCTTTGCACCAAGGAGACAATGGCAAGAACCCCGTTCCTCTACCCACCAACTCTGCGACCTTGGTCAGGTCACTTAATTCCACGAAGGGCCCCTCCCCTGGTCCGTAAAGATGTGGGCAGTGCCCACATGGCAGGCCAAGCACACAGGAAATGCTCAACATGACTGGAGACTGAGTGTCTTAAAGACAACACCCGGGAAACCTGCCCGGGCCCTGCAGCATCGGCCGTCCCTGTCAGCGGGAGCAGATGTGACAAAGGGTCACTCTCCCTCCCCACCGGCCACCCTATGCCAGGCACTCCCTCAGGTACAATCTCACCGACCGCAGAGGTGTAAGATCATGGAGAAGGGCCAGTCCAGGCCACGAGCTGAGACTGCTCCTTGGCCAGTTCCTGACAGTCCTCGGCTCCATCGCGGCCAGCCTCGCTCCGGGGCCTGCCAGGTTACTTGCAGACTCGTCCAGCGGGCCCCCATGTTCTGGCTCTGGAACCCCTCCCTGTCTCCTCGCCCACTGCATCCTTACAGGGTGCAGGTGAACTAGACCAACTAGACAGCCCTGCTCTCAGAGCACAGTCCACAGCTCAGGCTGCCCCGCTGCCCGAAGAGACACCCTTCCTGCCGACATCCCCGTTCGATTCCCACTCATTGCCCCAGGCCCACCTCAAAGGCCACCTGCTCCACAGAGCTTCCCCTGATCCTCGGCGCCAGAGATGGCACACGCACGCACACTCAGGCCCTGGCACACACTCACATACCCACACATACACACGTGTGTTCACATTCCCAGCCGCTCACACCTGTGAGTTACTGGAGACAAGTGACACTGCCCTGACCATCGCCACATCTCTCATTTTACGCTCAGTCCTGTTCTGTCAAATTCATTTCGTCTGGTCCTCAGGAGGGAGCATACCAACGGCTGTTGTTTCCTGTTTGAGTTTTGTTATTGAGTGACCTAGGGACATCACTTAACCACCCAGAGCCTCAGTTTCCTGGTCTGTGAAGTGGGACACCCGTGCTTGCCTGATAGCACCGCTGGGAGGGTTAACTAGAAAAAGGGTGCCAAGCAGCCCACTCAGGACCTAGCATGTGGGCACTCAGTAAGTGCTGCTTCTTGTCAATCATTTACTCATTCACTGGTACAATTCACGACGCCTGCTCTGTGCGCGGCCCCTCGGGGCTGCTAGAGTCGTAGCCAGTGACTCCTCACTGAGCTTCCAGTGCGGCCCGGGCAGTGCCCCGCCAAGCAGTCAGGGGTGCGTGCCCTGGGAGTCCCTAATCGAGATTGCTTTGGTGAGCCGAAAGCTTTCAGACCCTCACCAGCTCCTATGTCACCAGGGAAAAATTTAAAGGGGCCAGTGGTTTATGACAATTACCTCTAGATCTCAGCTAAGTCCCAGGGAGTTCTGGGGTGCCTTTCTGGGATCAATTTCACCTTCTCTGGCATGGAAATGAACACCGTGTGCGTGCACAACTCCTGCAGGAAGCCTCTGCCCAGTTCGCTGTGATGCTCGCTGCTGAAAGACAAAAGACCTCACCACCATCCCTTCAAAGTAGATGCTGGTGGAGGCAAACCCTCTATGTTTGCTTCCAGAAAATTCTGAGAAGGGCATGAAAAAATAATTTCTTTCAAGAGCAGGGGCCTGAAGTTTGGTCATGCCAGCATATCGGGCAGTATGATTTGTGGCAGAAAACAAAGGTATTTGAACACGACGCTCTGATTGGCTGCTGGGTAGCCTGGTGTCCTGAAATGCCCACCTCGTAGCTTATTCAGAACAACCAGAAATGAGGCCTGGCCTGGAGAAGAGGGTCACCTCTGAGTTTGACAAAAGCTTAAGGCCCAAGAAAGAGCCCTGAGGGGCTATTGCCAGCTCCTGGGGCACAGAGAGCCTCTTCTCCTTTCTCGGCTCCTCCACTTCCTTTTCCTCGTAAAGGAGTTTCGGTGACCCAGTTCCCAGGAGGCAGGCGAAGCTGACATGAGGCCGTGACGGTTCTGCTGTGCGGTTGAGCACAGGAGAATAAGAACCCTGGGTTCAGAGTTCAGACCAGACCCTCAACACACAGTCCCTCACCCTCCAGTTCTTGGGGACCCTGAGGAACAAAGCAGCCAATGGCCATACCCATTGCAGGAAACAAGGGAGGAGGAAGGGGAGGCTTCCTCTCCCAGCGCTTTCTCTGGGATCATCCTGTTTCACAGAGGAGGAGGGGGACTTGAGGGAGAGAGGGAATGGTCTGAGACCCAACAGCAGGAGAATGAGGAAGGCTCAGACCACACTCAGGACTCCTGGTCCCAAACCTCCCACTTTCTCCATCCCCCCCCCCAACATGGCTAGTCTCAGAGGTGCTGGCTGAGATGACCAGCGTGCCTCACCGTCCCTCCTGGAGTTCCTGTCCACAAGGCCCTTCCCGGCCAGCAGCAGGGAGGTGGATAGAGAAATAAAGCCAGCGTGAGTCACCACACACAGCGGAAGGGCCGTCAGAGCGGCAGGGGAAGTGCTTCGTTTCTGATGATCTGTGAATTGGGGAAGTCAGAACCTGGGAGAATCACTATTGAAACTGAGATGGATTGGGCTTTTCGTTTTCACACATGTGACTGAACACCGACTCTGAACTTGGACGGCGGGGTGGAGGATGAAAGATCCAGGGCCTGCCTTTAGCCTGGGAGATAGACAAGCAAACTGATCGCTTACTCAAGGAGGTCAGTGCCTCCGTGGAGGGGCTCCAGGAGCTGGGAGGGGATCAGCAATCCTGGGAAGCCTCAGAGACAACCTCCTACCGGAGGTGAGGCCTGAGCAGAACCTTGAACCTTGAAGTAGAAGTTGAGCAGCAAAGAACATAAAGGCAGCCCCAGCAGTGGGACATGTGCCAAGGCACAGACGGGAGGGCCGGCAGGTGCCGCACGCAGGTGGTGGTCCTGTGCGGTCGTCTGTACTGTGCACAGTAGACGGCAGTGGTGAAGAGTACTGACACTCACACCGGCAGTCCGCACAGCAGTCCCGTGAGCACTGACACTCACACCGGCAGTGCGCACAGCAGTCCTGTGAGGTTGCCGTTGCCGACTTAACTTCACAGATGAGAAAAGCGAGGTTCAGAGAAGGCCCGAGCAAGGCTCCTGTAGAGAGAGCAGCGCTGAATCTGGATCTGGACCGCGGGTGGCTGACTATATTCTAACACCCTCAATGTGGAAAGATGGGATTCTGATTCAAATTCAGATTCTAGGACTATGATGAATCAGGATACTGTTGACTGCCAGGAGCAGAAACCCAGTTAAAAGAGTCTGGGGGGGAGGGGCGCCTGGGTGGCTCAGTCAGTGAAGCGTCCGACTCTTGATTTCGGCTCAGATCATGATCTCAGGATCATGAGATCGAGCCCCACATCAGGCTCAGCACTGGGCGTGGAACCTACTTAAGATTCTCTCTCTCTCCCTCTGCCCCTCCCCCCAACTCATGCGCACCCATGTGTGTGCGCTCCCACTCTCTCTCTCTCAAAAAATACATAAATAAAGTAAATAAAAGAGGCTGGGATTGGTGGAGGTGGGGAACTGGCTCACGAAACTGAAGAAAACAAGGGTAGCTTCAAGCGTGGCTGGATCCAAAGGAGCAAATGTCATCAGAAAATTCTCTTTCTCCAGCTTTCAACTCAGTTTGACACCGTGTTGACTTCGTTCTCAGAGTCTCCCTGTGGTGCCACGAGCAGCTCCAAGCTTACATCACCCCACCTTGGCAACTCCAGTGGAAAAAGTCCACAAAAAGTTTCAGGCTTTCATTGGCTGGTGGGTCATGTGTCTACCTCTGTACCCATACCTGGAGCCAGGGCAAAGAATAAGAGGTCAGCCCCACCTCACTCACATGGGCAAAGAGTGAGGAAGGCTGGATCCCAGAGAATCAAAGTGCTATGACCAAGAGAAGGGAAACAGATGAGAGGAAGGTGACAATGACAGGTGTTTACCATAAGCACTTACTGTGTGGCAGACACTGTATTATGTGCTCTTCAGAACCGCGTTAACATCCCCTAGCTTCAAGATTTAGGGCTCAGGGCAGGATGGGCCATGGGGCTATGAAGGGGGTCAAGGATTATTAAACCTACTGGTATTTCTAGACTCTGTAATGTAATAGAGTCTACACAGAATTGGAATTTAGCTTAGTGTCTCATCCTAACTTACCTTTGGCAGGGATGGCAAGCTAAGTAAAGGAGGAGGGCTCCATGCCACTAGATTTTACTATGTTAAACATGCATGTTAAACTTATTTTATAAGAGGCTAGAAATTCTGCAAGGTAAGAAGGAAAGAGAATGAGGACGGAAAGGGCAATCTAAAGCAGAGCAAGAAAAGATAGGAAAATTTAGAAAAGGTGGGGCAAATATAAAACACAAAACCCCACTGAAGAAATTAGTCAAAATACATCAGTAATCACAACCCATGTGAATGGAATAAACTGTCCAAGTAAGAAAAACAAAGGTTGTCAGATTTGATTTTTTAAAAACCCAAACAAATGTTGTTATAAGAAATAGACTTAAGGAAACAAAACTGTTGAAAGTATAAGGAAAGAAAAATACAATATGCTAGACAAATATTAACCAAAGGAAATCTAGCTTCAAAAATATGTAAAGTAAAATTGACAGAACTACAAAGAGAGATTCATCACAAACGTCATAAATAAACAATATTAAGAGTTTAGAGACGATATTATTTTAGATGTTACAGAGATTAAGAAAGGTAATAAGAATACTATAGTCAATTCTATGCCCCAAACAAGGGAAAACTCAGATAAAGGGAAAAATTTCTAGCGAAGCAGAACTTGCCAAAACTGACTCACAATGAAATAGAAAACTGGACTGGTCCTGTAACCATTAAAAATAAATAAAATGAATGAAACACTAGTTGTACTTAGTCTTGCAAAGGAGTTCTACCAAATACTCTAGGAATGGTCATTCCAATTCTGCACAAACTAGGGGAGAAAAAAGGGAAACTCTCCAATTCATTTGATGAGGCCATTATAGTGTAAATTCAAAAACAAGTATGAGAAGGGAAATGATTTTAAAAAATGGAAAACAACTCAGATGTCCATCAACAGGTGAATGAATAAATAAACTGGAGTATTTTCACATAATGGAATACTTGACAGCACTGAAAATGAACCACAGGTTCATGCATCAGCACAGCTTAATCTCAGAAATACAGCATTCAACAACAACGAAAGGTAGCTGCAGACAATCATAAAACATGATTTCATTTATCTAAAAGGAAAATACTGAATTGTAAATACTTTCAATTTGTAGTTTTAATCCTTCTTTGGATTTTTCTGGTTTTTTTTTTTAATAAGTGGTGAATTTTTTTTCAACTTCAGAGTAAATTATAGTTATTACAGAAATGTATGCTTATTACTTAAGTGATAATGATTGAGATGTATGCTGAGAGGTTATGTATGCCAAAAACCACTAATTGCTTTAAATAATCAAAATTTTAGTATCTGAAACTGTGTATTAACTGATAAATAAGCCAGTATTTTTCTTTTTAAAAAGATTTATTTATTTATTTTAGAGAGAGCGAGAGAGCGCAAGCAGGGGGAGGGAAAAAGGGAGGGGGGAGAGAATCTTCAAGCAGACTCCCTACTGAGCATGGAGCCCATCTTGGGGCTGGATCTTGGGACCCTGAGATGAGGACCTGAGCCCAAACCAAGAGTCAGACACTTAACTAACTGAGCCACTAAAGCGCCCCAATAAGCCAGTATTTTTCAAGCCTTTATATGAACACAAAATGTCAAATAGGGGGCAGGTCCTTCCAGTCATGTTCAACTTGTGTCTGCAGTTATAAAATACTATAAAAGTTATTTTGTTTTCAAGCGTGAAGTGTTGTAGGGGGTTGTTATGATCGTAAAGTACAGAAGGTTGTTGTGTTTATGGTTATAAAATGTTGTAGGAGGATCTTTCACTAACTATATTATTATTGGAAATAGTCTGCCTCAAATAATACTCTGTGTTGTTATATTAGACAAAAGTCTTTTTTTTTTTCCTTTTTAAAGAGAGAGAGAGCAATAGGGGAGGGGCAGAGGGAGAATGGGAGAGAGAATCCCAAGACCCTGAGATCATGACCTGAGCGGAAACCAAGAGTCAGACGCTTAACCGACTGCACCACCCAGGCACCCCGGACAAAAGTCATTTGGTTGCAAGTGAAAGTAATTCAGGTGGAGAGCCGCTGACTGCCTTATTTCCTGTGCCCCCAGCTTCTCTGGCTCATAAGGAAGATGCAGTCGTCATGGGAAGGACTCTCTTTCTCCCGAGTTGAGTTTTGAACTCACCTCTCAAGCAGTCGCTGTTGCCACATGGAGAAGCGAATCCAAAAGCGTCCTCTAAGGGATGGGGTCCAATAATTGCACTCCCACCCGGACCACACGCTGTGGGGACGGCATGGTTGCCAAAGGAAGGCGTGTGGGGCAGAGACATCACATTTATATAACAGGGTTCATTTCAAGATGCTTGTCATCCATGAACAGCCATGTTCCAGACAGACAATCCAGATTTAGCCCCCATTTGGAAAATGACAATATTGCCGAATTAATCGTTATTTTGTAAAAAGAATAAAGCTGTAGTTTGCAGCCCCCCCACCTCTGCCAAAAAACAATAAATAAATAAATAAATAAATAAATAAATAAATAAATAAATAATAAAATAAATAAATAAATAAAGTGCAGAAAGAACACCACAGTACGATGTTTCAGGATACCAAGGCATGTACTGAAACAAGTCAGGTACTGGTAAATTCTATCCCTTAACCTGAGAGGTGGTTATACCTCTAAGATGGTGGTATCCATTTTAGTATTCCTTAATATTCTTTGAACCACACGTATTTGTTTTTTATATAGTCTCTTTGGATGTATGATGTATTTCATTTAAAAATACTTAATGACAGAATCAACATGTAACAAAAAGATATGTCTGAGTAGAGGAATTATTTGAGATGTTTATCTTCTTTGTTTTGTTCATCTGTCTGTGCTGAATTTTTTACAAGGAACATGTGATATTTCCATAATAATATTATTTTAAGTCATCTGTAAGCTCTTGAGAAGGGAGATGGTTATTTCCTAGCCAAAGCTCACTTTTCTTTGCTACTTTCAGTGAAAGTCGCTTGACCAGAGCTGCGTCTGGAATGTTAACCCAAGGGTAGATACCTGCCTGCTTGGTCAAATATGCACACCGCCAGCATGGAGGACTGGGGCCTGGGAAGTGCCAGGGCTATAACCTTGAGGCCCAGGTGAGGGCACGTGTTCTGGGGAGGGAAGGGCTGGCCAAACCTCCAGGGAGAGCTTGGGCCACTCGTGGCCTTCAGCAGTGGCTAAGCTGGACCATAACTATGGGCTGAGGGAAGCTTGGGTGTTGGGGGCAGTTGTCAACTGTGTCTTACAAAGTCAGGCGTCCAAATCCGCAACCCCCATCTAGCTAACAGATGCTAAAGGGAAGCTCAATGTTCTTCCCTCTCTCTACGGAGAGAGGCAGAGGAGCAGGGAGTTTGACGCCTCTGGCAGCCAGATTACTTAGCAGATGATGGCGAGAGCTGAGACCAGGTGTGGTCGTCTCGGGACATCCCAAGGAACCGCAGTGGGTCCCAGGGCCAAGCTGGTGGCACCCAGCTTGAAACTGATGAGGAAATTGACCACTCCAGCCTAGGCAGGGAAGCCAGAAAGTGGGTAGCGTTGGTGGCTTTAGACAGAGCTGAAGCCAGATTTTGTCCTGCCCTGGGGCTGCAGAGACCCCAGAGTCTCTAGGGACACCATGCACTAGTCAGCTTCTCCTGTGTTTGGGCTACGGGGAACCTGGGATGTGTCAGGGACTCAGAACGGCACTGCCCAAACCCCTCGCGCATTCCCTTCCCATCCGGTCCAGCCCATAGTCTTCTCCCACTTGCATTATATGCACTTGAAGCTCTACACCAACTTGCTGTTTTCACTGAAATAGACCAGGAAACTTTACATTGTCACCGTAAATGGAAATGCAGTTTCACTTGCGGAAAACAAAAAGAACCCATGAGCATAGATACAGTGACACAAAACACTGTCACCAAAGTTTGACCAGACCCAGTTGCCTGATGAAAGCTCTGACCTGCCTCCTGTTCTCTGTTCTGAAGGGAGATCTGCAGGTGTTGGGGTGCGGAAAACACAAGAGCGCCTCCCTGAGCCTTTCCCTCTGACTTGAAATAAAAGAGATAAAGGAATTCTTACTCACTGAAAGTAGCTAAAGAGAAAAGCAGGTCTGCCATCCGCACCCTAGCAGGCAATAGCGCAAATGACCTCTGTATGCCCAGAAGTGAGGGAAATCCTCTTCTTCCTAAAAATGTATGCCAAAGACTTTGTTAAAAACTTCCCTACCAAGCTTTTGGCTAACTCAGTCTTCGGTGATCTATTCTAAAGGAAAGTGATCAGATCGACTCAGAAGACGTTAATGGAGGAACTACTATATACCAGCCGTAATTGTGGGGGGCTAGCGCCTTAGCTTTGGGGAACACGCATTCACATGGAGACAGATGTTCTCACAACTGGTTTTAATGCAGTTAAAGTCTTCTCCCAGCCTCCCTTCAACCCACGCAAGGCATACTGTCGAGGCCAGGAAGCATTTCGCTGAGAGTGAGAAACAGCAAACATTAATTGGGCTCCTCCTGGGAGCCAGGCAAGGTGTGAGATACTTTTGTATATATTTTATAATACTCAATCCTTCCAAGAGTTGGAAAGGTGGTTGTTTTCTCCTCCATTTTGGGGTTGAGAGGAGTGAAGGGGCTCACGGCATGTTGGAAGCAGGCCTGAGATCTGAAAGCAGGTCTCCCGAACGCTCCCCTCTGCGCGTCGAGGGAAGAAGTCCCTGCCCCTCGTGCGCTGCCCCGGTGGCCAAGGAAGGGCCCCCACCTCATCCCACCCCACCCTTCCCAAGGCTGGCTTAGGAGAAGCAGAGGCCAGAGGGTGGGCCCTGGGCCCGCTGGCCTTGTCCCATGGCCACCTCCGCCCTGACCTGTGCTTGTGTCTCCCCAGGAAGCCAGCGCTGCCCTGCACTGTGTGCTCCGGCAACCTTCTAATCTGCTGCAAGAGTCTGTGGGGGCTTGGGTTCCTCCAGAGACACACGCGAGGCCCCTCAGAGGAGCAGCCAGGCGAGCCGCTGTCCGAGGAGCCACTGAGGACACCACCCCAGGAAGCGGTGAGGACTCTGCCCTCCGAGGCTGTCTAGACCCGGCCCAGGACACAGAAGATACTGCTTCTGGTCACCAAGATTTGACTCCTGGGGCCATTAAGGACCCAGAAGCCCCCAAAGCCACCGAAGATGCACCCTAGCCTGAGTCTAGGGTCTCCCAGAGCACACAGCGGGGTGCTGGGGTCCTGGATCTAGCGCGGAGCAGCCTGGGCGGTGCTCAGCATTCCCAGCCGATGCTCAGAACTCTCCTGGGCCTGGGTCCGCTCAGTCCCATGGGTTCAGAGCTCGCGTGGGTGCTGGCCCTTAGTCATGAGCAGAGGGGGCTGGACACGGGTGTGTGTGTGTGTGCGTGTGTGTGTGCAGGTGAGTGCATGGATTTGTACACGCAGGGACGCGCAGGCCCTCGGAGATATGGTTAGCCTCTCACTCCGTCACGGGTTCTGCAAGGTGAAGGAAAGGAAGGGGCGAGGGAAGGGAAAGAAAGGAAGGAAATTGGCCTTTAAGGAGCACCTGCCGTGTGCCAGGTCAGCATGAGCTCGCGTAATCCTTAACGTGGTAAGAATCACCAACCTACTTTACAGATGTAGAAACTGAGGCTTAGGGAGACGGGGGCCCGCCCCAGGGCACTCAGCTAGCACGTGTGCCTGGGTCCTGGGAGGCCCTGGAAAAATAGTTGTTGAGGGAATGCAGGACCAGGAGCACGGGCCAAAAGCCAGGCCTCGAGCCCACGTCCTTGACATGGCATTGCACTGCTGCTCAGGAGAGAGATCAAGGTGTTCACTTGCCTCAGCCCACCCTTCTCTTAGAGGGGCTCCCCCCCGGAGCCCGAGGGGTCCCTTCATGCTGCAGTACTGCCCCTCTCTGGTGCTTTTCGTCAACAAGAAGTGGTGCGGAGCAGAGCCCACAGCGGGGCGGGTGGGGGGCAGCGGTGCGCCAGAGTCAGGGAGAGGTGGCGTTGGGGGGCGGGGGAGGGGATTGACCCCACAGCACCCTCTGCCAGATGGTGACCTTGGGGGCATCAGTAGTGATCTCTCTGAGCTGCTCGGGACTCCTCCACACAAGGGGCTAAGATCCCCTTTGCTATTCACAGGGCTGTTGAGGAGACCCAGGGAGGTGGGGGAGGTGACACCTGGAGAAACGAGGGTGTGCATGGACTCTGCCTGCTAACCACGGCCCCTCCCCGAGCCCACTCCTGCCTTGGTTCCAAAGCCCCCGGTGGCGTCCCCCTCCGCGCACCCATGCCTTCGAGGCCGGCCGGCGGCTCACTGTCCTCTCCCGGGCCGTCAGGGCTGCCCGCCCCATAAGCCTTCTCTTCTCGCTGCAATTTCTCTCCCTCTGTGGCCTCGTCTGCACCCTCGCAACCGAAGTCACCGGAGACTTCTCTGCGAGGAAATTCCTCCCGGGTTTGTGCCTGGAGCCCGGGCTTCCTCTGGGGGCTTCCCCCCATGGCTGCACGCCCGAGCCCCCCGCCTGGTGTTTCGAAGGCACCTCCGTTTGGGCACGTCTGCGGCCACGCTCTTGACCCACTCCCTACCCCTGCTTGGCTGCCGGGCTCCCTGTCCCGCACAGAGGTCTGCCACCGGCTCCGCAGCCCAAGGGTCCGCCCCTCAGGGTCAGCGTTCTCGAGCCCCGGCTGCATACACAGCCCTCTGCTCGATTCTCGGCACCTGCCCTGTCCGCGCTCAGCCGCACTGCCATCCCGCGGTCAGGACAACCGCACAGCTCGGCCTCCGTCCAGCCCGCCCCCACCCAGCAGCCGCCGCGGGCTGTGCAAAATGCTGCCGTGGCCACGTGGCACACGCAGGCCGCAGTCGTTGTCCTGGCCCACCGGCCCGCGTGCTCAGGCCTGCCCCGGCCTCCGGCCCCCGCCCCCGCCACGCTCCCCTCTGTCTCTTCAGCCCAACCGCCCGGCTTCTCCTTTCTGTCTGTTTATCCTCCTGCTCCTGGCCGCTACAGGGCCATGCACGATGCTGTTTCCATGACGTGGAGCGCTCTTCCCGCCCCTCTGGCCCTGAGAGCTCAGCTGAAATATCACTTCTTGAGGAAGTCTTCCTTGACCCAGCCCATTAGGTCAGGCCTCCCCCACACACCACAACCGTCTCCAGAAGCCACTGCGTGTTTGTAATTCACTGTCATCCATGTGGTTCCCTCACCCTTGTCTGTCTCCCCCACTCAGGAGGTCACGAGCCCTGCCGATTTCTGCTGACCTCTGTATAACTAGCTCCCAGAAGGGTGTTTGGCACATAGTAAGGGCTTTAAGCAGTTTATCTGCCCAAACACCTGAAGGCATGATTTGCCCCCAGTGACCCTCAGAGGTGCTCTGTCTCTTGGCCGGATTCCTTCTAAAAGCCCCAGAATCCCCTCCTCCAATGTTTTCCCAGGAGTCTGAGGCAGGTGGGTCTCTAAGTCATGGCCAAGTAGCCTCAGCTGGCCAGGGCTCCGACCCCGTGTGCCCACACACCACCTGGCATGGCAGGGGCCTCCTTTGGGTCTGTGTCTGAGCTGCCCTGCCCTTCTGGCTGCTCCCTGGAGCCTCTCTGCTGGCTGCAGAAGTGGGGCACATGCTGTCTAGAGGAGGGGAGCATCTGCGGTGGGCCCCCAAATCCATGTTCTGTGTTACCATCATGTTCCAATAAAGCTATCGAAACAGATGCTGCCTTGCGGTTTTATTTTTTAACTTCCTGGTGAGGAATACTCCCCAAACTTCATCACACAGTGTGTCTTGATTTAGAAAAGGAGTTATGGTAAAATACTGGAGTAAAGGCCAACTTGGCAGTTGCCTTAAAAAGTCAAGGAGTTCTCAGGGAACTAGAGAAACACCACACTGGCAACGAAGGACGGGCTGGTCGGAAGGATCAGGCCTTTGTCCTGCTCGCCTGGTGAGCCAGGTACGTGGTGGGCGCTCGGTAAGGGTTTGCGGAAGGCCACGCTTCCGCAGTTTTCAGCTGCAGAGATGCTTTTGTGAAGGAAGAGAAAAAGACATCTTTAAAATGGCAAACTTGTCAGTCGAGGAAGTCTGACTTCCTGGTTGAGGAGCAAGAAAGAAGCCACCAGATCAAGAAGAGGCCTCATGGACTTGGGGCCGGGAAGGAACCCCAAAGGCACCAGCGGAAGGGTTTGGAAGATGAAGAGAGGGAGCTGACCAGAGTAGAGGTGAGCACTGACAGTGTTCCCTGGGAGGGGAGGGAGGAGGCCAGAGGAGGCTGTGGAATACTGAACTTTGGGCCTTGCAGCGAATGCAAGAAGACGCACCTCGGTGAGTGTCTACAGGAGGCAGAGAAGAGATGACGAGTCATCTCAGCCAAAGCTTATGGGAACTGATTGGCTCAAAGTGGATTTTTTTAAAAGATTTTATTTATTTATTTATTTGAGACAGAGAAAGAGAACATGAATGGGGTGAAGGGCAGAGGGAGAAGCAGGCTCCCCACTGAGCAGGGAACCCAATGCAGGGCTCGATCCTGGGACACCGGGATCATGACCTGGGCCGAAGGCAGACGCTTAACTGACTGAGCCACCCAGGTACCTCTCAAAGTGGATTTTATTATGGGTTTTTTCAGGGGAGAAAAGACAAAGCTGTGTTAAGGGAACTTGGGAAAGATGAGAGTAGCAGATGGAATCAATAGACGGTATTAAGCAGTTCTACACAGATGGAAGACAATGACTGGGAAGTGTCTCCTGAACCATAGCGGTGGGTGTGATGAATAGTGGGGGCTATAGAGGCAACCAGCCAGGGCTGGAAGCTTGGGATCACAATTTCCAGAATTCTATTCCAACAGGTGTACATTCCACCAATAGGAAGCCGAAGAGAAGCAAAATCATTCTTGCTAAATGGGCAAAGGTGGGAGGGGAGGGAGAGAGGAAGGAGACCAGGGAGTCTAGAAGGGCTTACCTCAGAGTGAGAGCAGGCCTCCGAGGCAGCTGCATTGGGTACGTGGGTCATGGAATGGCTTGGAAGGGTCTTCATCAGGAGGCTAAAATGAGGAGGTCTGTGTGGGAAGATCATTCAGACTCCAGTTTGGAAAATTCAAGAAAGATAAGGTCTGCTATGGAACTACCATTCAGACTCCGGTTGAGGGAGCGGCCCCACTGCTGGGGAGGGTAGACTGGAGGATCTACTACGGGCTTTACTGCAGACTGTGGGTGCCATGCTGGGAGCCCAAAGGCACAAACCCTCCAGAGAGACTGGCTCGTACCTAAAATGACCAGGCAGTCATGCAAAGAATGGGATACGGGGGCCAGTGCTGGGGTGGCCAAGGCCTGATGGAAGGTGCAGGGTGCGGAGTGTGGGAGGACATGGCCATGGAAGCCGTGACCTTCTGAAGGTGTACGTTCCTGGGGCCATGCTGGGACTGTGCTGAAACTCGGTTAGAAGTGTGGTGGGTTGGAGGGAGTGCTCAGTAGCCCAGACTGAGGGAATCCATTCGGAATCCCATCTCAGCTAAGTAGCCAGCAGCTCACCTTTGCCGACCCAACTTCATCTGGAGCTTTGAGGGCAAATTTACCATCTTCATTGTCCATTTGAGGGAGCTCTTTCCAAGCCACCCTAGCAGGAAATGGTAGCCAAGGACATACTTCTCTCAGAATTCCAAGCATTCCAGTGGTAACTGGGGAGACTTCAATGGTCACTCACAGCCTGGAAGGTGACTGGGAGAAGCTCTCCCACACCCAGCCAGCAGCTCTAAGGTGTTCATAATTTGTTATTTTTGGAGATCGTTGCCGATGTTGGTGCCATGTCCTCAACCTTGCCACTCGGGGTCACAGAACACAACATGCTTCTCATACCCTAAGAAGCCACTGCGCAAGTCTGAGCACTGGCCCAGCTGGACCACAGCCCTCACTTCCTGGGGCCTCGTCAGGGCTCTATGTGCCCAGCAGTCCTGGCAGGACGCCCAAGGAAATAGAGCCCCAGCAGGACCTGTCACCTGGGCTATATGCCTCCCAGACGACCGTATCCTTTGCTTTCAGCTGACATTTATGAGCCCTTTCCTGTGCCCAGACACGATGTCAGCCCCTCCACAGACACCGGCTCATTTCTTCCACCAATCAGCCCTGGCAGGTAGCGCTTCACATCCCCACCAGCGGGCGCCTGAAGAGGGACACAAAGTGCCCAGAGTTAAAAACCTAAGTATGTGGCACAGCTGAGGTTCCAATCCAGACCCACTTGTCTTCAGAACTGTAACATTACAGAGAAAGCCAGAGTCCCTTTGACCAGCGCCCCCGCCTTCCCCAGCACGTCCCCCTGAGGCAACCATCGCTACCCAGTGGCTGCATGTGTTTGGTTCAGTTCGGTTTGCTTTTCAACACAAACGTTATGCTCTACCTTACGAACTGAATTCAGCAGTGTGTCCTCAAGGTTCAACCCCATTAGCCCATAAAGGGCTCTCCATTATTGTTAATCATCAGAGGGTGTTCCGTGATGTCCCCCTAGCCACGAACATTTGAGTCATTTCCAATTTTTAGCTGTTGAGACAATACTGTGTTGATCGTCTGACAATATTTCCTTGTGCGCATACGCAAGTGGGTTTTGGTGGTGGTGGTGGTGGTGTGTGAATGTGTTTAGCATACCGAATAGTGTCATTCTGGAAACAGAGTATACATTTTGCCCAGTAGCCCTTTAGAGAGGCACACCATCCAAGCTCCCAGCAACAACCCTTGAAGGTAGAGGGCCTGGCTCCCTACAGCCC
Organism: Ursus maritimus; assembly: GCF_017311325.1. Taxonomy (NCBI): domain Eukaryota; kingdom Metazoa; phylum Chordata; class Mammalia; order Carnivora; family Ursidae; genus Ursus; species Ursus maritimus. The sequence continues at coordinate 1,536,628 of NW_024423897.1, read as the reverse complement.
CACCATCCCACCTGTGTCTTTTCTATCACGCACTGTGGCTTCTTCCATCCCCTAGAATTTAGAATATTCCCCCTAGAGATGCCCTACCTCTAGTGAGTGCAGGACAGGACATTTAACTAGAAGAAATCCCCAGAACTTTCCTTGGCCTCACCCCAGGCTTTCCACGAGCTCTACCAGGTCTTGCCTTCCTCCTGTGGGTCTCGGTGGAGGAAGTCAGCCTGCCCAAGCCACACAGCTGGTGAGAGACTGTATTAGCTCATGATGGCCACAGTAGTGCTGCATAACAAGCATGCCCAAACTCTCCCAGAAAATGCCCGTGAACATTTATTTAGCTCATGAATCTGTAGGCTGGCTAATCTAGGATGGGCTCTGTTGGGTTGTTTAGATTTGCTCCACAGGCCTCCCATCCTCTCTTGGGACCAGTAGGCCTACCTAGGCATGTTCTTGTCATGGAAATGGCAGGGACTACACAAGACAGCAAGCCCAGCAGCACGAGCGCATTTCAAGTTCCCAAGCATCTTGCCTACAAACACATTAGCCAAAGCAAGGCCCATGGCCAAGTGATGGATAGAGCGAGTAAATCTACTCCTCCCATGGAAGTGAGGTAGAGGTGGGGGTGAATGTTACTGGATGACCATCTCATCCACCACAGTGACAGAACCTGGATAGGAACTGAAATCCACCCAACTCTGAGCTCTGCAGAGCCAGGGCCCTTCGGACGGAGGAGACGTGGGTCCCCTAGTGCCTGGCAATTGCTGGGAGCTCTCTAAGCTTCCCCACTCCCCAGTAATAAGTTGCTTCCAGTCTCTTACACACCCTATGTTCATTCTCTACCCTGGCCAGCAGCACTATGTCTAAGACTCAGATCTGGGCCCCGGCACTGCCCTCCAAAAGTCACGTCCCAACAGGGAAGAGAGAGGGAAGCCTGTCATACCCCGAGCTCAATCTAGGATGCAAGATCAAGTCAGGGCTGCCCTGGGCACCCAACATCTCATGGAGATTTAGGGACAGAGTCCATTTTGAGTTTCCTCCAGACTCTTCTCCCAGGGAAGCAGTGTGCATCTGATCCGGGGGGGCCGAGCCAGACAGGACAATGGGAGTGACAGACACAGTCCTCTCTGACCCTCACTTTCTCATCCATGAAATGGTGGTACCGCGGACCTTTTTCTTTATGCTATTTATAACCTAACTGCTTTTTCAAGAGAAGATCCTCTCGTTGATAACTGGGTCCTCTTTGTTCTGTTGAGCACCTAGTTGAATCTGAAAATGCGTTCATCTGCATAACGGTGGGGACAGTCTGGGGTTGCAGATGGTGAAGAGAAGCTACGGGAAAAGAGGAAAAAAACAAGAGCCACTAAGATGGAGACAGAGTGATGTCACTGGGACAACTTCCCAAATAACACTTTGAGGCCAGGGGAGTGCCCAGTGTTCATCTTATAGCTGTGCACACTGATGTGATGCAGACTCATCTCCATCTCTCCTCCTACAAAAAAAAAAAAAAAAAATCTCCAGGAAAGTTCACTGCACTCATGCATATTTTGTGTGAGTGGCTTTTGGGGGGAATTTAGGAAGGGGGAGGAGTTTCACATCTGGGTCCACAAAGAACATAACGGAAGGGGTCCCAGAGGAAGCAGGTGCCCGGAGCAGGAGAATCTGAGACTCTGAGCCCTGTGGGAAGGCACCAGAGTCTCCAGGAGGGCTGTAGACTTCCTGGAGGGTTGTGCGTTGGGGAGGGCTCAAACCAAACTTGTCCAGATCTCAAGGGGTCAGGAGGCCCCAGATGTCGTTTTGGTTATAAGGGATAATAAAAATCTACTTGCAGGTTGAAGTTTAAGATTAAGGATTAAAGTTTAAGGATTAAGGGACCTGATCAATAAAGGCATCTGATGAATACATAGAGACAACAATTATTTGAGGTGGATTTTCCTCATGGTTACATCCTCCGAAAATGGCTGTCTCACAAATGCCACACACAACGTGATAGGAGTCTCCAGTTCGAAGATCATGTCTCATACAGCGTAAGAAAATGCTAAACACGGGGTGGGTCTCGGCAGGCGTTCCAACAGTCTGAAACAGTTTCGACTCATACCACAAATGGAAAGAGGAGGAGGGGTATCTTCTCAGTTCTCGGAGCTTACGTACATCTCCCCTGAAACCTGTCACTACAGATAGACCCAGCCCAAGCTGAACTGCGGTTTGAGCCAGCCAGCCAGAGTAGGAGCCCCGGAACATCACCACACACACGTTAACTCAGGTGCCAGAACCATTCTTCTATCGTAGCTGGCAAATTGTGCATTGACCCCTACACTTCCAACAAAGTAAATGGCTCCCTATTGTGGAATTTTTAAAAATACCTTGCTGTGCTGATCCTTCTCTGGGTATTTTTTTTTATTAAGGTGTAATTCACAGACCATAAAATTCATCCTTTAAAGTACACAATTCAGCACTTTTTAGTATATCCACCAAGCCATGCAACCCTCATCTCTGATTCCAGAACATTTCCATCATCCCAGAAAGAAACTTCAGACCCATTGGCAGTCACTCCCCCAGCCCCTGACAACCACCAATCTCCTTTCTCTCTCTGTGCATTTGCCTCTCTGGATGTTTTGCTGTATGCACGTGCCATCAGAGCAAGCCTGGCGTCCACAGTGACAGCTGCTGAAATTCCAAAACCCAGTCGTTCCTGCTGCTCACCAATAAAAAAAAAAAAAGTATTATCTAAAATTAAAACTCTTTACTATGCCTCCCACTAGTTATTTGATTTGGATGGTCCCAAAGGCAAGCTAAGGAAGGAAAAATAACCACCAAAAAACAGGAAATGTTTTGCTGAGTATTTTCAGAACTGACTCGCTGGGACCATAGACATGAATGCATGACTTTCTGTATCTAGATTTGTTACAGAAAAATCAGTTTTCCCTTGGTTCTACTGAGTAAGCGTTGAACAGATTGAGAGACATAGACCTGGAGGGGTGCCAAACTATTTACCTGCCCAGGGACCCAGACAGCTACATCTAGCCTTGACCCCGGCAAGGGCTTGCACCCCGAAAAACCCTTGTCTGTTCTTAAGAAAATTTATCCAAGACTTGAAAAAAGGGCTAAAGGTGATGGCATGTCCTCTGAGTGTCAGACGGGAGTGGAGCCAGCAGGCCAGACCAGTATTATACGATTCTCTAGGGAAAAGTCCTTTTGTTGACTATTTATTATTGTTCAGGGACCGGACTCTGCAGTTACATGTTAATTTGTACAAGATTGATGAGTTGCAAATGATTTTCTTGTGGCCCAGTAGAAATGCAAATGATGTCTGTTCGGTAGAAAAGATAATGCCAAAGGTTACGGTTTATTGTCCTGTAGGACGCTGAACAGTTTTATGTCTCGGCAGTCTTATTTCAAGATTCTTCCTTTCCAGACGCGTAGCTGCCTCCCAGATACTTCCTGCGCCAGCTCTACCGTCTTGCTTGCTCCCCCACGAATGGGCTAAATTCAACTCTGTCACGTGTTGACTATACATTCGTATGAATTATGTTTTTAATCTTTTGAAACTTACGCTTTGACAAAAATCTTGTTTTTCTAACCATGGCCGTGGGCAGGGGTGCCCCCTGCTGGTAGGGTTACTCTATTGGTTGCTCACAGTAAACACTCACTTTTGCCCAGACCCTCCAGAGGTACTGGGGACCTGAAAAAAAACTCAGAGCTTCCAAAATATAAGAAAATGTAAACTTAAAAAAAAAATGAACAAAGGCTCGGTTAAATAAGTACAAAATAAAACATTTTAGATGTCTACGAAGTACACCTTGTCAACCGTAGTTCAGCTCAATTCATGATTATATAAAAATGATTTTTGCTATGGTATATTCTCAGTGGTCACAATTTCTGATGTTGGGAATCCCTCAAGACAAAGAGGAAAGTATATTCTATGTGTCAGTTTCACCAAGTGTAAAATGGAAATAAAGATAGTTAGGTACCTCCCCATTCTCTTGGAAGGGGGGCCTCTTCCACCTGCCGTATTTCTGAGATGGGATGAGTTCTCTGTTACAGAAACCCAGATCCACCTGCGAAGCCCATGTTGGCTCCCTAGGATCTGGTGGAAGGGTGGGCAAAATTCCGGCCCTAAATTCCCAAGACTCTATGGCCCTGTGGTCCCTTGTCATGCTTTAGGACCAGTAGGTGGGTTTGGGCCTTGATGCAAGTCAGCTATTGATCTGGGCAGCTAGAGACCCATCACCCCTTTGGCACAATCCACCGAACTTCATAGGAAGGCACACTAATGGGGTGACAACAGCCACCCTTCCACTCTGGTTTCATGGACTCCTTGCTGCATGCTGCGAGGACCTGGCACTAAGAAACACTAAGAATATTCTGGTTTTGTACTGTCTTCCGGATAATCAATTCAACAGTTTGTATCCATGGTAACCCCTCCGGACAATAGAAGAGGTCTCAACAGGGATTTCATATCTCCATGTCCACAAGGTACAAATGATCTTTTTAACTATCCTGATTTCGATTTCGATAATCTAGAAATATCGATTTTCATCCACCAGGGAAGGCAAGAGAGGTTACAAGATGGCATTACCACCTGTTTCAAGCCCAAGAAACTCACTCTGAACAGCCATGGGGTGGGGATTAAGCGCCTGTCCTCACTCCTCTGAAACTGTGGTCAGGCCCACCCTATCATCGCTGACAAAGCTGGGTTCTATTTTGACCCAAGATAAGAGGAGAAACCAAAGAGGCACACTGCGGGTCTCAAGGTTTTGAGACCTTTACTGAGAAAGACCCTCACTCCTCTCTTGATCTCAGAACCCTAAGATCTGAATTCTGGCTCCAGTTCAAGTTCTAAGGAAGCCTGGAGCTCATTCATGTGTACCTTGGTTTCCCCATCTGTAAATTGGGAGTGCCCATTAGGATAAGGATCAGATCAGGACTGAATGAGACAATGTATACGAAGTGCCCAGCACCTATTCGATACCTAGTAAATATTTGCTTTAAAAGCCTCACAATTTTAAAGTAATAACTGTTAATACATGTCACCAGATGAAGACAGTTAAGGTTCCAAGTTTTAAAAAAATCATGTAGTTTGAAGTTTGATGAAGGTCCTTCCTGTACAGATATGCTAATCTGGGAGGATTTATCCCGTATCTTAACGTATTAAAATGTTTTCAGATCCCACCTTAAATGACTCTATTAGCGTTGAATTCAACTGCAGTTCACCAGCTGGCATAATATTACGGCTTGCAGAATATGTTTAAATATAAACAGTGATTGGTTTTGATTTTGCAGTCTTATTTTTTTATTTTTATACTCTGAAACCCAACTTTTTTTTTTTTTTTTTTTTTTTTTTTTTTTGGCAATATGCAGGCAACAGCTAAACAGGGGGAATGGTGACAAGCCCGTGAGAAAGGGGAGGGAGTCCCGCGCTGGAGGCTATAAACGACAACTGCCTGAGGGCGCATTCATTCATTCGTGGGGTTCTTTAAATATTTACCCCAAACCGAAATAGCATGTGACTTGCAAAAAAAAATTGGAAGGAATTGAAAATACTTTATTTGGCAAGATCAGATCCACTCTTCTTCCTCACACCAGTGGTCTCCAAAAGCAAGGGGCACTTTATTAGCTGGAAACGGAAGGGCTTCGCCGGGGCCCTAAGTTAACGCCCCGGGATTTCCCCTGGCCGGTCTGCGCACTCAGCTAGGGGTGCCGGACAGGCAGCTGTCAATCATGGCTGCCCACACCTGCGAGCGCCCTCCCACCTGCCCAGGGTTTCCTCTAGTGCGAATTCCTCCTGCCCAACGTAGAACGCAAACATCTGCATTTCCCGGCCTCCTTGGGGTAGAAACATGTGACTTAGAATTTCCTGATCAAAGGCAACAAGCACTTTCAATTGAAAAATAAGCTCATCGCAGAAAGCGGTGGGCTTCAGGCAGCAGCGCGTCAGGCTGGTGGGCAGGACCAGCTTCAGAGGGCGGCCGGTTCTGGCAAGGATCTGTGAGATTCCTCGTAACCCCTATGCTAATAAAGCCGTCCTGCTTAATACCCAGCTCCTGGCATGTAAGAGCCCAGTTCTAGGGCCTGCATGGCCCTTTTCCCTAGATCCAACCTCTTGAGGCAGACTGTGCCAATGGTGGGAGCATGGCTGGGCCCACAAGTGGCCATTTGTTGGGGGGGGGGGTTGCTGGTGTGTGGAGTTTTAGCCCTCAAGCGTGTAGGAGCCCTGGGGTGTATGGGATGGAGCCAGCGTGTGAAGAGAAGGGGGGGTGGCCTCTTGCCATGGTCCAGCTCCCTCTCTCCCACCACGTTCTGGTGTAGAACTCCAAAGAGTCCAAAGATTCTAGATTTGAACCTGACCTCCAGGCAGTTTTTAAATATAATTTGTCAAGGTCAAATGATAGAACATATTTAATTCAATAGTCTGTCCATGTACTAGTTACCTGTTGCTGAATAGCAACGTAGACCAAACATCAGCTGCTTAGAGCAACACACATTTATTGTCTCACAATTTCTGGGGTCAGGAACCTGGGGTCTGCCTAGCTGGGTTTTCTTTTTCACAGTCTCTCAAAAGGTTGTGATCCAGGTGTGTCAGCCGAGGTCTATGGTCTCATCCGGAGGCTCAGCTAGGGAAGGACTGACTGCCAGGCTCACTCGCTTGCTGTTGGCAGCATTCGGTTCCTTCCTGCCCAGGCCTCCCCCACATGGCAGCTGACTTCCTCAAAGCCTGCAAGCCAGAGGCAGTAAAGAGAGTCTGCTAGCAAACCAGAAGTCACGCTCTTCTGTAGAAGTGACGCCCATCACCTCCGTCATATTCTACTAGTTAGAAGCAAGTCACTAGGCCAGCCCACATTCAAGGGCAGAGCACCAAGCACCCACTTGCTGTGCCCTGCTTGTCCCACCCCAGGGGGCGGATAGAACCCAAATGCTTCTCTTTGAGCCCACCAACCCCAGGCTGCGCGTACACTGCTCCCGCCCAAGAGCCCAGCGCTCCCCAGAGCTCTACCCTGCAGCCTGGACAGACGAGCAAAGCTCAATTCAGAGGGAGCTTCCATGAAGGACAGAAATTACCACCTCCTGTTCCAATTACCAGCTAAGCTAATTGCCAAAGTAATTGCCATTGAAAGGTCTAATTACCAGGCTGGGCCAGACTAGCACCTCCTCCCCGCCTTTGGGGAGCCTCCTGCTGCCTCCTGGGAGCTGCAGACATGGTGGGAATTCTGTTCTGGAGGGAACAGGAGGTCTGGCCTGTGTCCCAGAGAGCAGATTGCCAGAGATAGGCCCCATCTGCCCCCAACTCCCAGATGAGGCTCCCCAGCCCCACCAGTGGCCTCTCCCCTTGCGTTTTTGCCCCAGCCCTGAACTCTTAAGCCACTTGATCTACTCCTCAGCTACACACCAAGAGCCAAGAAATAGGAGGGCTCCTCGCACTGGCATCTGGGTCTCAGCCCTCTCTCTTGCCCTTTCCTCCCCCGTGTGTCACTACGTCAGGCACACATCGGCCCTGGGACGGTCTCCCCTGTTTGGCCTGGCATTTGTCCTCATTCTGGCTCCTCAAAGAACACACTCATGCCTGTGTGCACCCGCCAACCTCTGGATTCCCACGTACAGAAGCCCTCCCTGGCCCCTCTTGCCAGCAGCAGCCAGGCCTGGAGAGCACATCTGGAAACCACCGGGCCTGGCCTGGCGAGCCCAGTGCACACCACAACACAGGTGCTCAGAAGTCTCGTGGAAGGAACAAAGGGCAACGAAAAGAGACCGCATGCGCATGCCCTCCCCGACCTTACAGCAGCTCCAGCTGCCTGCTCCCCTCATCAGGCACCCTCGAGCTCCCTCTCCACACCCCCAACACGGCTGGACCCCACCGGCCCCCCCCCCCCCCGGAGGCTGGAGCTGGGGCAAGTCCTGCACAGACCCTGGAGTCAGGTCCCAGCTGCCTAAGGTGTGTTCTGGAAGAAGGGCTGGTGGTGGGCTCCAGGTGGGCATACCCTGGTCTGGGTCTGCCGAAGCACGGGACGAGGGCCGGGCTCCCTCTGCCAGGGTCTGGGGGTTGCTCTGGGAGAGCTCTCTATTCTCTGTTCAAAAACTTCCTAACTCGAGGGTAGCCTGGCCACGCTCCTGCTCAGAACCTTTTGATAGGACCCCGCTGTCCTCAGGACAGAGCTGAATCTCTTAGTCGAGCCAACAGGCTACTCTCTGCCTCTTATCGTTTTATCCCCCACTGTCCCCCTGCTGCCCCAAAGCCCTCCCCAGGGCTCTGGCCACAGCGCCAGCGTGGCCGGCTCCCACGGTCTAGTGTACCCTGCTTTGGCTCCTCCTTTGCCTGGGGACAGCCCCAAAGCTCAGCCGGTCTGAGCTGGGTCTCCCGAAGGAAGAGAACACAGAGTGATGGCTGCAGCACGAAGTCAGAGCCATTCCCCGCACAGCGGACACACTGCTCCCTCTGTACCCGTTTGACCTCACCTTCCCTCCACACACACCGGACCTGTCACCTTCTTTGATCAACATTTCCCTCGCCCCTCCCACTGCGCCCCATTCTTGCCCAGGCTAGGGTTCCCAGAATGCCCTGGGCATGGCCTCACGGTGGCCGCATCACCCCGCATCATGGGCCTTTACCTGCGGGCCTGACCTTTCCATGAGGTTGGGGCCTCCCTGAGGGCAAGGGCAGTGTCAAGTCATCAACTTTTGGGCAGGGGTGTGCAGGGGTCTCTGGAGACAGGTTGCATGCATTCATGAATAAACACTTTGCACACAAACAAGCCAACACATGAATATCTGTTATCTCTTCTGGAAGGCATAAACCTTCAGCTGTCCAAACGCAGAGGTTATTCCACCAGGAAGGTTTCCCCAAACCACCCGTAGCTCCGATCAGCCTCAAACTCCCAGCTCAACCCTGCCACAGCCCAGAGGCCAGGCTCAGGGAGTCCACCAGGGGGCAGTGCGGGAACGCGGATGCTCACCCGGCAGCCCCGGCGGCAACTGCCCTTCCCGAAGCCTTCTCCCTGCAGGAAGCCGCTCCACCCCGCCCCACCCCCCTGCAGCTCGCAGAGGTCCCCCTAGCCATCCCCACTGCTGGCAGAGGAAAACAGGGACTGATCCCGGCTCAAACCCCAGCTCTACCATTTCAACCTCGCTGTGTGAATTTTGGCAGGCTCCTTCCCGTCTCTGAGCTAGTCTTCTAACCTGCAGGGCTGTTGGGATGCCCAGGGAAGCCTCTGAAAATGGTAAACTGCCAAACTCAGGTTGGTTATTGGTTAATTTATCATAAACAATTGTCTCAGTCCACTGTCTGATTCCCAAATGATGCCACATTAACTTGATTTCAGCTTTGGGGAAAAACACTGAAAATGCCAACCCTACAATAAGGTTATAAAAAGCTCTGATTTCGTCTTTATTAAAGACATTATGAGCAGTTTATTGATTTTTTTAAGGGAAATGAGAGGAAGCAGGAGCAAACCCTTCTGGGTGCCAATTGAGTTAGCAGTTGGGAGTTTATTACATGGGAGACAAGGCCCAGCAGTGCGCTGACATTGGCTTCTGTCCCTTCACCATCCCCTGCCACAAACCGTGAGCTCCTCCAGGCTGTGAAGGAGATCCGTACCACTCTGGAGCTCCGGTGCCCAGCACAGGGACTAGCACACAGTTGGTGCCCAGTAAATGTGCACTGCATTGCTCTAAAGAAGGCTTTAGAAAATATTTCCTTTCCTACTATCCACTTGGGCTTCTGTCTGCATCATCAAGAGTCCTTGGCTGCAAGCCCTAAACCCTGGTATGAGGGAACTTTATCTACTGGAAGGATGTCAGGTAGCTCCCAAAATGGGAAGGGAAAGCCAGAGGATTGAGCTCAGTGAATGCCAGAGCAGCTCGGGGTGGGGAGGGGGGAACACTCTTCTCTCTGCCTGGTTGCCTCCACTGTGATGAATGACCTCTGGTGGTCTCTCCCCATGATTCAAAACCCCTGGCGTTAAGGCCACGCCCCTGGCTGGTCTGAAGAACACAGCCACCTTAATAGACAGTCCCAGGACAACCCCCACCGACAGTGCCCAGTGCCGAGGGGCAAATGCCCCAGTGGGGGCGGGGAGGCTGGGGAACCAGAGACCAGCAAAGGTCCACCACCCAATCCAATACAGCGAGACCAGGCTGGGACTCCAGCCCCCGGAACACCCCCTCAGTTCCCAGAGCCCAGCCTTGCGGCCCAGGGCATGGAAAGATGTGGGGGGAGCAGGTGAGATGCCTCCTTCAGGGTGTGGGAGAGCCAGCCAAGGAGGCAAGGCCCACGGAGGGCGGGGCAGAGTGAGTGAGTGACAGAGAGAGGCCTTCCGTGCAGACACAAGTCCTGGCTGCTCATCACAGTTCGTCTGGCTTCTCGGGGGCTCAGGTGTATCGTCAGGAAAGATTTTTCTGGGCAAGCATACCTGCCCTCCATGGTCCCTCTGTCCAGCAGATTCCCAGTACTGGGGGTCACTGAGGCCCACAGAAGTACAAAGACTCCCCTGTCTTCCACCACACACACACACACACACACACACGCTCACCAGGCCCCAGTGATAAAAAGGCCCCTCCACATCTCAGTCATCCAACAGCACATTTCTAGAGATGGGAAGCTGGCCTTGAATTAGCTCCCTCGCTCATTAGCTCTGTGACCCGGGGCAAGTCATTAATTTCGAAGTGTCAGTGTCCTTCACTGAAAAATGTAACACCTTCCTCATTAGGTTGGTGCATCCTATGAGATCACAGATGGGGAAGAACTTTGTAAATTGTGGAACTAAGCAAATACAAGAGATTCTTTCCACGTTGTTGATTCTGCCCTTGCCTTTGGTGACCCAGGAACGAATTCTAGCTTTCAGGGGCAAAAGCCCAGGGTCTTTCATAGGGGGTAGCATAGCCCATTCTGTCTCTGTCTGCATTTTGCGAACTGGCTCGTTGGGAATCCTGTAGCCGCCCGTGTGTGGCCTTCTGCTGCAGACCCAGGCCACGGATTCCCGCGTGAGCCACCTGGGAGAGGGGGGCTCAACGCAGCCCGTTCCTGCCAGCAGAGACTCAGCCAAAGTGTATGTTTGCACCCAAAGGTGGTAGTTACCAAAGCCATCTGTGAAGTTAGGGTCATGCTAGCTGCTGCAGAACTCACCCCAGAGGCCTAGGAACCCAGTAGAAGTTCATTTCTTGCCCAAGCAATAGTCTGAATCAGGAAAACCCATCCATCCAGAGAGGCCCTGCATTTCTGAGCTCTGTTGCCTCTCATCGCAGCCTGCAGACCGGACAGTTCTCACCGGCGCACGTGTCTTTCTCGTCCTGTCTTGCTGTGGGCAGGAAAAAGGACCAAATGCACACTCGCTTTCAGGCTCCTTCCCTCTTCCGGAAACGTCTGCTTCCGTGGCCCGCTGCAGGCAACGGTTCACTAGATGTTCTCACCCGTGTAACAAGAGTGCCCAGCTTTGCTGCCTAGACTGCAGGGACCTCCCCACCCGCGGCCCAGCCCCAGGCCACGCCATGAACGTTGTGATGGCAACACCATCACTTCAAGGTACCAATTTCTGTATCCATTTGAGTCCTACAAGCTGCGGAAATGTAGCTCCACAGCGAATAAGGGCTCCACACGTCTGAATTGGTTCGTCCTGTGACAGTCCTGAGCCCGTATTCCAGTCAGTGGGACCTCTTCCCCTTCATCAGGAGGGTGAGGCCTCCGCCGCTTGTGGCCTTGCCCCCATCTCCTGTCAGCCTTAGCAAGGGGAGAAAATATGGAGGGTCACATCTGCTCCTTTAAAGCCTCAGGCCCAGGGGCGCCTGGGTGGCTCAGTCGTGAAGTGTCTGCCTTCAGCTCAGGTCATGATCCCAGAGACCTGGGATCGATCCCCGCATCGGGCTCCCTGCTCTGCTGGGAGCCTGCTTCTTCCTCTCCCACTCCCCCTGCTCGTGTTCCCTCTCTCACTGGCTGTCTCTCTCTGTCAAATAAATAAAATCTTAAAAAAAAATAATAAAGCCTCAGGCCCAGAAGGGAGCCCATTGCTTCTGGCTGCGTCTCCTGGGCCAGAACTCAGTCTCGGCCCATGGCCACATGTAACTACAAGTGAGGCAGGAACCAGGAAGAAGAGAAGACGGATTTGGGGGAACAGCCAGGAGTCAAGTCCAATTCCATCTTTGAGGGGGTTCTCCCTGACCCAGTCCACATGCCTAGTGTGCACCTATTGTCATTCATTCATTCAACAAATATGTACTTAGCACCTACTATGCGCAGGCCCTGTGAGGGGAACAGTGATTGGGGAATCAGACGCTATCCGTGTCCTCAGTGAGCTCACAGACTAATGGAGGGGCAGAGAAACACAATTACCCCCCAGTGTGATTCAAGCTGATGGAGAACGTGCAAGCAAGGGGCTAATGAGGTGCTGAAGTACATGGAAGACTTCTCGGGGTGGGAGTGATGTGTAAACTGAGGCTGCCTGGGACTGAGGCTGCATTGACCCCATGGAGGAGGAAGACTCAGAGTAAGTCGCAGGCAGTGGCCAATCCGTGAGCCCCACGCAAGCTGCCTGGCAGGGTGGGGCTTGTTGAGAGGAGCAGACCTGACTCCCAGCCCTCCTTCAGCAGGGACCTCTGGGAGATGACTCTTTCTCTGGGTGACGGAGGGAGCAAGACATCCAGAAGGTGAGATATCAAGTAGTAAGGGGTGTGTTAGTTTTGTCTGGCCACTGTAACAAATTGCCACAAACTTCATGGCTTATGACAACACAAATGTATTACTGACCATTCTGGAGGTCCGAAGTCCAGCATGGGTCTCAAGAAAGCTCCAGAGGAGAATCACTTCCTTGCTTGCCCATCGTCTTGAGGCCGGCTGCGTCCTGTGGCTCATGGCCCCCAGCCAGCGACGGCATCCCTCCGATCTCCTCTTCTGCCCTCACATCCCCTCCTCCTGCCTCTCCTGCCTCCCCCTCATGCACAAGGATGCTTGTGATGACGCAGAGCCCTCCTGGGTAATCCAGGACCTTCTCCTCGTCTCAGGGCTCCTAACTTCATCACATCCGCCAAGTCCCCTTTGCCACAGAAGTGCACGTAGTCACAGGCTCCGGGAGTTAGGATGTGGTCATCTGGCAGTCACCAAAAGGGTGCTCAGACAAGAAAGAAAGCATCTGGGCAGAGGGTCCAAGCATCGTGACAAGGAAGCCAGGAGTGCTCAGGAGTCAGAAGGCAAGGCGGTGGCAGCCGGCGGCAGGAAGACCATCGGCAGGATCAGGCTCCAGCCACAGACACGTCTCGCCTCACCTTCATCCACTGTCCCTCTTCTGGGGCCCCAGTTTTCCTTATGGAACTATTTCTTTTTTTTTTTTTTTTTTAAAGATTTTATTTATTTAT